>NC_062579.1:59945326-60260326 GCF_022837055.1 Prionailurus viverrinus
CATAAATTGCCTTTTGATTTTCTTGATTTTGTTCTTTGCTATGTAGAAACATTTTTTTGGCAGTCCCAATAATTTATATTTGCATTTTTAACTTGACTCAGGAGACATATATAGAAAGAAGTTACTATGCCTTAATCAAAGATCTGGTTAACTGTGCTCTTCTTTAGACTTTATGGTTTCTTGTCTCACATTTAGTTCGTTCATCCATTTTGATTTATTTATGTGTTTTATGTAAGAAAGTTATCCAGTTTAATTCTTTTGAATGTTGCTATCCAGTTTCCCCAGCATCATTTGTTGAAGAGAGTGTCTTTTTTTCCATTGGATATTCTTTCCTGCTTTGTTGAATATTAATTGCCCATGGAATTTTGGGTTCATTTCTGGATTCTCTATTCTGTTCCATTGATCTATGTGTCCATTTTTGTGCCAAAACCACACTGTTTTGATTATTTCAGCTTTTTAAGGTAATTTGAAGTGTGTAATTGTGATTTCTTCAGTTGTGGTTTTCTTTTTCAAGTTGGCTTTGGCTATTGGGAGTCTTTTGTGGTTCCATACAAGTTTCAGGATTGTTTGTCCTAACTCTGTGAAAAATGCTGGTGGTATTTTGATAGTGATTACATTAAATGTGTAGATTGCTTTGGGTAGTAAAGACATTGTAATGATATTTACTCTTCTAATCCATGAGCATGGAATGTTTTATTTCCATTTCATTGTGTTATCTTCAATTTTTTCACCAGTGTTTTATATTATTCAGAGGGCAGGTATTCACTTGTTTGGTTAGGTTTCTTCCAAGGCATATTGTTTTTGGTGCAATGGTAAAAAGATTGATTCCTTAATTTCTCTTTTTGCTGCTTCATTGTTGGTGTATAGAAATGCAACACGTTTATGTACATTTATTGTATCCTGCTAGTTTACTTAATGTGTGTATCAATTCTAGAAGATTTTTGGTGGAGTCTTTCATCTTGCATCTCATTAAGCACTTTAAATATACTATGCCACTCTTTTATGGTTTACCAAGTTCCTGTGGTGAAATCTGCAGCTAATCTTAAGTAAATCCTTGTAAAGTAATCCTTGTAAAGTAAGGATATCTTTTGTCTTGCTGCAGTCCAGATTTTTCTTTACCACTATATTTTGCAAATTTAACTACAATATATCTTGGTATTACCTGCTTTTGTTGATTTATATTTGAGAGAGAGGGCACAAGTTGGGGAAAGGCAGAAAGAAAGGGGGGCAGAGGATCTGAATCAGGTTCTTTGCTGACATCAGAAAGCCCAATGTGGGGCTCGAACACACAAACTGTGAGATTATGACCTGAGCCATGGTTGGATGCTTAACCAACTGAGCTACCCAGATACCCCTGCTTTTGTTGATTTTGATGGGAGTTCTCTGTGCTTCCTGGATCTGGATGTCTCTTTCTTTCCCCAGATTAAGGAAGTTTTCTGTTATTATTTCTTGAAATAAATTGTCTCCCCCCCCTTTCTCCCTCTTCTTCTTCTGGGACTCCTATAATATGAATGCTATTACATTTGATGTAGTCACCAATTTACCTTATTCTCATCTTCCATAATTCTTTCTTAGTTTTTTTCAGCTTTATTATTTTCCATTATTTTGTCCTCTATATCACTTATTCATTCCACTGCTTCTCCAGACTTGTGTTCATTGCCTGAAGTCTGTTTCCAATCTCAGTTATTGTATTCTTCATTTCTGACTGATTTTTTTTAATTCTCTTATCTCTGTGATAAGGCCTCCCTGAAGTATTCCATTCTTTTCTCAAGTTCAGTGTGTATCCTTATGGTTGTTGCTTTCAATCAATGCTTTCAATCTCTGGCCATGGCCTTACTTTTTTTTTTTTTTTTTTTTTTTTGAGTGGAATGAATTCTTTCCATTCTTGGAATTTTGTCTAAGTCTCTTCTTCTCTGTGCTATAGAAGCCTATTATGTTCCCTGTTTATGAAAGTAATGGCTTTATGAAGAAGAGTAATATAGTGTCCAGTATCTGGCCCTTCAGGTAGTGTTTCTTGTGTGTGCTACATGCTTTCTCCTGCTGTGTTTTGGCTGCTCTATCCTTCAGGGCTGTTGTTTGCACAGGCTCTCCTTGCCTGCGGTGGGCAGTGTTTAGTCCTTGGTCAGGTGTGACAAGTTTAAACTTGATGTGCTCTGGTCTGTTTGTTAAATGAGACTTGATACTACTTTCAGTAGAACTGAAGCCCTGCAGAGCTCTCTGGTTGTGAGAGGTGGTGTGGGCAGGGGTGTGTTTATGCTGAGGGTTGGGGAAGGAAATGTCATAAGCCATCACTTTTTTCCTGGAGGAGACTCTGTGGGTTCTGTCTCTCAGGGAAGTACTTAGAAGAGCAAATAATCCCTCACCACTGGTGTGTTCCATGCATTTTTCATATCTCTGTTTCCACACTGCAACTGTGTTGTTTGCTTTACTTCTCTTCAGAAGCAACAGTCACAGCCTGATGACTTTTAAAATGCTAGGATTTAGGGCCATGGTATGGTCAGTGGTGTGTTCTAATCTTGTGAAGGGTCTCATTGTGTTGGGACTGAAGCAGGCTTGACCAAGAAGAGCAGTCTTGAAAAAGAGCAGATGTGTCGGATTTGATGTAAGCAGGTTAGGCACCCAGTGTTGGGTCGTGTTACTTCCTGCAGTGTCTCTGAATTTATGCTAAAGGACCGGGGAGGGAAATGGTGCCAGCAAGTTATTTTGTTCCTGTAGAGGTGTCTCTGTGAATGCTACCTCTCAGGGATGTACTTCAAGAACACAGAATCATCCCCCTTTTGCATGCCTCAGTCATTCTTCATATTATGTCATCTGCCCTAGGGTTGTTTGCCTGCCTTCTCTCCAGGTGTAGGGCAGAACCCTCAGGATTCTATCCCAGACAACCGTTGCTGATTACAAGAAACCATGAAAATCAGCCCTTCTTTTTTCCCCAGCCAATAGTTTTGGGGAAGTGTTATTGTGCATTGCTCTATGTGCTCCTTTCTCTCTCATTTTTTTTCTGCAATCCCAGCTCACTCCCCTCCACAGCATACATGTTCTTTTCTCCCCCAAGCCATGTCTCTGCACTTCCTACTTTCTTAGATGAGGCTTCTCTCTCCTTTAGTTCTGGAGGTTGTTTTGTCAGTCTTCAAGTTTATTTCTGGGGTATTTAGAATGATTTGATAGTTATCTAGTTTTGTTCAAGGGAAGAGATGAGACTAGGGTATTCCTATTATGCCACCATCTTAGCTCCAGCCTATTCTGCCTTCAATTTTAGTTACTTGTGTACTTGTCTAAGTTCTTTCCATTTTTCATTAGTCTATCAGTGCCTTGAATATTTAGTAGTTATCACCTATTGAACAATATATCACATGTCAGACATCACATACATTATCTGAAATAATCTTCAAAAACCCCGTTAAGATAATTGGAGGCACATTTACAGAATTTAAGCATACATTGATCTGAAATGGGCAGCACCAAATCAAATGTGGTTTAGAGTGCTCCACTGGCAGGAGATAGGTGTGAGGTTTTTACAGAGAAAAAACAGAGAAGCAAAGTTAGGTAATGATTTGATTTGCTAGAGCTTAACCAGTTGCTTTATTTGAAAAAGCTTATTTTTGTGTTTGTGTTTGGTTGCTCTTAAGTTCTATTTTCTCAGATTTGAGTACATTGACTATGGCTTAGGTTTTTATCTGTTTATGTTAGGCTACCAAGTTATTAGAGACACTCTAGTCTAATGATCACTTCCTTTAATTACTTTAACAAACTCCATTAAGGAGGTATTACTATTTCTTTTCTACATATGTAGAATCTGAGGTTTAGGGATATTATGTAATTTGCTCAAGATTACTTTGCTGAAAAGTGGTGAATAAGCTATCAGAACCCAGGTATGATTTGTTTCAAAGTGTATGCCCTCAACCATCAAACTATTTCAAAGCTAAGAACTTTATCTTATTTATTTTTCATCTTTTGAATTACCTAGTATTAGTAGTTTATATTTGTAGTTTCCCAGTAAATGTATAAAACATCTGTAGGATTAAATGAGTTGACAAAGGTAATCCCTAGACAAAAGGCTTCATTCTGTAGAAAGCATTATTTGAAGATGGGATCATTGAACTAGTGCAAACAGTCTCATGGGGTAAGTCACCCACACTGCAAAATAGAATTTAATACATTAGCCTTTGAAAATGCATTAATTGCATTTGATAAGAGTAGTACTGTCTTTATAAAACAAATAAGTGACTTTCTTTATAATTGACTCACTAAGAATATACTGTATTTAGATGGAAGAAAAAATCATTACAGGAAATTATATAAGAAAATGTATGCCAGGATATTTTCAGTAACCTGTGATTAATGAGGAGGAATATCATTTTTTTCTGTTGAATAGGAATTTTGTAATGTCCAGTGAAATTGGCCTGGAATGTGACAATCACAAAATAGTACTGGATTGGATACATTAACTGGAGTTGTTTTATTTATTTATTTATTATGTTTTAAATGTTTTATTTATTGTTTGAGAGAAAGAGAGAGAGAGAGAGAGAGAGAGAGAGAGAGAATTCAAGCAAGAGAGGGGCCAAGAGAGGGGGAGACACAGAATCCGATGCAGGTTCCAGGCTCCGAGTTGTCAGCACAGAACTCGAAGCAGGGCTCAAACCCACAAACCATGAGATCATGACCTGAACCAAAGTCGGACACTCAACTGACTGAGCCACCCAGGCATCCCAACTGGAGTTGTTTTAGGAAAGTGGGTTGAACAGGGCATAATCATCCTCACTCGACTACTCAAAGAAAATTACAGACCCCCCCCACTACTCAAAGAAAAAAGAGAAAAAGAAAAAAAGATAGAAAATACTACTAGATTTCCTTTAATAAAGTTGATAGAGTAAAGATCAGATAAAATCAGGGATGAGGGTAGGGCTGCTGAATATAAGTGTTCAGATTGTTCACTGCTCAAGGACATTTCAGCTAAGGGAATACTTGTTATATTATGAATAGCTACTAATTCATAGAAGAAGGTAGCAGGTGGCCTGCAGATTCTACACCTCTCAATCAAGTTCTAGAGCAGAGGAGAACACCATTTTATGTAAACACACATTGGCACATATAACTGTTTACACACTTGAGAGAGCACACATATACATGCTCACTGTCAAAGACACATGGTAGAAGCTGCACCTTCTCTTTGCTATCCTTTCATGCATCCCTGGGACTTGCTTTTCTTTCTTGCTCACTATCAGCATCTTATTCTAACGTCGCAGAAAGACTTCATACCTGATACAGTCACCCTATCTGGGGTCAGGGAGAAGGGCTTAAAATAAAAAGACTTTCTATTGAATGTGTGCTTTAGTATCTATCCAGGTTTCATGTGAGCTGGCAGTATGGGTGCCTTTGTACACTCAGCCAAGGCTGTTTCCTCCATAAATATGGTTCTTTCTATGTACGGTTCTTCACTTTGTGCAATTATTTTAAATTTTAAATAACTTTGATTAATTAATCAATTAATATTCAGAAAAGAAGCACTTTTTTTTTACAATTTATGCAATGTCCCTAACTGAAGAGCCATATACAATGGAGAATTAAAGACAAAATAGAATAAAAGAGGATGATCAAACATGCATCACAGATATATTTTTGCAAATGGTTATCTCCTTCCTTCTGCATCATTTATTTCCAGACATTTACAATATGTTATGTACTGGAGATACAGAAAATGGTAAAGCATAGGTCCTGTCCTTGAGGAATTTACAGTTTGGGATTATAAAGGATAGTGAACATAATATACCACTTAGCTTTTCCAAGAAACTTTACACAAAATAACAAACTTTTCACCCTGTGCTCCCACGTAATGAAATAATCTTTGGCACCTATAGTTAACGTTACAGAATGTCAGATTTCCAAAATGATCAGAAATCACCATGCTCGGCATATGTAAGTTTGGAGAAATAACTTAAGTTGTGGAAAACAGTGGCTATTTAACAATCCCAAAAACTCATTGTGGAAACCATAGAAATAAAATCATCATGTCTTTGAAGCCCTGCGTGGTAAAAGTCCCCTGTACATGTAGAATGATTTGTTCCCCTGAATGTATTTTTGTGTACAGAATGTGAAACCAATGATGCTTCTAATTCTGTGTAACTTCTTTTGTTTGATTCACTGATGGATGCACAACATTAATTTCAATGAAATAACAATGATTTCAATGAAATAACCCCAATGAAGGGGTTCAGACAATCTCCATATTCCAAGACACTATTTAACGTTCTATGAAGATAGAAACTTATGGTTTGACTTTGTAAGGAGTGAGTTGAGAAAAGTATAGTGTGGAGAAAAAGGAGTGTGAGGCTGGTTTTAAGAATATTATGGGAATAAAGCCTGATATAGCAGGGACTGGCCATTTACATACTGTCATTATAATAAGGCCATTAATTAAAGTGAGGGTACATAATACTAAACTTTTGTGATGGGGATATATATTAGTTTCCAAGAATTGAGGGTAAAGGTATGAACTTTCTTTTTTTGACTACCCTGCTTTGGGGTCAAAGCTGAAGATTACATGTTTTGAAAGAAATGTCATCAGGCAAAAGAGTTCCAGACAATAAACACAACTGGGAGTATGTGTCAGAGAGAAGGAAGCTGGTGTATAAAAACACACATGCTGTTTTCCAGAGTCGCTGCACCAGTTTACATTCCCACCAACAGTGCAGGAGGTTTTCCCTTTCTCCACATCCTTGCCAGCACCTATTGTTTCTTGTGTTGTTGTTGTTAGCCATTCTGACAGTTGTGAGGTGGTATCTCACTGTAGTTTTGATTTGAATTTCCCTGATGAGTGATGTTGAGCATCTTTTCAAATATCCGTTGGCCATCTGTATGTCTTCCTTGGAAAATTCCTATTCATGGTTCTTCCCAATGTTTAACTGGATTACTTGTATTTTGGGTGTTGCGTTTTATAATTTCTTTGTGTACTTTGGATACTAACCCTTTCTTTATTAGGTATGTCATTTGCAAATATCTTCTCTTATTTTGTATTATGTCTCTTAGTTTTGCTGATTGTTTCCTATGTGTGCAGAAGCTTTTTATTTTGATGAAGTCCCAATAGTTTAGTTTTGCGTTTGTTTCCTTTGCCTAGGAGACATATCTAGAAAGAGGTTGCTATGACCAATATCAAAGAGGTTACTGTCTGTGTTCTCCTCTAGGATTTTTATGGTTTCAGTTCTCACATTTAGGTGTTTAATCCATTGTGAGTTTATTTTTGTGTATGGTGTAAGAAAGTGGTCCAGAAAAAAACTATGGTGTTTCAAAAAAAAAAAAACTAAAAATAGAACTATCCTATGATCCAGCAATTGAACTATTAGGTATTTACACAATAATCCAAAAATATTAATTCAAAGGGATACACACAAATAAATACGTAGATAATGTTCATAGCAGCATTATCTACACTAGCCAAATTATGTAAAGAGCTCATAACTTTATCAGGAATTTTTTCAGTAGATACTTTTGAAGCCAGAAAGGAGTGGCATGATACATTCAAAATGCACAAACACATGAACACTAAATAGCATGCCACTAAACAATGGTCAACCAAGACATCAATGAATAAATTAAAAATTACATGGAAACAAATGAAAATAAAAACAAGAAAATCTGCAAGGTTTTCATTCAGAATACAAAGACAGATAAAACATTTCTCAAACAAATAAAAACTAAAGGACTAGCCCTGCAAGAAATATTAAAGTGGATTCTTGGAGTGGAAAGGAAGACCAGAAGTGAGAGTATGAAGTCAGAAGCATAGAAGTACTAAAAATATGTATATCTGTAAAAATCATTCAAAGGAGTCCCAAAATAAAAGGATGTAAAATATGACATCATACACCTAAAACATGGTGGGAGAGGAGTAAAAATTGGCTCAAACTTAATTAACCAAGGACTTAATATAGACTGCTATATTCAGAAAATGTTATATACAAACTAAATGGTAATCACAAGTCAAAAATGAATAATAGATATTCAAGCATAAAAAAGAAAGAAATCTGAATAAAATACCAATGAAATCCAACAAACCATAAAAATAGCAAGAGAAGAGAGGATTAGAGAAAAACTACAGAACAACTACAAAACAAGTAACAAAATGGCAATAAACACACATCTATCAATATTACTTTGAATGTAAATGGACTAAATGCTCCAATCAAAGACATAAGGTGACAGACTGCAAAAAAAAAAAAAAAGGAAGACACATCTATATTTTGCCTGCAAGAGACTCATTACAGACCTAAAGACACCTGCAGATTGAAAGTGAGAGGATGGAAAAAACTCTACCATGAAAATATATATCAAAAGAAAACCAGACCAGCAATTTTTATATTGAAAAAATTAGAATTAAAAAAAATGTAATAAGAGACAAGAATGACACTATATAATCATAAATGGACCAATACAATAAGAATATATAACAGTGATAAATATAATGCACTCAACATGAGAGCACTCAAATACATGAAACTGTAAATAACAAACGTAAAGAAAGTAATAGATAGTAATACAATAATAGTAGGAGACTTTAACACTTCACTTACATCAATGGACAGTCATCCAAACAGGCAAAGAACAAGCAAACAGTAGCTCTGAATGACACTTTGGACCAAATGGACTTAACAGATAAATTCAGAACATTCCATCCTAAAACAACAAACACACATTCTTATCAAGTGTACATGGAACATTATTTAGAATAGACCACATGTTAGTCTGCAAAATAAGTCTCAACAAATTCAGAAAATCAAAGTCATACCATGCATCTTTTCTGAGCACCATGTTATGAAATTGGAAACCAACCACAAGAAAAAATATGGAAAATGAACAAACACATGAAGGCCAAATAACATGCCACTCAACAATGGCCAACGAAGACAACAAAGAGTAAATGAAAAATTACATGGGAACAAATGAAAATAAAAATACAATGATTCAAAATTTTGGGGAGGCAGCAAAAGGAGTTCTAAGAGGGAAGTTCATAGCAATACATGTCTAAATCAAGAAGTAAGAAAAATCTCACATAAACAACCTAACCTTACACCTAAATGAGCAAGAAAAAGACTATAGAAAACCCCAAACCAGGAAAAGTAAGGAAATAATAAAGATTATATCATGAATAAATGATATAAAAAAAAACAAACAAAAAACAGTACAACAGATCAATGAAACTAGGATCTGGTGCTTTGAAAAGATCAGCAAAATCAATATATCTCTACCCAGACTCATAAAAAATCAATAGAAATACTTAAATAAATAAAATGACAAATGAAAGAGGAGAAATAACAGCCAACATCACAGAAATACAAACAATTGTAAGAGAACATTATGAAAAAGTGTATGAAAAATTAGATGACATATCAAATGGATAAATTCCTAGAAACATATAAAATACTAAAACTAAAGCAGAAAGAAATAGAAAATTTGAACAGACTGAATACGTGCAGTGAAATTGAATATGTAATCAAAACACACCAAACAAGCAAAAGTCCAGGACCAGATGGCTTCCCAGGTGATTTCTACCAAACATTTAAAGGAGAATTAATATCCTCTTAAACTGTTCCAAAACATATAAGAATGAACACTTCCAAATTCATTCAATGAGGCCAACATTACCCTGATACCAAAATCAGATAAAAACATTGCAAAAATCCACAGGACAGTATCTCTGAAGTACATAGATGCAAAAATCCTAGACAAAATATTAGGAAACTAAGTGTAACAATACTTTAAAAACAGCATTTGCTATGTTCAATGAGAATTTTTCTTAGGTTGCAAGTGTGCTTCAACATTTGCAAATCAATCAACATGATACACCACATCAACAAGAGAAAGGATAAAAATGATAGGATAATTTCAATAGATGCAGAGAAAGCGTTTAACAAAGAACAGCATTCATTCATGATAAAAGCCCTCAACAAAGTAGATCTAGAGGGAACATAACTCAAACTAATAAAGGACTTATATGAAAAAACACAACTAACATCATATTCAATCAGGAAAAACTGAGAGCTTTTCTTCTAAGGTCAGGAAGATTACAGAGAAGTCCACTCTCACCACTGTTGTTCAACATAATACTGAAAGTCCCAGCCACAGCAATCAAACAAGAACAAGAAATAAAAGACACCCAAATGGGTAAGGAAGAAGTAAAACTTTCATTATTTGCAGATGACATGATACTATATATAGAAAACAGGAATTATTCCACCAAAAAATTGCGAGAACTGATGACTGAATTCAGCAAAGTTGCAGAAAAAAATTAATGTGCTGAAATCTATTGTATTTCTATATGCTAATAATGAAGCAGAGAATGAGAAATTAAGAAAACAATCCTGAGATGCCTGGCTGGCTGTCAGAAGAGCACAGGACTCTTAATCTCTGGGTTGTGAGTTCAAGCCCCACCTTAGGTATAGACGTTACTTAAAAATAAATAAATAAATAAATAAATAAATAATGAACAAACAAACAAACTTTAAAAAGAGGAAACAATTCCATTTACAATGTACCAAAATAATAAAATACCCAGGAATGAACTTAACCAAAGAGTTGAAGACCCATACCCTGACAACTATACACTGATGAAAGAAATTGAAGATAAGAAAAAGAAATGGAAGGGACATTAGATGCTCATGTATTTCAAGAACAAATATTGTTAAAATGTCTATACTATCCAAAGCAATATGCACATTAAACTCAATCCCTATCAAAATACCACCAGCATTTTTCACAGAGCTAGAACAAACAATCCTAAATTTGCACGGAACCACAGAACACCCCAAAGAGCCAAAGCAATTTTGAAAAAGAAAAGCAAACAGGAGGTATTTCATTTCCAGACTTCTAGTTATACTACAAAGCTGTAGTAATCAAAGCAATATGGTGCTAGCACAAAAGTAGACACAGTTCAGTGGAACAGAACAGAAAACCCAGAAATAAACTGACAATTATGTGGTCAACTAATCTTGGAGAAAGCAGGAAGGAATATACAATGGGAAAAAGAATGTCTCTTCAACAAATGGTATTCAGGAAACTGGTCAGTTATATGTAAAATATTGCAATGGACAACATTCTTACACCATACACCACAATAAATTCAAAATGGAAAAAATATATAAATGTGAGCAATTAAACCATAGAAATCCTAGAAGAGAGGACAGGCCGTGATTTCTCTGATATCAGCCCTAACAACATCTTTCTTTTTTTTTTTTAATTTTTTTTTCAACGTTTACTTATTTTTGGGACAGAGAGAGACAGAGCATGAACGGGGGAGGGGCAGAGAGAGAGGGAGACACAGAATCGGAAACAGGCTCCAGGCTCTGAGCCATCAGCCCAGAGCCTGATGCGGGGCTCGATCCCACGGACTGCGAGATCGTGACCTGGCTGAAGTCGGACGCTTAACCGACTGCGCCACCCAGGCGCCCCAACAACATCTTTCTTGATATGTCTCCTTTAGGCATGGTATACTAATTTTTTTAATGTTTATTCATTTTTGAGAGAGAAACAGAGTGCAAGCAGGAGAGGGGCAGAGAGAGAGGGAGACACAGAAACTGAAGCAGACTCCAGACTCTGAGCTGTCAGCACAGAGCCCAATGTGGGGTTCAAACTCATGAACTGTGAGATCATGACCTAAGCTGAAGTTGGATGCTTAACTGACTTAGCAACCCAGGAGCCCCAAGGGAAACTAAATTTAAAATAAACTATTGGCACTACATCAAAATAGAAAGCTTCTAGTCAGTGAAGAAAGCAATCAACAAAACTAAAACACGAATTATGGAATTAGACAGAATATTTGCAAATTACATATCCAATAAAGGGCTAGTATCTAAATTATATATAATATATAAAAACCAACACTCAAAAAAACAAATAATCCAATTAAAAATGGGCAGAAGACATAAACAGATATATCTCCAAAGAAGACATACAGATGGCCAACAGACACATAAAAAGGTGGTCATCACCACTTACCACAGGGAAATGCAAATCAACGCTAAAATGAGATGTTATCTTATACTTGTCCGAATGGGTAAACTCAACAATACAAGAAACAACAGGTGTTGACAGGGAAGTGGAGGAAGTGGAGCCCTCTTGCATTATTGGTGGGAATGCAAACTAGTGCAGCCACTCTGGAAAACAGTATGTAGTTCCTTAAATAGTTCAAGGAGAACTACCCTATGATCCAGCAATTGCACTACTAGATATTTTCCCAAAGAATACAAAAATATTAATCCAAAGGGAAATATGCACCCCAGGGTTTATAGCAGCATTATCCACAATAGCCAAATTATAGAAACATCCCATGTGTCTACCAACTGAACAGTCATAGAAAAGAATGAAATCTTGTCATTACGCTAAATGAAATAAGTCAGTCAGAGAAAGACAAATACCATATGATTTCATGCATATGTGGAATTTAGGAAACAAAACAACTGAGTAAAGGAAAAAAAATAGAGAGGCAAACCAAGAAAGAGACCCTTAACTGTAGAGAGCAAACTGATGAATTGATTGATGGTTATCAAGGGGAAGGTGGGTGGGAGGATAGGTTAAATAGGTGATGGAGATTAAGGAGGGCATTTGCTGTGATAAGCACGAGGTGTTGTATGGAAGTGTTGAATCACTTTATTGTTCACCTGAAACTAATATTACACTGTATGTTAAATAACTGGAATTTAAATAAAAACTTTAAAAAATATTTACTGGATAACCAATACAATAATTATAAAAGTCCATGAAACAAACAACCCAAGCAAAAATACCTAATCCAAAAACTTGGCAGAAAGTGAGGGAGGTGCAAGAATATAAAAAGAACAGGAAAGGACGGAAGCAATAGTAATATAGTGAACGTTAGATTTAACACCAAATATCAGTAATTATCCTGATAATAAGTAGACTGACTAATGAAAAGACAAAGATTGTCAAACTGAATATAGCACAATTGTATCATATCATGCTCATCAGAGAAAAACCACACATGTCAGCAAAACAGAAGACTTAAAAATAAACCAACGGAAAAGACATACTATGAAAACAAGCCAAAAGGAAGCTTGTATAACAATAGCTGTAAGTGATGGCAATGCAGGCTTACAGGCAAGAAAGCAGTACCTGTAAAGGAAGAAATGCATCATGAAGAATATGTAACATTTTAAAACATGTACACATATAGGCCTGTAATGTTAAAATTATAAAGAAAAACCTGATAAAAAGAAAATATTTTTTTAAAATACTATAAGGTGGAGATTAAAAAAATACCTTTATGTGTGATAGAAAAAGCGAATCAGTAAATATGTATAAGACTTAGCAACATGCTTAATGAACATGACTTAGATGATATATTTAGAATTCAAAAATTTACCAATAAAAATATATATATTCTTTTCAAGTACACATGAAATATTTATTCAGATGAAAAAAGAAAATGTGCTACACACACACACACACACACACACACACTGGGATATTATACAGCCTTAAGGAATCTTGCAATCCACAACATGGATGAACCTACAGGATATTATGCTGTGTTTTCAAAGTGGCATATGTGTCCATTAACAAAGGACCCATTGGGGTCCACAGACTTTTCACAAACAGCTGGTTAGCTCTTGGACAAGAGGCTAAAGTAAAAACTGTCTTTACAACCCTGGGTTGCTTTGTAAATACAAGCAATAAGCGTTTTATGTCTTCATGCTTTCACTGGAGCTATGGCAGTTTACCCTGTAAAAGTTTCTGTTTAGAATCTACATTGACATTTTACCACTTTTATTTTCACATAGGGGTGTCATACCAATATAGACTCACAGAATTGGATTTATTCTCTTGCCTGAAATAACAAAACAAAACAAAACAAAATATTATGCTGAATTTGAAATAAGCTAATCACAGAAGGATAAATACTGCATGACTCCACAAGTGAAGCATCTAAAATTATCAAACCCATAGAAGTACAGAATAAAATGCGGTTGCCAGTGGCCGGTGGGGGGGAGGGGAGGAAATAGGTAATTTTTTTAATGTCTATAATGTTTCTATTATTCAAGATGAATAAGTTCTGGGAATCTGCTATACATAATGCCTGTAGCTAACAATATGGTATTATGCACTTTAAAATATGCTAAGAAGATAGATTTCATGTTGGGTTTTTAATTGACATAGAGTTGGCACACAATGTTACATTCATTAGTTTCATGTGTACAACATACTGATTCAAAAACTCTATACATTGTCACAGGAGGTGTTCTTACCACACACACACACACACACACAAACACAGGAACACAGAGAAATTTGTGGAGGTAATGACTATGTGTAGTACATTGGCTGTAGTAATGTATCATGAATGTATGTATATGTCCAAACTCTCAACATCTATACATTAAATTTATGCATTTTTGTTTATCAGTCATATCTCAATAAAGCTAAAATATGAAAATAAATAAATATACGCAGAAAACATTTGACAAAGTACAACATCCATTCATGATAAGAACCCTCAACAAATTAGACTTAGAGGGAACATACATCAACATAATAAAGGACACTTATGAAAAATCCACAACTAACATTGTTGCGGCACACTGAAGACAAAATCCTCAGACACTGAGATTGAGTAAATATGAAGGGCTGTCTCTGCCAGTGAAACAGCAGCAGCAGACTGCACATAGTCTTTATTTCATATTTCATTAGAGAGAAATATCAAAGAATATCAAAGCAAGGAAAGAGAGCACAAAGGATTGTTAGACATTAGTCAGACATACTTCTGGTGGCTACATGAAGAGATGAAGGGAGTGTGTGGGGTTTCAAGGAATGTCAGGGAGTTACAGCAGGTGTTGTATCTAAGCTGTCCTTTGGGGGATCATGGGGCTCTGTGCCTCATAATGCTATCACGTTTGACAGCCTTGTAATCAGAACATTGCTGACATTTCAGCAATTAAATTCATTCACCCCTGAGGTCTTACAATGCACTCTCTAGATATAGCTGCACATATACCCCCTTTTGTTTTTCATTAGCAGGACCAGGCATTGTTATGGAAATGTTGAGAATCTGGGTATTGGTGAAGAACAACTTGGGTGATTTGTTAGAAGATCAAAGAGATATCATTTTGACAACTGCAACAACAACAACAACAGCAACAACAACAAAACAAGATTATTAGTAGTATTACAATAGTGTTAAACCAGGAGTGTAGATTGAACCAGAGAACCCATTTTTTGGGTTGATCCATTTAGAAGTATCATTGAGAATGTCAGTTGTGGCCTGCTGACTTTCTTGTTAAAGCTCTTGTAATTGTTTTTGCCATCTGGCTTTTAAGTTCTCAATGGAGACTTTCAGGGGCGAGTGGAATGCCTGATTAAGATGTAGATGTATTTGATTCCAGGGCCCATTGTATAAAGTGGGAATGATAGAGTAGGTTGTGAAACCTGAGTCACATACAAGTTGTGATCTGGTCCATAAAGCCTGTTGATGTTCTCCTAGCCAGACAATAGCGGCTTCTAATGTTTGATGTCAGACAAGGATTTGTTGATCAATCCTAACTTGTTCTTCTAAATCTAATGTAATATTTTGCATATATTGATTTATTTGGTGTGTGGCCTGTAATAAGATAGCTAAGGAAGCAGCTGCTGTTGTTGCAAGTGCTGTAATGGCCAAAATAGCCACCAACAAACTCTACAAAACTTCTGGTTCTCTTTCTTTCTTCTAATGCAGAGACAAGCTCTTACAACTTGGACCCCCCTTGCCAAGGCCGATTTAATTGGACTTGCAACCAGAGTTGTGCCTTTTGTTTGGCGATATAGACAAAAGTTATATGTAAATGCGATATGTTTGTAGTAGAGAAACAGAGGGTTGCCCATATTTTGTTCCCCATGAAAATAGTATATGTGTCATTAAAATTTGGAGCTGCAGATGCAAGTAAGAAAACGTATGGCCTTGTAGTACATATAAGAGTACTGTTAACATCATAGGATCAGTTAAATTTGTCATGTATAAATGTAGTTGAACCATGTCTAAATTTTCTTTGAATAAATGGCAGGCCAATCCTCCAAGAGGAAGTTTTAATAGTGGAATAGGTATTAGTGGAGTATTTAAGTCTCAGTACCGGACCCACAAATCGGGGATTCCATATGGGGTTAGAAGCGTCATAATGGAAAGGAAGTGACCAATTCCAGATATGTCCTTCCCAAGTTCTACTACTTTTCATCACCATCAGTCCTTTGGGTCCCCAATTTTCAAAGATTGTACTGTTAAATAAGGATATTTGTGTAAAATTAAAAGAACCTCAGAGGTCCTATGAGAAGCCATCATAGGATTCCATCGCCAGCCAGGGTCTGGTACATAGTGGCACTGGATATTTTGGTACTCATTTTCCCTCAGTTAGGTTTCTTTGTACTCCTATTGTGAGAAAAAAATGTTGACATTTGATAGTACTTACCCAAGATTAATTTTCTGGTGTTTTAAGTATGCTATTCTTATACCATTGTTTGTGAAGAGGGTCACAGAGGCTTTGATTAGTATTGCAAGTGCTAGGATTATAATATAAACATAGAGAGATGTCCACGTGAGAAAAAGTCCAATTTATTGAGAGCCTGTGGGATCAATAGTTAGATAAATCATCAGCGTTAATGGCAATCCAGTGTCCTCCAGTAATAGAGGAGTCATTACATAAGTAAGGAATTTCAGGATCTTCCCAAGAGACTAAATCAAACATAGGAGGGCTAAGAAGATGAGCCCAGTAAGTCAGAGTGTGAGTGGGAAGAAGGAATAGGTAAAGAATATAGACACATTAGCTGAATCGGCGGTAAGACAAGGGTTGACGGATAGGAACATATTTTCAGGGGTCACAGGCATGCCCATGTTGATTAGAACGTCTTTGACCCATCAGGTTAATTTTTTAACATCACCCCAGGAGATGTCTCAGATGACTGAGTGATTAATCTTCTTCTTTGGATTTGACATCCCGCTGGGAGGGGTCACTGTCATCAGTTTGAAGTTTGGTATTGGATTCTTGAGTCCCTCATTCCAGCTCATGATGTGGTGTTATTAACCAAGCAAGTACCCACACAGGACCTTGAGGAGAAAGCACATCAGCATAACCTCTCCCTAGATTAACAATTGCACTGAACCCTTCCAGGTTAGCCCTCATTAAGCAATCTATACCATACCTTGGGCTTTGGTAGTTCCTGTTCCATTTGAAAATGTTTGAGAGTGAAAGTTTCTGTCTAATTGCAAATGATTTAATGTGAATAGGGCTTTCATTGACCTGGCCCTAAAGGTGGCATTTTCTCCCTTTTGTTTTAATAAAAATAACTTTAGGAGGCCATTTGCATGTTCCACGATGGCTTGACCTTGTGGGTTATAAGGAATTCCAGTGGAGTGGTGTACATTCCATTGTTGTAAGAAGGGTTGCAATTGTTGTGTATTAGTTTTGATCTTTTTTAGGTACACCCAGAATTGTAAAACATATAAATAAATGAGAAATAT
Organism: Prionailurus viverrinus; assembly: GCF_022837055.1. NCBI lineage: Eukaryota > Metazoa > Chordata > Mammalia > Carnivora > Felidae > Prionailurus > Prionailurus viverrinus. The sequence goes on from NC_062579.1 coordinate 59,962,812, forward strand.
CATGTGAGGTGTGTTCCCTCCTCTGGACACAAGCCCATATGTATCCATAAAAAGTGTCTGTAGATATATGTATACATGGAGTTTTACCAAAAGATAATATGTGTGTAATATCAATTTACCATAATTGATTGGCTGTTAGATTCTAAGGATTTACTCCGTGGGGCAAGTAGAGAGGGGGGAATTGTTGGCATTCTGGGAAGAAATGAATGACATTTTTTATTTGAGAAAGAGGAATAGAAAATTGTTTGGATAGAGAGTGTGTGTTCTGGTGAAAAAAGAATGATAAGTGACATTGTTCAGTTACCTGGTAAGGTTCCTGGGAATTTTGCAAGTAAGGTATTAGGCAAATAATTTTAAGGGGCTTTATGTTTTATAAAGTTAATTTTAGTTTTTTTTTAAATGTTTGGTTATATTTGAGTTTATGCATGACGTTTTAAAATATGACTTTTTAGTTAAAATCTTGGTAAAATAATGAGTATTTTTAATGATGTCCTATTATAAGAAGAACAGATTTTTATTGAACTCATCAAATAACTGTAATTGCCATGAAAGAAAGAACACTTACTGAGAGGTTTTGAATTTTAGATGGTTTAGGTAGGAAGAAAAGTTAAATGTTTTGGTTTGTTTACAAATGAATACTTTATCATATTTCTGCATGTTATGGGTATCTTAAGAGAATGTTTCCTTAATGTGGAAGAGCAAACATTAGAGAACTGGCAATATTTTCAACAAGAGTCATAAAAACTATAATTTTCCTTCATTTATTTAGTCCCATGTTACTAATTCTTGTTTAGTTTGAATGCAGCCTTTTAATTCTCAAAATTTTTACCCATTTGTTGTATGATCTTAAAGATGTTAAATACCTGTATTTGTCCTAAAAGTCCTTTTTTATAAATCTCCTTGAAGATGAAATACATCTTATTAGAGCATCAGAACAATAATTATACATGACAAAAGACTTAAAAATTGACATGATTAACAATCTGATATGAGAGTTTATTATGATATAATTCATAAGGAAATTTGTTTATTTTTGTGACATATAACATTTTGATAATCAGAATACCAAGTGATGACCTTATATCAGAGCATATTAAAATTTAGGAATTACAGATATAATTGAGTAATTATAGCATTTACTTAAGCAATACAAATTAAGATTTACAATTATTTGTTTGACAGGGTATTTTAAGTAACACATCAAATAAAAAGACCCAACTGGTCAAAAAGATTTCATTTACAACTTAAATCTTGGGAAGTTTGTTAAAACCTTAGAAAGTTATAAAACACATCCCAAATAGGATTACAGATAATTACAAATCTTATTTATTTAACCAAGGTGGCAATAAGAGATTCTAAAGGCAAATGTGTAGGGTTATATAATTGTTAGTAAAACCTAGATTCTTTAACATTGACAAGTTTTAACTAAGTAATCAAAGACCTGATAAAGACAAAACATAAAACTTTGGTTTTCTTGACAGACAAAAGAGAAAAGACCTTTGTTTACATTATTTTTTTATCAAGAATAGATCTATAATACAAGAAAGTTTTGTCTTTTGAACAGAGAGAGAAAAGCAGAATTTTAATCTTGTATCAGTGTATCTTAACAATACATAAAATTCTTTTCCAAAAATTTCCTTCACAAACTTTCTACTTTTCTTTGCTTTTAGATTTTGTCCTAAGACACTTCCCTCCAAACTAGTCTTATTTAGGGCAAAATTCCTTTTTTTTTTTTTTACTTTCAAAAAAAATGTATTCCCATTCCTTATATGAGATTTTACGTATCTCCTACTTTTCTACATGCAGAGTTGCTTTCCTATTTCTATCAGTCTTAATTACACTTAGCAGAATTTTAACTCTTAGAAACTTTAGCCTCCAGTGAAAACTAAGTAGTAACCAATTGTGAACTGTCTTGTTACATCAGAGTTTTTTTAGATGGCAAACTTATGAATCACCTAAGCATAAAGCAGCTTTTTTAACAGATTTAAATACCCTTAGTTTCTTGGCAATAAGTCAAAAACCTAAACCTATGTTTAATAATTAATGCTTCAGCATTTCATCTGATTTGGAAAATGTCTGAATGCCCAATGAATTTAATCCAATTTAAAGTTTCAAAGACCTTGAAAGCTATCTTAACAATTACCTATAAAAACCTTTGAGACATAATTAGCCATCATTTTAAGTCATCTTTTTGTTAACAAATTGCAATAGAGATAACATGGGCTTATTTGATCTTCAGTAAACCTAGGTAGAAAAAGTTTTATATTTAATGTTGATAACTCTAAATGCACATCTATCAATTAAATCAATAAACTTAAATTATTTTAAACACCAAATATATTTTATCTGGGTCCATTTAAAACTTAAACCATCTGTTTATCATTGTCAAGTTATTACCTGAGGCAGCAGTAAGGAAATCTGAAGTGGGCCATCTAAGATTAAGGAGGTGTTCTTCGATCCTTGACAGTGAGGGCAGTGAGGGAAGGAAGAGAATCCCAGGGTGCCAGAGACACCAAGAAGATGTAGAAGTCAGTCATGTAGGTTGCACTGGAGATGGTTTAGAAATAGGAGGAGGGAAAGAAAGGCAGAAGAGGTGAGGTGCCACTAAGAAGGTTGGAGATGGATAAGAACCCAGAGGACAGATAAAGAGGTCTCCCAGTCTTAAAGTCTGTCAGCTTGGGTAGATGAGCAGATACAGTTTTTTTCTATTTTATTTTATTTTATTTTATTTTATTTTATTTTATTTTATTTTATTTCATTTATTTGTGTTATTACCAACAAGTGGAAATGGGCAGTCCACGTCGGGTTGGAAAAGAGAGGGAACTACCCTGAAACAAAAGGAGTTTCAGCAGCTGCTTGAGAATATTTGTTAGTCTCCATCCTGAGGTAAATTAGCCAGAGACAGTTGGCTATAATCATTATAGTCATTAACTCAGGAAATGAGTGATGGAGAGGCCCTCATATACAGCTGGGATAACCTGAGTCTATTAGGAAGGAAGAACAGTGAGAGCAAAAGAAACAAGAAGGCAAGGGATTCTCTATGCCAGATAGAATGAGAAAGGATTAGGGATATTTTTCTCATCTCATCGTGGGCATTGAGTGCCTGTAGTTCCTACCTGAATGAGTGGACATCCTTGTCCCTTTTTGGGCTTGAGAGATGAGGTGTGCAGCCAGGAGCCATTAGATTCTGCTGGTCGCTGTTTGGGCACCACTCATAGCCATGCGCTGAAGAAAAAGTTCTCAGACACTTAGACCCAGCAGAAATGCAGGGCCACCTCTGCCAGTGAAGCAGTAGCAGCAGCAGACTGCACATAGTCTTTATTTAGAAAGAAGTATCAAAGAATATCAAAACAAGGAAAGAGAGAACAAAGGATTTTTAGACATTAGCCAGACATACTTCTGGTGGCTACATGAAGGGATGAAGGGAGTGCGTGTGGTTTCAAGGACTGTCAGGGAGTTACAGCAGGGAATAGAGCAGGTATTGTATTTAAACTGTCCTTTGGGGAATCATGGGGCTCTGTGTCTCATAGTGGCAGCCTTGAGACCAGAACTTTGCTGACATTTCATCAATTACCTCATTTACCCTTGAGGACTTACAATGCACTCTCTAGAGATAATTCCACAAACACAATCCTTAATGGGGAAAAACTGAGGCCTTTCTCCCTAAGGTCAGGAACAAGACAAAGATGTCCACTCTTACCACTTTATTCAACATAGAATTGGAAATCTTAGCCATAGCAATCAGACAACAGAATTAAATAAAATTCATCCAAATTAGAAAGAAACAAGTAAAACTTTCACTATTTTCAGAAGACTTGATAATATGTACAACCCAAAAGACTCCACTAAAAAACTTCCCTGATAAATGAATTCAGTAAAATTGCAGGATCCAAAACAATGCACAGAAATATGTTTATATTCAGTAATGAAACAACAGAAAGAGAAAATAGGAAAACAATTCCATTTAAAATGCACCAAAAATAAGATACCTAGGAAGAAAGCTAAACAAAGTGATGAAAGATCTGTACTCTGAAAATTATAAAATACTGATGAAAGAAATTGAAGAAGACACAAAAAAATGGAAAAAGATTCCATGCTCCTGGATAGGAAGAACAAATGTTTTTAAATGTATATACTGCCCAAAGCCATCTCCATATTTATTGTAATCCTTAGAAAAATTCCACCAGCATTTTTCACATAGCTAGAACAGTCCCAAAATTTGTATGGAACCACAAAATACTCTAAATAGCAAAAAAACAAAAACAACAACAACAACAACAACAACAAACTTGAAAAACAAAACCAAAGCTGAAGGCATCACAATTCTGGACCTCAAGCTACATTACAAAGTTGTAGTAATAGAACAGTATGGTACTGGCACAAAAAGATACACATAGGTCAATAGAACAGAATAGAGAACCTAGAAATAAACCCAAAAGTGTATTATAAATTAATATTCAACCAAGCAGGAAAGAATATCCAATGGGAAAAAGACAGTCTCTTCAAAAAATTGTGTTGAGAAAACAGGGCAACAACATGCACAAGAATGAAACTGGATCACTTTCTTACAAAGAACACAAAAGTAAACTCAAAATGTATTTAAAGACCTAAATTTGAGACCTGAAACCATAAAAATCCTAAAAATAAGCACTGGAAGTAAATTCTTTGACATTGGCTGTAGTAACATTTTTCTAGATATGTGTCCTTAGGTAAAGGAAATAAAATAAAAAAATAAACTACTGGGACTTCATTAAAAGTAAACCTTCTATACAACAAATGAAACAATAAACAAAACTAAAGGACAACCTAGAGAATGGGAGAATATATTTGCAAAAGACATAACCAATATGGGCTAGTATCTGAAATAAAGAACTTATAAAAATCAGGCTCTATAAAGCAAATAATCTGATTAGAAATGGGCACAAGAAATTAACAAACATTTGCCTAAAGAAGATAATCAGATGGCCAACAGGCACATGAAAGATGCTCATCATCACTTATCACCAGGGAAATGCAAATGAAAATACCAATATCACCTCACACCTGTCAGAATGGCTAAAATCAACAACACAAGAAACAGCAGGTGTTGTAGAGGATATGGGGAAAAAAGTACACTTGTGCACTGTTAGTGAGAATGCAAACTGATGCAGACACTGTGGAAAACACAGTCATATATATATATAAAATAATGAAATCTTGCCATTTGGTAGGACATGAATGGAGATACAGAGTATAACGCTGAGAAATAAGTCAGAGAAAAACAACTATGATTTCACTCATATGTGGAATTTAAGAAAGAAAATCAACAAGCAAAGGGTAAAAAAGAGAAAAAGAGAGACATTTTGAGAAACAGACTCTTAATTATAGAGATGTAAGTGATAGTTACCAGATGGGAGGAGGTTGGGGGAATGGGTTAAATAGGTGATGGGAAAAAAGGAATGCATTTGCCCTGATGAGCACCCATTGATGTATGGAACTGTTAAATCACTATATTGTACACCTGAAACTAATAAAAGTCTCCGTTAAAAAATACTATTGAGTAGCTTCCTTATGCTGTGCCTGTTTGTCCCCATGACCTATTCATTCCATAACTGTACGCCTGTGTCTCCCACTCTCCTCCCCCAAACCCCTCCCCTCTGGCAACCATCCATTTGTTCTCTGTATTTACAGGTCTGAATTTGCTTTTTATTTGTTTATTCATTTTTTATTCCACTTATGGTTTCAATCATATATTTGCCATATATATCATCATGTGATATGTGATATATATATATATATATATATATAGTATGTGATTATCCATCTAGCACATCTTCTTTATCAATTTGTCTATCAATGGACTCAGGTTTATCCATATATTGGCTATTACAAATAATGCTGCAACAAATATGGGGGAGCATATATCTTTTCAAATTAGTGTTTCTGTGTTCTTGGGTAAATGCCCAGTAGTGGAATTACTGTATCATATGCTATTTATATTTTAATTTTTTGAGGATCATCCTCACTGTTTTCCATAGTGGCTATACCAATTTACATTCCTAACAACTGTTTGTGAGGGTTCATTTTCCTCCACATCATTTCCAACACTTGTTATTTTTTGTCCTTTTGTTTTTAACCAGTGTGACAGGTGTAAGCTGATATCTCATTATGATTTGCATTTCTCTGATAGTTGTAAAGGAATTTTCAAAAATAAAAAAAATCAATGAAAAATTTTTAAGTATCAAGATCGAGAACAAATAAGGGATTTTTACTCTCATAACTGTTACTGAAATAGTACTAAAACTTCTCCTGACTTTTATAAGACATAGCTAGCTAAATAGATAATAACAACTAAATACATAAATGTCAGAGTGCTTGAAAAACAGGAAACGAAAGCCTCCTTATTTGCAAATGATATAATTGTGTAGAAAATTTCAAGTAATTTATAAATAACTTCTATATATTAAATTAGTTCAGCATAGTATCGGAATTAAAAATACCATGCCGGAAAAATAAGATTGCGGCTTAGGAGGACGCTGGGCTCACCGCACGTCCTGCTGATCACTTAGATTCCATCTACACCTGCCTAAACCCAGAAAACCGCCAGAGTATTAGCAGAATGGAGTCGCCGGAGCCAAACGCAGACGAGAGGCCCACGGAAGAGGGTAGGAAGGGCGGCGAGGCGGTGCCCCCTCCACGGACTGGCGGGAGGGAGCCGGGGCGGAGGGGCGGCTCGCCGGCCAAGCAGAGCCCCCGAGTCTGCTTGCAAAAGCGGAGCGGCCTGACGGACTGTGTTCCCACAACAAGCACGACTTAGTGTCTGGGAGGTCATCAGTTAACAGCTCTGCTCGGAAAGCGGGAAGGCTGGAGGACAAAGGGAGGGAGAGCTGCTGAGCCCCCTGACAACAGAGCTCAGTTCGGTGGGGAACAAAGGCGCTCACCAGCGCCATCTCCCCCGCCCATCCCCCAGCCAAAATCCCAAAGAGAACCAGTTCCTGAGAGGGAACTTGCTCCATCCGAGCAAACAGCCAACTCTGTGCTTCTGCGGAGCCAAACCTCCGGCAGCGGATCTGACTCCCTCCCGCTGCCACAGGGCCCCTCCTGAAGTGGATCACCTAAGGAGAAGCGATCTAAGCCTGCCCCTCCTGCCCCCGTGCACCTTGCCTACCACCCCAGCTAATACGCCAGATCCCCAGCATCACAAGCCTGGCAGGGTGCAAGTAGCCCAGAGGAGCCACACCACCCCACAGTGAATCCCGCCCCTAGGAGAAGGGAAGAGAAGGCACACACCAGTCTGACTGTGGCCCCAGCGGTGGGCTGGGGGCAGACATCAGGTCTGACTGCGGCCCCACCCACCAACTCCAGTTATACACCACAGCACAGGGGAAGTGCCCTGCAGGTCCTCACCACGCCAGGGACTATACAAAATGACCAAGCGGAAGAATTCCCCTCAGAAGAATCTCCAGGAAATAACAACAGCTAATGAGCTGATCAAAAAAGATTTAAATAATATAACAGAAAGTGAATTTAGAATAATAGTCATAAAATTAATCGCTGGGCTTGAAAACAGTATACAGGACAGCAGAGAATCTCTTGCTACAGAGATCAAGGGACTAAGGAACAGTCACGAGGAGCTGAAAAATGCTTTAAACGAAATGCATAACAAAATGGAAACCACCACAGCTCGGCTTGAAGAGGCAGAGGAGAGAATAGGTGAACTAGAAGATAAAGTTATGGAAAAAGAGGAAGCTGAGAAAAAGAGAGATAAAAAAATCCAGGAGTATGAGGGGAAAATTAGAGAACGAAGTGATACACTAAAAAGAAATAATATACGCATAATTGGTATCCCAGAGGAGGAAGAGAGAGGGAAAGGTGCTGAAGGGGTACTTGAAGAAATAATAGCTGAGAACTTCCCTGAACTGGGGAAGGAAAAAAGCATTGAAATCCAAGAGGCACAGAGAACTCCCTTCAGACGTAACTTGAATCGACCTTCTGCACGACATATCATGGTGAAACTGGCAAAATACAAGGATAAAGAGAAGATTCTGAAAGCAGCAAGGGGTAAACGTGCCCTCACATATAAAGGGAGACCTTTAAGACTCGTGACTGATCTCTCTTTTGAAACTTGGCAGGCCAGAAAGAATTGGCACGAGATTTTCAGGGTGCTAGACAGAAAAATTATGCAGCCGAGAATCCTTTATCCAGCAAGTCTGTCATTTAGAATAGAAGGAGAGATAAAGGTCTTCCCAAACAAACAAAAACTGAAGGAATTTGTCACCACTAAACCAGCCCTACAAGAGATCCTAAGGGGGACCCTGTGAGACAAAGTCCCAGAGACATCACTACAAGCATAAAACATACAGACATCACAATGACTCTAAACCCGTATCTTTCTATAATAACACTGAATGTAAATGGATTAAATGCGCCAACCAAAAGACATAGGGTATCAGAATGGATAAAAAAACAAGACCCATCTATTTGCTGTCTACAAGAGACTCATTTTAGACCTGAGGACACCTTTAGGTTGAGAGTGAGGGGATGGAAACTATTTATCATGTGACTGGAAGCCAAAAGAAAGCTGGAGTAGCCATACTTATATCAGACAAACTAGACTTTAAATTAAAGGCTGTAACAAGAGATGAAGAAGGACATTATATAATAGTTACAGGGTCTATCCATCAGGAAGAGCTAACAATTATAAATGTCTATGCGCCGAATACCGGAGCCCCCAAATATATAAAACAATTACTCATAAACATAAGCAACCTTATTGATAAGAATGTGGTAATTGCAGGGTCTTTAAAACCCCACTTACAGAAATGGATAGATCAGCTAGACACACGGTCAATAAAGAAACAAGGGCCCTGAATGAGACATTGGATCAGATGGACTTGACAGATATATTTAGAACTCTGCATCCCAAAGCAACAGAATATACTTTCTTCTCGAGTGCACATGGAACATTCTCCAAGATAGATCATATACTGGGTCACAAAACAGCCCTTCATAAGTTTACAAGAATTGAAATTATACCTTGCTTACTTTCAGACCACAATGCTATGAAGCTTGAAATCAACCACAGAAAAAAGTCTGGAAAACCTCCAAAAGCATGGAGGTTAAAGAACACCCTACTAACGAATGAGTGGGTCAACCAGGCAATTAGAGAAGAAATTAAAAAATCTATGGAAACAAACGAAAATGAAAATACAACAATCCAAACGCTTTGGGACGCAGCAAAGGCAGTCCTGAGAGGAAAATACATTGCAATCCAGGCCTATCTCAAGAAACAAGAAAAATCCCAAATACAAAATCTAACAGCACACCTAAAGGAACTAGAAGCAGAACAGCAAAGGCAGCCTAAACCCAGCAGAAGAAGAGAAATAATAAAGATCAGAGCAGAAATAAACAATATAGAATCTAAAAAAACTGTAGAGCAGATCAACGAAACCAAGAGTTGGTTTTTTGAAAAAATAAACAAAATTGACAAACCTCTAGCCAGGCTTCTCAAAAAGAAAAGGGAGATGACCCAAATAGAGAAAGTCATGAATGAAAATGGAATTATGACAACCAATCCCTCAGAGATACAAACAATTATCAGGGAATACTATGAAAAATTATATGCCAACAAATTGGACAACCTGGAAGAAATGGACAAATTCCTGAACACCCACACTGTTCTAAAACTCAATCAGGAGGAAATAGAAAGCTTGAACAGACCCATAACTAGCGAAGAAACTGAATCGGTTATCAAAAATCTCCCAACAAATAAGAGTCCAGGACCAGATGGCTTCCCAGGGGAGTTCTACCAGACGTTTAAAGCAGAGATAATACCTATCCTTCTCAAGCTATTCCAAGAAATAGAAAGGGAAGGAAAACTTCCAGACTCATTCTATGAAGCCAGTATTCCTTTGATTCCTAAACCAGACAGAGACCCAGTAAAAAAAGAGTACTACAAGCCAATATCCCCGATGAATATGGACGCAAAAATTCTCAATAAGATACTAGCAAATCGAATTCAACGGCATATAAAAAGAATTATTCACCATGATCAAGTGGGATTCATTCCTGGGATGCAGGGCTGGTTCAACATTCGCAAATCAATCAACGTGATACATCACATTAACAAAAAAAAAGAGAAGAACCATATGATCCTGTCAATTGATGCAGAAAAGGCCTTCGACAAAATCCAGCACCCTTTCTTAATAAAAACCCTTGAGAAAGTCGGGATAGAAGGAACATACTTAAAGATCATAAAAGCCATTTATGAAAAGCCCACACCTAACATCATCCTCAACGGGGAAAAACTGAAAGCTTTTTCCCTGAGATCAGGAACACGACAAGGATGCCCACTCTCACCGCTGCTGTTTAACATAGTGCTGGAAGTTCTAGCATCAGCAATCAGACAACAAAAGGAAATCAAAGGCATCCAAATTGGCAAAGATGAAGTCAAGCTTTCGCTTTTTGCAGATGACATGATATTATACATGGAAAATCCGATAGACTCCACCAAAAGTCTGCTAGAACTGATACATGAATTCAGCAAAGTTGCAGGATACAAAATCCATGTACAGAAATCAGTTGCATTCTTATACACTAACAATGAAGCAACAGAAAGACAAATAAAGAAACTGATCCCATTCACAATTGCACCAAGAAGCATGAAATACCTAGGAATAAATCTAACCAAGATGTAAAGGATCTGTATGCTGAAAACTATAGAAAGTTTATGAAGGAAATTGAAGAAGATTTAAAGAAATGGAAAGACATTCCCTGCTCATGGATTGGAAAAATAAATATTGTCAAAATGTCAATACTACCCAAAGCTATCTACACATTCAATGCAATCGCAATCAAAATTGCACCAGCATTCTTCTCGAAACTAGAACAAGCAATCCTAAAATTCATATGGAACCACAAAAGGCCCCGAATAGCCAAGGAATTTTGAAGAAGAAGACCAAAGCAGGAAGCATCACAATCCCAGACTTTAGCCTCTACTACAAAGCTGTAATCATCAAGACAGCATGGTATTGGCACAAAAACAGACACATAGACCAATGGAATAGAATAGAAACCCCAGAACTAGACCCACAAACGTATGGCCAACTAATCTTTGACAAAGCAGGAAAGAACATCCAATGGAAAAAAGACAGCCTCTTTAACAAATGGTGCTGGGAGAACTGGACAGCAACATGCAGAAGGTTGAAACTAGACCACTTTCTCACACCATTCACAAAAATAAACTCAAAATGGATAAAGGACCTGAATGTGAGACAGGAAACTATCCAAACCTTTGAGGAGAAAGCAGGAAAAGACCTCTCTGACCTCAGCCGTAGCAATCCCTTACTCGACACATCCCCAAAGGCAAGGGAATTAAAAGCAAAAGTGAATTCCTGGGACCTTATGAAGATAAAAAGCTTCTGCACAGCAAAGGAAACAACCAACAAAACTAAAAGGCAACCAACGGAATGGGAAAAGATATTTGCAAATGACGTATCGGACAAAGGGCTAGTCTCCAAAATCTATAAAGTGCTCACCAAACTCCACACCCGAAAAACAAATAACCCAGTGAAAAAATGGGCAGAAACCATGAATAGACACTTCTCTAAAGAAGACATCCGGATGGCCAACAGGCACATGAAAAGATGTTCAGCGTCGCTCCTTATCAGGGAAATTCAAATCAAAACAACACTCAGGTATCACCTCACGCCAGTCAGAGTGGCCTAAAGGAACAAATCAGGAGACTATAGATGCTGGAGAGGATGTGGAGAAACGGGAACCCTCTTGCACTGTTGGTGGGAATGCAAATTGGTGCAGCCGCTCTGGAAAGCAGTGTGGAGGTTCCTCAGAAAATTAAAAATAGACCTACCCTATGACCCAGCAATAGCACTGCTAGGAATTTATCCAAGGGATACAGGAGTACTGATGCATAGGGCCACTTGTACCCCAATGTTCATAGCAGCACTCTCAACAATAGCCAAATTATGGAAAGAGCCGAAATGTCCATCAACTGATGAATGGATAAAGAAATTGTGGTTTATATACACAATGGAATATTACGTGGCAATGAGAAAAAATGAAATATGGTCTTTTGTAGCAACGTGGATGGAACTGGAGAGTGTGATGCTAAGTGAAATAAGCCATACAGAGAAAGACAGATACCATATGGTTTCACTCTTATGTGGATCCTGAGAAACTTAACAGGAACCCATGGGGGAGGGGAAGGAAAAAAAAAAGAGGTTAGAATGGGAGAGAGCCAAAGCATAAGAGACTGTTAAAAACTGAGAACAAACTGAGGGTTGATAGGGGGTGGGAGGGAGGGGAGGGTGGGTGATTGGTATTGAGGAGGGCACCTTTTGGGATGAGCACTGGGTGTTGTATGGAAACCAATTTGTCAATAAATTTCATAAAAAAAAACAAAAGAAAACTTCTATAAAAAAAATGGTGGTTTCCAGAGGGAAGAGGGGGGGTGAGGAAAACGGGTGAGGGAAACTGGAGATAAAGTCTACCAGTTATGGATTGAACTATTCATGGAAATAAAAGGCACAACATAGGGAATATAGTCAATGATATTTTAGCAGTGGTATATGATGAAAGATGGTAGCTACACTTGTGACAACAACATAATGTAAAGAGAACTTGAATAAATATATTATACATTTGAAACGAATGTAACTTTTTATGTGAATTATACTCAAATTAAAAAAAAAGAAAAAGGGAAAGAAAATTTGGTTCTTTGAATGGTTAATAAAGTAACATATGTCTAGACAAAAATTAAAAGTCTAAAACTACTAAACTCTGGAGGAAAAAAAAAGTGACCATCACAACCAAGCTTATGAACACAGCAGTTTTTAACTGAATACTACAAGTAACTTATGGTAACAAATTATATAACTTTCAGTTAATGGACAAATTACTACAAAGAAACAATTGAAAAGTAAAACTGACAAAAGGAGAAATACAAAAATAAATTGACCTATAACCATAATAAGATTGAATTAGCAATCCAAAACTTCACATAATTCCTGGATGCCTTCACTAGTGAATTCTACCAAATTTTAGGAAAATAACACCCATTTTTCACAGACTCTTCCAAAAATAAAGATGATAAAACACTTCTTAACTGATTCTGTGAGGCCAATATTTCCATGATATAAAATCCAAACAATGATACCACAAGAAAATAGCATACTAATATGTATCTCATGAGTATAGATGCCAATATCCACAGCAAAATATTAGAACACTGAGTCTAACATCATATAAAAATAACTGTATGACATCATTAAGTGGTATTAATCTCAGGAAGTTAAGGTTAACACAAAATATTATGTTATAATAAACTATATTAATAGATTAAAAGACAACACCTACACTGTCATGTCAGAGACAATAGAAAACATTTTACCATAGCCAACACAATTTCATGATAAAAATTCAACAAACCTGGAATAGGTGAACTCCTTCAACCTGAAAGTGGTCATCAAAGGATATTCCACAGCTAACATCTTATTCTATGCCAGATATCTTACAAAAAGGATGTGTGCTCTGCCCACATATATTCAGCCTTATATTTAATGTCTTAGTCATGGGAATAGGCAATAAAGTGAACTAAAAAGCAACCATATTGGACATGAAGAAGTAAATCTGTATTTGCAGATGGCATGGTTTTGTATGCACAGAAGCTCAAGGAAACCGCTAAAAACTATTATAACTGACAGATGAATCAAGGTTTCAGGATATAAGATCAACAAACAAAAATCTAGTATGGGGCACCTGGGTGACTCAGTCAATTAAGCATTCGACTCTTGATTTCAGCTCAAGTTATGATCTCATGGTCATGAGATCAAGCCACACATCAGGCTCCATGCTAGGCATGGAGCCTGCTTAGGATTATCTCTCTCCTTCTCCCTTTGTCCCTCCCCACTCTCTCTCTCTCAAAAAATTCTATTGTAATTCCACACACTAGCATGAACAATCTGAAAATGAAATTAACAAAATAATTCAACTTAGAATATCAACAAAAATAACAAAATAATTTAAAATAAATATAAACAACATTGGAAAGTTTGTTTCTGAAAACCAGAAACCATATTTGAGAAAAAATAAAGACTACAATAAATAGAGAATTATCCCATGTTCCTCGATTATAAAAGTTAATATGTCAATACTCTCCAAATTGATCTAATAATTCAGTGCAATCCCTATGAAATCTCAGTTGGGTGAATATATGAAAATCATATAACTGATAAAGAAATAGTATGTAGGTGATATTTAAAAAAAACTCTGACAATGCAATAACAAAAATAAAAAAAAAACAGTTAAAAAGTAATCAAAAGTCTGACTAAATATTTCTTTCAAAGAAGATATACAGATGATCAAAAAGATCATGAAAAGTTTTTTTATGTCATTAGACATTAGGAAAAGGTAAATAAAGAGCACAAAGAAAAGACACTTCTTACATATGATGGTGGCTAGGGAAAAAAAAAACAGACAAGATCAAGTGCTGTTAAGGATATGGAAAAATTGGAACCCTCGTATATATTGACAGGAATGTAAATAATGCAAACAGTTTGGAAAACAGTTTTGGTAGTTTCTTAAAAAAATTATTACAAAGTTCCCAAAGGACTGAGAATTTCCATGCATAAGCATCTACCTAGGATAAATGAAAGCATATGCTCACACACACACACAAACACACAAAACTTATACATAAATATTTCTAGCAGCATTATTCAAAATAGCCAAAAGTGGCAACGACATCAGTGTGCATCATAAGATGACTGGAAATATCCATGTAATGGAATTCAGCAATAAGGGGGAATTCTACAATAAAGCATAATTCCACAACAATAGGGAATGAAATACTGATATATTCTACAACATGGATTAACATTTAAAATATTATGCTAAATAAAACAAGTCAGACACAAAAAATGTATATTGTATTATTCTTTGTATACAAAGTGGCCATAATAGTCCAATCTATAGAAAAAGAGAGTAGATTAGTGATGCTTAGAGCTGGGAAGTATAGTATGGTGAGTTGGCTGGTAAAAATCAGTTTCCTTTATACCTTTTCAGGGTATCAGAAATATTCTCTCATTATTGATTGTGGTCATGATTGCACGGATTTGTGAATATACCCAAATTACGGTATTATACAGTTTAAATTGTTGAGTTTTATCATATGTTATTTGCATCTCAATAAATCTATTTTATCAAAAAGAAGCAACAGTGAAAATGAAATTATTTAGCATATTGCTAAATCTATATAAGCATTGGCTATATAGTCACAAATGTGACTAATATGGGGAGTTTTAAAAATAAAGTTGAAATTTGTTTGATGTACTGCAAAAAATAAGTGATGATAAAATACTAGACAACTATAATGTTAAGTGAAGTTAAGGAGAATACAGTTATTAGAATAAAGTGCTCTAAATCTCTTATACTGAAACTGAACATAATTGAAATCTGAATTAATTTGGATTTCTTAAGCAAGATGCACATGTAAGCCTATAAAATAACCACTAAAATAAAAGAAATAAAATGGAAAATTTCTACACTTTTGGGGGATAAGAACATAATTAAATTTTTGATAAATTCAATAACAGAAAAGGAGTGGGTGAGGCAAAAGCACTGGAGAAGCACTCATGAACCCTAGGCTGAAACTTCTTGAGTTCAAATTCTGGTTCCAATGATTTTTAAGTAAATAATATTGGATGAGTTAGATAAACTCCTTATTTTTCAAATTTCTTGTATTTAAATTGGGTGAAAAAATATTATGTATTATAAATGTATTGTTAGAAATAAGCTAAGGTCTGTAGGTAAAGTGTTTACTTAGAATACTGCCTGGTGCAAAAAATATGTAAGTATCCCTGAGGGATTGGTTGTAATAATTCCATTTTCATTCATGATTTTATCTATTTGGGTCATCTCCCTTTTCTTTTTGAGAAGCCTGTCTAGAGGTTTATCAACTTGTTTATTTTTTCAAAAAACCAACTCTTGATTTCGTTGATCTGCCCTACAGTTTTTTTTTAGATTCTATATCGTTTATTTCTGCTCTGATCTTTATTATTTCTCTTCTTCTGCTGGATTTAGGCTGTCTTTGCTGTTCTGCTTCTATGTCCTTGAGGTGTGCTGTTAGATTTTGTATTTGGGATTTTTCTTGTTTCTTGAGATAAGCTTGGATTGCAATGTATTTTCCTCTCAGGACTGCCTTCGCTGCATCCCAAAGCGTTTGCAATTTTCAGGGAATACTATGAAAAATTACATGCCAACAAACTGGACAACCTGGAAGAAATGGACAAATTCCTAAACACCCACACACTTCCAAAACTCAATCAGGAGGAAATAGAAAGATGAACAGACCCATAACCAGCGAAGAAATTGAATCAGTCAACAAAAATCTCCCAACAAATAAGACTCCAGGACCAGATGGCTTCCCAGGGGAGTTCTACCAGACGTTTAAAGCAGAGAAAATACCTATCCTTCTCAAGCTATTCCAAAAAATAGAAAGGGAAGGAAAACTTCCAGACTCATTCTATGAAGCCAGTATTACTTTGATTCCTAAAGCACAGAAAGACCCAGTAAAAAAAGAGAACTACAGGCCAATATCCCTGATGAACATGGATGCAAAAATTCTCAATAAGATACTAGCAAATCGAATTCAACGGCATATAAAAAGAATTATTCACCATGATCAAGTGGGATTCATTCCTGGGATGCAGGGCTGGTTCAACATTCGCAAATCAATCAACGTGATACATCACATTAATAAAAGAAAAGAACCATATGATCCTGTCAATCGATGCAGAAAAGGCCTTTGACAAAATTCAGCACCCTTTCTTAATAAAAACCCTCGAGAAAGTCAGGATAGAAGGAACATACTTAAAGATCATAAAAAACATTTATGAAAAGCCCAAAGCTAACATCAACCTCAATGGGGAAAAACTGGGAGCTTTTTCCTTGATCAGGAACACGACAGAGATGTCTACTCCCACCACTGTTGTTTAACATAGTGGTGGAAGTTCTAGCATCAGCAATCAGACAACAAAAGGAAATCAAAGGCATCCAAATTGGCAAAGATGAAGACAAGCTTTCACTTTTTGCAGATGACATGATATTATACATGGAAAATCTGATAGACTCCACCAGAAGTCTGCTAGAACTGATACATGAATTCAGTAAAGTTGCAGTATACAAAATCAATGTACAGAAATCAGTTGCATTCTTATACACTAACAATGAAGCAACAGAAAGACAAATAAAGAAACTGATCCCATTCACAATTGCACCAAGAAGCATGAAATACCTAGGAATAAATCTAACCAAAGATGTAAAAGATCTGTATGCTGAAAACTATAGAAAGCTTATGAAGGAAATTGAAGAAGATATAAAAAATGGAAAAACATTCCGTGATCATGGATTGGAAGAATAAATATTGTCAAAATGTCAATACTACCCAAAGCTATCTACACATTCAATGCAATCCCAATCAAAATTGCACCAGCATTCTTCTCAAAGCTAGAACAAGCAATCCTAAAATTCATATGGAACCACAAAATGCCCCGAATAGCCAAATAATTTTGAAGAAGAAGACCAAAGCAGGAGGCATCACAATCTCAGACTTTAGCCTCTACTACAAAGCTGTAATCATCAAGACAGCATGGTATTGGCACAAAAACAGACACATAGACCAATGGAATACAATAGAAACCCCAGAACTAGACCCACAAACGTATGGCCAACTAATCTTTGACAAAGCAGGAAAGAATATCCAATGGAAAAAAGACATTCTCTTTAACAAATGGTGCTGAGAGAAGTGGACAGCAACATGCAGAAAGATGAATCTAGACCAATTTCTTACACTATCACAAAAACAAAATCAAAATGGTTAAAGGACATGAATGTGAGACAGGAAACCATCAAAACCCTAGAGAAGAAAGCAGGAAAAGACCTCTCTGACCTCAGTCGTAGCAATTTCTTACTTGACACATCCCCAAAGACAAGGGAATTAAAAGCAAAACTGAACTACTGGGACCTTATGAAGATAAAAAAGCTTCTGCACAGCAAAGGAAACAACCAACAAAACTAAAAGGCAACCAACGGAATGGGAAAAGATATTTGCAAATGACATATCGGACAAAGGGCTAGTATCCAAAATCTATAAAGAGCTCACCAAACTCCACACCCGAAAAGCAAATAATCCAGTGAAGAAATGGGTAGAAAACATGAATAGACACTTCTCTAAAGAAGACATCCAGATGGCCAACAGGCCCATGAAAAGATGCTCAACATCGCTCCTCATCAGGGAAATGCAAATCAAAACCATGCTCAGATATCACCTCACGCCAGTCAGAGTGGCCAAAATGAACAAATCAGGAGACTATAGATGCTGGCGAGGATGTGGAGAAACAGGAACCCTCTTGCACTGTTGGTGGGAATGCAAACTGGTGCAGCCGCTCTGGAAAACAGTGTGGAGGTTCCTCAAAAAATTAAAAATAGACCTACCCTATGACCCAGCAATAGCACTGCTAGGAATTTACCCAAGGAATACAGG
Source organism: Prionailurus viverrinus (assembly GCF_022837055.1). Classification (NCBI taxonomy): domain Eukaryota; kingdom Metazoa; phylum Chordata; class Mammalia; order Carnivora; family Felidae; genus Prionailurus; species Prionailurus viverrinus. Next base: position 59,981,350 of record NC_062579.1, read on the forward strand.
AGTACTGATGCATAAGGGCACTTGTACCCCAATGTTTATAGCAGCACTCTCAACAATAGCCAAATTATGGAAAGAGCCGAAATGTCCATCAACTGATGAATGGATAAAGAAATTGTGGTTTATATACACAATGGAATACTACGTGGCAATGAGAAAGAATGAAATATGGCCCTTTGTAGCAACATGGATGGAACTGGAGAGTGTTATGCTAAGTGAAATAAGCCATACAGAGAAAGACAGATGCCATATGTTTTCACTCTTATGTGGATCCTGAGAAACTTCACAGAAACCCATGGGGGAGGGGAAGGAAAAAAAAAGAGGTTAGAGTGGAAGAGAGCCAAAGCATAAGAGACTCTTAAAAACTGAGAACAAACTGAGGGTTGATGTGGGGTGGGAGGGTGGGTGATGGGTATTGAGGAGGACACCTTTTGGGATGAGCACTGGGTGTTGTATGGAAACCAATTTGACAATAAACTTCATATATTGAAAAAAAATAAAATAAAATAACAGTGAAAAAAATATGTAAGTAAAATAATTATAATCTGGATAACAGATTATATAGTATAAACTCTTAGGATCTATTTTTTTTTTAAGTATTTGTATTGTGTGGATAGGAACATGCATTGCTCTTCTTTCTTTCATTGTATATTACATTCATCTATCACTCTTTTTGTATCTTATGCAGATATATATGCATGTATACATTTACACACAGAGATAGACACACACAGACAGGAAGATGTACATCACATTAAATTTCCTTGAAATTATTTTTAAATCTAATATATTAAGTACAAGAGCACAATTAACAAATGCAGCATAAAAAGAGAGTAGCATATAATTTACATGCACAGGTTTATCTTCAATTAATTGTAGTGTTTCACTAACATGGACTCCAACATTTTATTTAAAAAATTCAGAATGTAATGTCACTTATATTTAGTAAAAAATAGTTAAGAAATGTCCATGTATTAATAAAATATACTAAAATATATAGCAGATGTATACAGCATACCTTCAGGATGGAGGAACTTGGATGGTGACCACATTCACAGTATTCTTGGGCTAATCACATTTTTACTCCTGCACATGATGAAATCTCTTAAACTTTAGTGTTCAGAATATGCAACCTGTGTCTATAGTGATATTTATTCCTTGAATAAAAGCCTGAAAATCAATATGGTTACAAATTTTAGAGCAAATACCCTATGTTTATTGAAAACACTTATCTTAACCTTCAGAGTTAGGAAAAATATTTTCAAAAGTGTAGATATCCTGGGAAAAGATAGAACAGAGCAGAGAAGAAAGAAATGTTTTATTTCATTTTTTCCTGCTTTACTGAGGTATGATGGACAAATAAACATTGTATATATTTAAAGTATACAATCTGATGTTTTGATATGTAGTGTGAAATGATTAATACTATCAAGTAATTAACATATCCATTTCCTCATACAATTTTTTATGTGGTGAGAACACTTTAGATATACTTTCTTAGTAAATCTTAAGTATGAAAAAATTATTATTAACTATAGTACCATTAGATCTCCTGAACTTATTTATTTTGTAACTGAAAGTTTGTGCCCTGTAGCCAAAATTTCCCCATGTCTCTCATTCCTCAGCCCCTGGCAACCACTGTAATATACCCTAATTTTATCAGTTCAACTTTTTAAGATTCCACATATAAGTAAGATCATATGGTGTACTTCTTACTCTATCTGACGTATTTCACTTAGTGTAATGTGCCCTTGATTCATCCATGTTGTCACCAGTGGCAGGTTTTCCTTCTTTTTTGGGGGGGCTGAATAATATTTTATTGTATTTGTATTCCACATTTTCTTTATTCTTTTATTCATTGATGGACATTTAGTTTGTTTACATATTTTGGCTATTATGAATAGTGATTCTATGAACATGTGTGTGTACATGTCTCATCAATAACCTGCTTTTAATTGTTTTGATATGTACCCTGAAGTAAGATTTCTGAATTATATGTTAGCTTCATTTTTATTTTGAGGAATCTCCATACTATTTTCCACAATAGCCATATCAATTTACAATCTCACCAACATTGTACACAGATTTAAAATGTAAAACAGCCATTTATCCCCAGTCCAGCGAAAAGGTTCTCCTGCATAGATATTGTATATTGTTTCTCAGAAAACATGATCTGATGATTCCTACATCATATTCCTGTAGTCTTTGGTGTAGAGCTACATTATGATATTAATTTTAGCAAGTGTGTTTGGCTGGATAGATTCCAAGTTTCCTCCTATAGGGATATTTAAGCCTTAGTTGCTGACCCAATATATTTCTCACTATGCCTGGCTTATTCAATCCTGGCATTATCTCCTTTATTCAGAGCTCAAGACTATTAACAATTTAGTTTATCTATGATCTTTAGAGCAAAGGTTGTCACGTTAACAAGAATAATACACTTGACAGTTGTAAAGAATTTGATAGCTTCACAGGATTTATAATAATAGCCCAGAAAAGGAAGTCCAATTTAAGTTCTGTTTCACATAAGATGAGGAAGTCTAACTTGGCTAATATATTCCAGGGCCATCAAATCAAAAATGTAGGAAACTTTTACTTTTATGCAAGCTTGGTTTCAATGAAAAGGCAAGTAGAATTAGTAGTCATTTTAGTTACAGGACGCTATCTAGTCTCCTGTTAATTTTTCAACACTCTCCTTCTGCTAACAATTCATTAAATATTGATAACTAGACACTATTAATCATATCTTAGAAAAGGAGTCTAATAGTGCACATACAGAATATGCACATGAAATTGGAATATGGCAGAACACTATAAAACTAGAACATAACACAGTCATTTAATAATTCAAACAAGTCAAATGTGAAAAATAAGAGTTGAATAAGTATCAAAAAATAAATATGACATCTTGCCAATCTGAGTAAATTCCTTAGGCTTGAATCTCTACGTTTCTTGAAATGACTTTGTACACTTAATATTTTAGTCATAACAATTTAATTTTTTTCAGTAATTCATTTTTTTCAAGCACATCTTTTTCTTCAATCTCTTTAATATTTTTATAGATGCACTTATTACTGAAAAAAATTAAGCTCTCATGGTTGCAACTAAAAAGTCATTACATTTACTTTCTATAATAATCAAGAAGCTCCATCTTCCTTAAGTTGGAATTCAAACTGTTCAATCTGAAACATGGATTTAAAATATATTGAACACTGTAGTCATTATCTCAGCCTATCAGAATATGAGCAAATTTGAAGCTCTGTTTGGAGTTCTACATTAGGAGACATACAAGGATATCAATAAGTTTAGAAAATGAAAAGTAAAGCAGGTACTGGAATATTTATAAACCATAAGAAAATACTAAAATAATTATTCTGACATAATGTTCTTAACCTGTCATTTTACAGTACACAAACTCTCAGTGGCTCCCCATTGTCAGTTAGAGTCTCTATTCCTTAGCCATAAAGCCTTCCAGAGTCTTGCCCTGTGTTTTTCTAATCAATCTTCCCTTTAACTGTTCCCCCAAAATTTTACCTCGTCTTGGTTAGACATATCTTTCTTCAAAATGTGAGGTTTATTTTATCCTCTGCATTATAATGTATGTTCTTTTCCATCTATTCAAATCATCCTTCAGAATTTGGCTCAAGTTCTTCCTGGCTGAAGAATTATTAGGTAAGTTCCACTTATATTGCTCTAAACTTTTTTTGAGCATTCAAGATGTGTGTGTGTGTGTGTGTGTGTATGTGTGTGTGTGTGAGGAAGAACATTCTTATGTATATTGTTTGTGTTTGTGACAGGGGTGATGTTATTAGAAAGAAGTAATTATAAAGAGTTAAGAGAAAAATAATTAAAATTTCAAAAAGGAAAATTAAGAGAAAGGTCATACTCCACTTAAACTACATTTGAAATCTGTTTTATCTGCCATGGTTTTTCTTTTTCCCATTTCATTTTTCTCCCTCTAATATACTATTTTTTACACCAGAATTTAAACAGTATGAAAAGAGATATTTTTGTTTTGTTCACTCTTATGTTATAAAATTTATAAAAAATTTGGAATATTGTATTCACTCCATAAATATTTGATAAATGAATTAATTTACATAAAATGAAATGCTTAAAATATGAAAAAAATGTTTAACCATACTCAAAATATAAAAAAATGTAACTTAATACCACAAAAAATGCAAATGTCACAGTACAAAACCAAATCACAAAAAATGCAAATGTCACAGTACAAAGACCAAGATGAAAAAAATATTGACATTTTTGTCAAGGTATGGAAAAAACATATGCTCATACACTGTTGATGGGAGTGAAAATTTTTGTAACCTCTATAGAGGACTATTTAGCAATAATTAGCAAAATATAAAATATGCATACATTTTTTTTTTTGCAAGAATTCCATCTGCCCAACAAAATGATGATTTAAAATGTTAAAAATGTTAGGACACCTGGGTGGCTGAGTCAGTTAAGTATCCTACTTTGGCTCAGGTCATGATCTCCCGGTTCATGGGTTTGAGCCCCGTGTAAGGTAAACTCAAGCCCCGCATTGGGTGATCTAGAGCCCTGCTTCAGGCTCCAGTGCTGACAGTGTGGAATCTGGGTGGGATTCTCTCTCTCTCCCCCTCTCTCTCTGCCCCTTGTGGGATTCTCTCTATCTCCTTCTCTCTCTGCCCCTTGCTCACTTGCTTCCTCTCTCAAAAATAAATAAAGAAACTAAAACCTTAAAAAATGTTAATAATGTCAGTATTGTTTGCAATAGCAAATGAATTAAAAGATTCTCAATGTCCACTAATAGGGACTGCTTAAATAAATGAAACTCCATTTATATCAGTGCTTTCCAATAGAAATGCAATGTAAGTTGCATGCATAATTTTAAAATTTCCAAAAATCACATTAAAATAATTAAAAGACAAGCAGGTAATAAAATTTAATTATGTTTTTAACAAAAAATCCAACATATTTCAGCATGTTATCAACATAAAAATATTGAGATATTTTAATTTCTTTTTTAATACAAATTCTTTGAAATCTGTTTTATTTTACACTTATAGTACAAACCAATACAGACAAACACATCAAGTGTTCAATATCCACCTATGTCTAATAGCTACCATATTGGGACAACTGTTTAGAGAGAAATAGTATACAAATTTATATTTGGATGCAAGAAACAATAAGGTAGGTTCTTTCCCTACTTCAATGCAATTATCTGAAAGATATATTGTTAAATGGAAAAAGCAAAGTACAGAATGATGAAGTTGGTAGAATTTATACTAAAAAAAAGTGTGCTGGGGCTTAAACATACACTGATTATCTTTGTGAAGTGACAAAAGAAATAGATTACTGTGGCTGCCTTGAAGGAGGAGATCTAGGTGGCTTCAATAAGGAATGGGAAGGAGGGAGTCCTATTTTTACTTTATGCTCTTTTGTACCTTCTGAATTTGAATTTATGTGAATGCATTAGCAATAAAAAAAATACAAGAACCACTTCTTTACCCAGTGGGAAAAATATTTTACATTGCAATATTTAAGTGGGTATATGGTCTTAAAATATAATTTGCATCATAAAGAGTTTAAATAAATATATGGACAACAGACCATAGTTCATATAAAAAAGCATGGGTTGTTTGGTATACAGTAGAATCTACCATTGTGCTCTAACAAAGGTTTTGCTTTTGTTTTCAGAGACAAAAGTTTATATAGATATAGGCTCTAACTCAATATGTACCTCTTATGTTAATATCGTTAATGTGGTCCATTGTTTCAGGCAGCTGTATTTCCATAAACAGATCAATCCTGGAATAGAAAAAGTATGGCGTGATTTCTACTTGCATAGCTATTGAGATAATGTATGCAAAAGTACTGTGTGCTATACAAATATAAGGTACTATTATTATAGTCATTACTAACAGTGAAATCAAGACATCTTGTGCTATTAATGAAGTTGTTCCTTCTGCGAGCTCTTGGTCATTATCCTAGATATCAGTTTTTGTTTTTGTTGTTTTTGTTTTTATTGTGTTTTTAGTATGTTTCATCAGATTTTCAAAGAGCCTTTGGTTAAGAGGTACCATCACTGTGGGCAAGTGGAGATAATGTTTGGTTGTATCTTTTTTTAAGTTTTCATTTATTTAAGTAATATCTACACCCAACGTGGGTTTTGAACTCATGACCCTGAGATCAAGAGTTGCTTGCCCTTCTGACTGAGCCAGCCAAGTGTCCCTGGTTGTCTGTATTTTTCGGTTTGAGCTGGTTCAAGTATTCTTGCACCATTCTTATTATATATAAAAGGCTACTGAAGCTTAATTAGTAAGGCTTAGAATAAAATGAATGGGTGTGAATTTGGATGATGGTCAAGAATGCCTCATGCTTAGATAACAACATCTTTGAAAATATTAATTCATTTGTAGACTGGCAGGTAATTCTTTCAGAAAGAACAAAATTAATTATTTGAATTTTTCATCAAACAGAAAAGGTAAAAAAGAATATCTACTTGTTTATTTGATTTCATTATAATACCTTGTAAAAACATTTTAGGGTGATTTAATTAAAGCATGAAAAACAACTGGATCACCTATTACATATTTAGTAGGTTTTAATAAGCAAATGATTTAGTATCTTAAGAAGACCCACTTCCTCATCCTAGTTTTATCTTTCCTAGTTTAGCTTAATATTTTGGTGGGATGTTTCTAGCAACATATTTTCATTCCATTCTATTTGGAATTATTTTATCACTTTATGTCTTGTTTTTCTTTTTTTCTAAATATTATTCCATTAGTTACAGAACAGTGATGCCTACTGGAACATGAAAATATGTTTTATTCATTTAATGAGCTGGAAACAGGAATACATTCCATAGTAAATGAGGTTTACATATGATAATGTTGCATTTATCATATAAAAGATGCATCTTTTCAACTCCCTAAAATGACCAAATTTCATTTTTGTGAATTCTGTACAATGCCAATAGAAAAGAACTAGACACATATACAACACTGAGAAAAGTGTGCAATAATTTTATGAACAATTATTATTTTTTTTCACAAACTCAGACTAGTGCTAAACAGTAAATATCTCACAATTGTAACAAAAGGTAAGTATGAATGAATTAGAGCACTTGTTCTGCAATGGTGGTGTCATTATAACCACTTGACATCACCAAAAAAACAGGTAATGAGATAGTTTTAAAAACCTGTATTCTTTTAATTTTATTCTTATGGTATGGTACCCCAGTGTTATTTTGCAAAAAAGGATCAATGTTATTTAGCTGATCAATGTTTAGTAAAATCAATATCTGTAGACAATCAACTCACTAAATGAAGTTCATGGAGATATTCAGTGAAACAAAATTTATAGACACAGGATTTGTTTTCATGTTTGGAGGTTATTGTTAAGGAATTATTGGATAACTTTCTTAGACAAGCCTGTGTAAGTTGAGAGAACAAGTTTATGCTATATTTACTGGCCCACCACAGAAACATAAGGAGTCAGCAATGTGTTAACAGAATTCAGAAGATATTATCTAAAATATCAGCTTATCTGTGCAAACACCCAATGCTGTGCTTCTGTGGATCCATCCCTCCGAGGGGTCTGCCTCCCTCCCAGTGCTGCAGGGTCCCTCCCACAGGGGACCACTGACGGCCAAGCGAGCTAAGCCTGCCCCTCCTGCCCATGTGCACCTTGCGGATCCACCCCAACTAATACGTCAGATCACATAGAAGCAGCACCACAAGCCTGGCAGTGTGCGAGTAGCCCAGACAGAGGCCACACCACTCCACAGTGAGTCCTGCCCCTGGCAGAGGGGAAGATAAGGTAAACAACAGTCTGACTGTGGCCCCAGTGGTGTACTGGGGACAGACATCAGGTCTAACTGCGGCCCCTCCCACCAACACAAGTTACTCAAGACAGCACAGGGGAAGTGCCCTGCAGTTTGGCGCCAGCCCAGGGACTATCTAAAATGATGAAACGGAAGAATTCTCCTCAAAAGAAACTCCAGGAAGTAGCAACAGCTAACAAATTGATCAAAACCATGTAAGCAATATAACGCAACAAGAATTTATAATAATTAAATTAATTCATAAAATTTATCGCTGAGCTTGAAAAAAGTATAGAGGACAGCAGACAATCTATTGCTACAGAGATCAAGGTATTAAGAAATAGTCATGAGGAGCTAAAAAATGCTATAAATGAGGTGCAAAATAAAATGGAGGCGACCGCAGCTCAGATTGAAGAGGCAGAGGAGAGAATAGGTGAATTAGAAGAGAAAATTATGAAAAAAGAGGAAACTGAGAAAAAGAGAGATAAAAAAAATCCAGGAGTATGAGGGGAGAATTAGAGAACTAAGTGATGCAGTCAATTGGAACAATATCCATATAATAGGAATTCCAGCAGAGGAAGAGAGAGAGAAAGGGGCTGCAGGTGTACTTGAATAAATCATAGCTTCCCTGATCTGGGGAAGGAAAAATGCACTGAAAACCAAGAGGCACAGAAAACTCCCTTCAGACATAATTTGAATCGAATTTCTGCATGACATATTATAGTGAAACTGGCAAAATACAAGGATAGAGAGAAAATTCTGAGAGCAGCTAGGGTTAAACACTCTCTAATATATAAAGGGAGACCCATAAGACTAGTGGTGGACCTATCTACTGAAACTTGACAGGCCAGAAAGGAATGGCAGGAAATCTTCAATGTGATGAACAGAAAAAATATGCAGCCAAGAATTCTTTATCCAGCAAGTCTGTCAATCAGAATAGAAGGAAAGGTAAAGGTCTTCCCAAAGAAATAAAAACTAAAGGAATTCATCATCATGAAAACAGCCCTACAAGAGATCCTAAAGGGGATTCCGTGAGTGAAACGTTGCAAGGATCACAAAGTACCAGAAACGTCACTATAAGCATGAAACCTACAGACACCACAAGGACTCTAAACCCATAACTTTCAGTAATAGCACTGAATGTAAATGCACTAAATGTTCTAAAAAAGACATAGGGTATCATAATGGATAAATAAACAGGCCCTTCTATTTTCTGTCTACAAGAGACTCATTTTAGAGTAAGGTGTCTGAACATGTTCAGATTGAAAGTGAGGGGATGGAGAACTATCTATCATGCTATGGGAAGTCAAAAGAAAGCTAGAGTAGCCATACTGATATCAGACAAACTAGACTTTAAATTAAAGGCCGTAACAAGAGATGAAGAAGGGCATTATAAAATAATTACAGGGACTATCCATCAGGAAGAGCTAACACTTGTAAACGTCTATGTGCCAAATATGGAAACCCCCAAATACATAAAACAATTAATCACAAACACAAGCAACCTTATTGATAAGAATGTGGTAATTGCAGGGGACTTTAATACTCCACTTACAACAATGGATAGATCATCTAGACACAGGATCCCTGAATGATACATTGGATCAGATGGACTTGACAAACATATTTAGAACTCTGCATCCCAAAGAAACAGAATATACTTTCTTCTCAAGGGCACATGGAACAATGTCCAAGATAGATCACATACTGAGTCACAAAACAACCCTTCATAAGTATAAAACAATTGAGATCATACCATGCACATTTTCAGACCACAATGCTATGAAACTTGAAATCAACCAGGCAAAAAGTCTAGAAAACCTCCAAAAGCATGGAGGTTAAAGAACACCTTACTAAAGAATGAATGGGTAAACCAGTCAATTAGAGAAGAAATTTTAAAAATATGTGGAAACAAATGAAAATGAAAATACAACAATCCAAATGCATTGGGATGCAGCGAAGGCAGTCCTGAGAGGAAAATACATTGTGATCCAGGCCTATTGGAGAAAAAAGAAAAATACAAAATAAAAAATACAAAATCTAACAGCACACCTAAAGGAAATAGAAGCAGAACAGCAAAGACACCCAAAACCCAGCAGAAGAAGAGAAATAATAAAGATCAGAGCAGAAATAAACAATATAGAATCTAAAAAAAGTGTAGAGCAGATCAATGAAACCAACAGTTGGTTTTCTGAAAAAATGAACAAAATTGATAAACCTCTAGCCAGGCTTCTCAAAAAGAAAACTGAAAGGACCCAAATAGATAAAATCATGAATGAAAATGGAATTATTACAACCAATGTCTCAGAAATACCATCAATTATCAGGGAATACTATGAAAAATTATCTGCCAAAAACTGGACAACGTGGAAGAAACGGACAAATTCCTAAGCACTCAAACACTTCCAAATCTCAAACAGGAAGAAATAGAAAACTTGAACAGACTCATAACCAGCGAACAAATGGAATCAGTTACCAAAAATCTCCCAACCAATATGAGTCCAGGACCAGATGGCTTCCCAGGAGAATTCTACCAGATATTTAAAGCAGAGGTAATACCTATCCTTCTCAAGCTATTCCAAAAAATAGAAATGGAAGGAAAACTTCCAGACTCATTCTATGCAGTCAGAATTACTTTGATTCCTAAACCAGAGAGACCCAGAAAAAAAGCAGAAATACAGGCCAATATCCCTGATGAATATGAATGCAAAAATTTTCAATAAGATACTAACAAATTGAATTCAAAAGCATATAAAAAGAATTATTCACCATCATCAAGTGGGATTCAATCCTGGGATGCAGGGCTGGTTCAACATTCGCAAATCAATCAATGTGATACATCACATTAATAAAAGAAAAGATAAGGAGCATATGATCCTGTCAATTGATGCAGAAAAAACATTTGGCAAAATTCAGAATCCTTTCTTAATAAATACCCTCGAGAAGGTCGGGATAGAAGGAACATACTTAAACATCATAAAAGCCGTTTATGAAAAGCCCTAATATCATCCTCAATGGGGAAAAACTGAGAGCTTTCCCCCCTGAGATCAGGAACACGACAGGGATGTCCACTCTCACTGAGGTTGTTTAACATAGAGTTGGAAGTGCTAGCATCAAAAATCAGACAACAAAAGAAAATCAAAGGCATCCAAATTGGCAAAGATGAAGTCAAGCTTTCACTTTTTGCAGATGACATGATATTATACACTATATGAGAGACTTCACCAAAAGTCGGCTAGAACTGATACATGAATTCAGGAAAGTCGCATGATACAAAATCAATGTACAGAAATCAGTTGCATTCTTATACACTAACAAGGAAGCAACAGAAAGACAAATAAAGAAACTGATCCCATTCACAATTGCACCAAGAAGCATAAAATACCTAGGAATAAATCTAACGAAAGATGTCAAAGATCTGTATGCTGAAAACTATAGAAAGCTTATGAAGGAAATTGAAGAAGAAATAAAGAAATGGAAAAACATTCCGTGCCCATGGATTGGAAGAATAAATATTGTCAAAATGTCAATACTACCCAAAGCTATCTGCACATTCAATGCAATCCCAATCAAAATTGCACCAGCATTCTTCTCAAAGCTACAACAAGCAATTCTAAAATTTGTATGGAACCACAAAAAGACCCCCAATAGCCAAGTAATATTGAAGAAGACCAAAGTGGGAGGCATCACAATCCCAGATTTTAGCCTCTACTACAAAGCTGTAAGCATCAAGACAGCATGGTATTGGCTCAAAAACAGACACATAGACCAATGGAATAGAATAGAAACCCCAGAATTAGACCGACAAAAGTATGGCCAACTAATCTTTGACAAAGCAGGAAAGAACATCCAATGGAAAAAAGACAGTCTCTTTAACAAATGGTGCTGGGAGAACTGGACAGCAACATGCAGAAGGACTAAACTAGACCACTTTCTTACACCGTTCACAAAAATAAACTCAAAATGGGTAAAGGACCTGAATGTGAGTCAGGAAACCATCAAAACCCTAGCGGAGAAAGCAGGGAAAAACCTCTCTGACCTCAGACGCTGCAATTTCTTACTTGGCACATCCCCAAAGACAAGGGAATTAAAAGCAAAAATGAACTATTGGGACCTCAAGAATATAAAAAAGTTCTGTACTGCAAAGGAAACAATCAACAAAACTAAAAGGCAACCAACGGAATGGGAAAAGATATTTGCAAATGACATATCGGACAAAGGGCTAGTATACAAAATCTATAAAGAGCTCACCAAACTTCACTTCCGAAAAACAAATAATCCAGTGAAGAAATGGGCAGAAAACATGAATAGACACTTCTCTAAAGAAGGCATCTAGATGGTCAACAGACACATGAAACTATGCTCAACGTCACTCCTCATCAGGGATATACAAATCAAAACCACACTGAAATACCACCTCATGCTGGTCAGAGTGGCTAAAGTGAACAAATCAGGAGAATATAGATGCTGGAGAGGATGTGGAGAAACAGGAAGCCTCTTGCACTGTTGGTGGGAATGCAAACCGGTGCAGCCACTCTGGAAAACAGTGTGGAGGTTCCTCAAAAAATTAACAATATATCTACCCTATGACCCAGCAATAGCACTGCTAGGAATTTACCCAAGGTATACAGGAATGCTGATGCATAGGAGCACTTGTACCCCATTGTTTATAGCAGCACTCTCAACAATAGCCAAATTGTGGAAAGAGCCTAAATGTCCATCAACTGATGAATGGATAAAGAAATTGTGGTTTATATACACAATGGAATACTACTTGGCAATGAGAAAGAATGAAATATGGCCTTTTGTAGCAACGTGGATAGAACTGCAGAGTGTTATGCTAAGTGAAATAAGCCATACAGAGAAAGACAGATACCATATGTTTTCACTTTTATGTGGATCCTGAGAAACTTAACAGAAGACCATGGGGGAGGGGAAGAAAAGAAAAAAAAGGTTGGAGAGGGAGGGAACCAAAACATAAGAGACTCTTAAAAACTGAGAACAAACTGAAGGTTGATGGGGGGTGGGAGGGAGGGGCGGGTGGGTGATGGGGATTGAGGAGGGCACCTGTTGGGATGAGCCCTGGGTGTTGTATGGAAACCAGTTTGACAATAAATTTCATGTTTAAAAAATAAAATAAAATATCAGCTTATCAAACTCATGTTTGTTTCATTTTTGTTTGCTAAAGATCTGAATTAGAAGTACTGTGATTAATTCTTCTTTTTAAAAAAGGCAAATAACAAAAATGATGTAAAACAAACTAGTCTATGAATCTCCATGTATAGCACAGTTGACAACTGCAGATAATAGAATTTTTATCTTGAAAAAAAAAGAAAGAATGTTTTACCATTTACATTAAAATATCACAAAAACTTTTACAGTGCTTTAAAATTTCCCTTTGGTCTTTAAGTGGTTTTTAAAAGGTGTCTCCAAAGTAGGAGTGCCTGGGTGGCTGAGTTGGTTAAGGTCCAACTTTTGATTTTGGCTCAGGTAATGATCTCACAGTTCGTGAGATAGCGTCCAGCCCTGGGCTCTGCCCTGAAAGTGGGGAGCCTGCTTGGGATTATCTCTTTCTTCTTCTCTCTCTGCCCCTCCCCTGCTTGCTCTCTCTCTCTCTCTTTATCAAATAATTAAACTTAAAAAATGGGAAAAAGACATACTTTTTTTTTCTGGATGGCTTATTCTTGTAAGAAATTCCAAATGCCGAGACCCTTAGTAGCCTAGAAAAGTATTTCTCAAGTGTGGAATCTGAATTTCTGAGAGGAGCAAGTCCAGGATTTAGTACTTTAAAAATTTCCCCCAGAGATTTATTTAGTTTTTACGTGTATACTTATTTTTAAGAGAGAGAGAGAGAGAGAGAGAGAGAGAGCAAGTTGGGGAGTGTCAGAGAGAGGGAGAGAGAGAATCCCAAGCAGGCTCTGCACTGTCAGTCCAAAGCCTGGCCGGGGGTCGAATAGACGTGCTGTGAGATCATGCATGACCTGAGCTGAAATCAAGAGTAGGATTCTTCACCAACTCAGCCACCCAGGTGCCCCTCCCCCAGGGATTTCTTATATTCACTGAAGGTTGGGAAACACTGTTCTAATGATTAGAAATACAATGCAAATATGCTAGATTAGGCTAATCTATGTTATTAGGAAAAGTTTTGTTGTAAAAATAACTTTTGTAGGTACCTCTGATTTATGTCACTTTTCCACTGGTCAATGGACTGTCATTATTTTTTTTAACCCACCAGAATTTTATTTTTGTGTGAAATTAATTTAAAATGTAAAACAATTTAAAAGTATGGTAAATATAATAAAAACATAAGCATGTTACTGTTTGTGTTTTTTTTTTTAATTTTTGTTTTTGATCTTTATTTTTTGTTGAGAGAGAGACAGAGTGTGAGCAGGGCAGGAGCAGAGAGAGAGGGAGACGCAGAATCTGAAACAGGCTCCAGGCCCCAGGCCCCATGCTGTCAGCGCAGAACTGTCAGCACAGAGCCCCACATGGGGCTCGAACCCACGAACCACGAAATCATGACCTGAGCTGAAGTTGGACGCTCAACCGACTTAGCCACCCAGGTGCCCCTGTCTGTGTATTTTTAATGGTTTATTTATGAAAAATTTGAGTTCACAGCAAAGTTGAGTGAAAGGTAAAGCGATTTCCCATACATCACTCCCTCCACACATGCATAGCCTCCCCTATTATCAATGTTTCTCACTAGAGTAGTACGTTTGTTATAATTGATAAACATATATTAACATATCATTATCATCTAAAGTCTATAGTTTACATTAGAGAGCACTCCTGGTTTTGTACATTCTACGAATTTGGGCAAATATACCCGCCATTATAATATCACACAGAGTAGTTTTACCACCCTAAAAATCCTCTGTTCTGTGCTTATTCAACCCTCCCTCTTCCTTAATTCCTACCAACCACTTGTCTGTTTGCTGTGTCCATAGTTTTGCATTTTCCAAATGCATTATTTGTGGAAACATACAGTACACAGCCTTTCAAATTGGCTTATTTTCCTTAATAATATGTATTTAGGTTTCCTCTATGTCTTTTCATAACTTGATAGCTTATTGGTTTGTGGGGTTTTTTTGTTGGTTTGTTTGTTTGTTTTGGTGCTGAATGGTATACCATTATCTTATGAACCACAGTTTATTTATCCATTCACCTACTGAAGGACATAGTTGGTCCCTTCCACATTTTGGAAATTACGAATAAAGCTGCTATAAATATCCGTATGCAGGTTTTTGTACAGACAAGCTTTCACCTACTTTGTGTTACTACCAGGTACCACAATTGTTGGTTAACCTTGTAAGAATATGGTTTATATTAAAAATAAACTTTCAAACTATCTTCTAAAGTGACTATGACATTTTCATTCCTATCAACAATGGATGACGGATTTTGTTGCTCTTGAAGGGTTCAGGTTAGCATCATCCCCCATAGTTTGCTATTTGGAAATGTGGTTTCTTTTGAGCTGAACGGACTTGAGACCTTGCGGGCTCAAAAGAAACTTTTGTTTCTCCATTAACCAAACAGAAGAACCTAAATTGGGTGCCTTTCCCAGAATAAACGTTATTAACAAAGATAAATTTTATTTCAGTGACCCATCTGCATGGTAGGTCAAACATTTAATTACCAAGCACCTGCTCTTCTTATTGTCCTGTGAAGTGCATTCATTTTTTCTGAATTCCCAGACCTTTATTGCCTTCTGCTTAGTTCAGAATGACATATATAGCTTATTTTGCCTATCTTGGAAATTTCCATGTCTATGTGGATTCCCCGAGCATCTGAGTTGATACAAATATATCAAACTAACAATTGTGTTTTATTTGAATTTATGCTTGAATATAACATGAAAACCCAGGCCACCATTATCAGTTAGAAAGGACATGTAGATGATTGCAATTTTTGCATTACTAAAAAAACATAATAATTCTGATATTTTTAATTTGCCTCCTTGTTTCATGACTGCCTCAAATTTATCTTTGCTAGAAAATTTAGCTGACAGTTATAATCAGTGGGTACCAAAAGCTCTATCTTGCTAAAATGGCAATTTTAAGGAATAATCCAAAAGTAATCAAGCACTTCTTGCTGTTCAGCTACACACATTCTTAGCTGGCCCACTATCTCTATCTCTCTCTTTTTTAAATTATTCAACATTTTTTATTAAGAAAAACATTCTTAGTAAAATAGGAAATTTCTTAATCTAATAAAAGAAATACATGAAAAACCTATAGCTAGCATTAGTCTGAATAATGAAACTTTGGAACAAGTCTCTTTAAAATCTAGAAAAAAAATCAAAAAAGAAAAGAAATCTAGAAAAAAACGATAGTTTTTTTAAAGCTTTTTAGTGCACATACTGGTCATAGCAGTGAGTCAAGAACAAGAAATAGGAGACAAAGTTCAGGAAAAAAGATATGAGTGATATGGTTATTGTTAAAAAAATCATAATACATGTTCCTAGAGGGGACTAGAGATATGGAATAGGGAAGGAGCCAGAGATGGATACAGGTGTTGGGATTTTGTTTTGTATGTTGACTGCTGAGGTTTTGGGATTTTTTTTTGTACATTTGCCATCATAGACTACATATGCACTGAATTCATTTTATATATTAAATATTATAAAATGGTAATTGTAAAATCTTCAAAATATGAGCTTTCATTCTAATACAAACTACTGTTTAAAAAATTTCTCCAAAGTGACCTCCATGCAATATCCATGGTTTGGGCTTACACATGCAAGCCACTTTTATTAAATTCAGTGATATTTTTTCCCACACTTAGTTCTCTAAAAAAAATGCTAAGTAAATATAAGCTACTGGAATAACTTATTTATATAAACAATATTTTGTACATTTTATACATAATGCAATGTCAGTACAACCATACTTTTAAAAATGAATCATATTGTCTCTCCCAACCTATTTTTTCCCTCTTTTCATGTTGATGTAGAATTTCTAAATGGGTTACCTATTAGTGCCAAGTAAGACACTGTTAGAAAGAAAGCACCATAGCAAGATGTTTTCTATAGTTTTTCTACCCAAATAAGTATGTTCTGTGTGCTTGAATGATACAGGGACCATGAAAACCAACCCTTCCTTTATTATTTAAAAAGACACAGTCACCAGTTCTACAGAGGAAGGAAAAGTACCCATGTAATAACCCATCCTGATAGTTTTCTTAAGTCATACATCATTTGTAGATGCTGCTTTCTAGAACTTGTGCTTATTAAGAACTTTATTTACCAGGCCCTGATCTGGTATACACTAGTAAGTAATGTATCATGTCTAGAAAGACAAACAAACAAACCAGCAATTACACATTAGACTAGAGTAAGTGCTGGGGTAGAGATGCTAAGGGACCACAAAGAAGAGGCACCTTTCTTGAGAGTGTTAGAGGAAAAGTATTTAGACTACTACTAAAACGTGTACTGTACGGGCACCCTGGGTGGCTCAGTCAGTTGGGCGTCTGACTCTGGCTTAGGTCATGATCTCATGGTTCGTGGGTTTGAGCCCCGGGATCGAGCTCTGTGCTGACAGCTCAGAGCCTAGAACCTGCTTCAGATTCTGTGTCTCCGGCTCTCTCTCTGACCCTACCCCACTCATACTGTCTCTCTCTCTCTCTCAAAAATAAATAAACATTAAAAAAATTGTTTTAAAATGTTTACTGTAGGGATTTTGTATATGCCGTAGTCAGCAAAATTTCCCCCAAATCTTCCCATGCCCTAATTCCAGGTCCCTATGAATAATTTATGTTACATGGCAAGGGAAAATTAACGTTGCAAATTGAATTAGCGTTGCTAATCAACTGATCTTAATAATAATGAGATTAGGGGCGCCTGGGTGGCGCAGTCGGTTAAGCGTCCGATTTCAGCCAGGTCACGATCTCGCGGTCCGTGAGTTCGAGCCCCGCGTCAGGCTCTGAGCTGATGGCTCAGAGCCTGGAGCCTGTTTCCGATTCTGTGTCTCCCTCTCTCTCTGCCCCTCCCCCGTTCATGCTCTGTCTCTCTCTGTCCCAAAAATAAAATAAAACGTTGAAAAAAAATTTTTAAAAAATAATAATGAGATTATTCTAAATTAACCAGGTCAGCCAAGTGTAATCACAGAAGTCCTTTAAATATGGAAGAGGATGGCAAAAGAGTCATATCAAAATTAAGCAACATGAGACATAATTGGCTATTGATGGCTTTGAAGATGGAAGGGGGCTATGAGCAAAGGACTATAGGCAGCCTGTGGAAGCTAGGTACAAAAAATGGATTCTCCTCCAGGGCTTAGCCTTTATTTTAGCCTGGTGAAAACCATTTTGGATTTCTAAAAACCAGAACAGTAAACTAATATAAACACATTGTTTCAAGCCACTAACTTTGTAATATTTTGTGACAATAATCACAGAATCCCATAATGCCCTTTATCAACTTAAGGAAGTGTGGTTGATTCCTAGCTTTCTAAGAAATTTTAATCATGAAAGAATGTTGAATTACATAAAATGAATTTCTGTATCTACTAATATGGTTATGTTTTCACCTTTGTATGGTGAATTACACTTACTGATTTTTTAATATTGAACTAGCCTTGCATTCCTGCTATAAATGACCCTTGTTCATAATCTATTATTCCTTTTATATACTGCTATATTTGATTTACTAATATTTTTTGTAACACATTTGTATCTATGTTTATGGGAGCTATTTGTATGTAGATTCTTTCCTTGTAAGGTATTTTATTTTGATATCAGGAGAATGAGGTGAAATAATAAATGTAAAAGATTCTATAGAATTGGTAGTATTTTTTCCCCTAGACCCTCCTGAGCCCTCAGATAGTTGCTTTTTGCATTGTCTCTGTTGGTTTTAGTTGTGACTAGTGTAACTGATGTAGCTTTCCCATAGTAGTCTCACTCAACATTTGCTGACAGTAGAAGGTGTGTGTAGTATTTGGTTTGGTTTCTGTTTGATACATTATGCTTCTTTTTTTTTTTTTTTAATTTTTTTTTCAACGTTTATTTATTTTTTTTGGGACAGAGAGAGACAGAGCATGAACGGGGGAGGGGCAGAGAGAGAGGGAGACACAGAATCGGAAGCAGGCTCCAGGCTCTGAGCCATCAGCCCAGAGCCTGACGCGGGGCTCGAACTCACGGACCGCGAGATCGTGACCTGGCTGAAGTCGACGCTTAACCGACTGCGCCACCCAGGCGCCCCTGATACATTATGCTTCTAATATCTGGGCATTTGTATCTTCTATTCTTTATGGAAAATTTTCAGTCATTTTTGTCTTCAAATATTACCCTCCTCCTTTCATTTTATTGTCCCTTATGGGTTTGCATTTAGACATATATTAGAATTTTTTTACTCTGTCTTTGTCTCTTAACTATTCTTTCAATTTCCATTTCCTTGAATATCTGCATAATTTCTTCAGATATACTTCCCACAATAATAATTTTCCAATTAATTCTGCCCACTTTGCTGCTAACTTTTTCACCAGTTTTTAAAATTTCAATGATTTATACTTGTTTTTCCTTTTAAAAGTTTATTTTATTTGTTATTGTGATATTTAATTTTACATATCAAACTTGGCTAGGTTATAGCAACCAGTTGTTTCATCAAAATTAAGTATAGGTGTTGCTATGAAAATATTTTGCACATGTAATTAACACTTGCAATCAGTTAACTATATGTAAAGCAGATTGTTCTTGATAACGTGGTTGGGCATAATTTAATCATTTGAAGGTCCTTTTTTATTCTTCTTAATTATTTTTTAATGTTTACTTACTTTTTGAGAGAGAGTGAGAGACAGAGTGCAAGCAGGGGAGGAGCAGAGAGAGGGAGACACAGAATCAGATGCAGGCTCCAGGCTCTGAGCTGTCAGCACAGAGCCCACACAGGGCTGGAGTCCAGGGACCATAAGATCATGACCTGAGCTGAAGTTGGATGCTCAACCGACTCAGCCACCGAGCGGCCCCTAATCAATTGAAGGTCTTAGGAGTAAAACTAGATTTTTTAAAGAAGGGATTCCATATCAGGAATGTACATAGATATCCTGCCTAACTTATGGTCTGCCACCTTGCCCTATAATTTATAAATTTGCAATCCTCCACAATGTCCACAAGCACATAAGCTGATTCTTTAAAATAAGTTTAGATAGCTAGAGCATTCAACTAATAGATTGACGATAGGGGTGCCTGGGTGGCTCAGTCAGTTGAGTGTCTGACTTCAGCTCAGGTCAAGATCCCACCGTTCCTGAGCCTGAGCCCCATGTTGGACTCTGTGCTGACTGTGCTGGAGCCTGCTTCAGATTCCGTGCCTCCCCCCCCCTTCCCCTGCTCATACTCACTCTCTCCCAAAAATAAAATAAATATCAAAAATATTCAAAAAATAGATGACAGTAGATAGAATAATTCTATCATAATATCTATTATTAAATATAAGATATGTAGATATGTATATATATGACATATATAGATTTACATATATCTAGATAGATAGGTATATAATATATGTGGGGGGACAGGGAGATTGATGGATAGATAGATAGATAGATAGTGGACATCCCTGTCTTGTTCCTGACCTTAGGGGGAAAGCTTTCAGTTTTTCCCCATTGAGGATGATATTAGCATTGGGTCGTTCATACATGGCTTTTTGATCTCGAGGTATGCTTCTTCTATCCCTACTTTCTTGAGGGTTTTTATCAAGAAAGCATGCTGTATTTTGTCAAATGCTTTCTCTGCATCTATTGAGAGGATCATATGGTTCTTTTCCTTTCTTTTATTGACGTGATGAATCACATTAATTGTTTTGTGGATATTGAACCAGCCCTGCACCCCAGGTATAAATCCCAATTGGTCGTGGTGAATAATTTTTTTAATGCATTGGCTAATATCTTGTTGAGGATTTTTGTATCCATGTTCATCAGAGAAATTGGTCTATAGTTCTCCTTTTTAGTGGCATCTGTGTCTGGTTTTGGAATCAGGGTAATAGTGGCTTCATGGAAAGAGTTTGGAAGTTTTCCTTCCATTTCTATTTGTTGGAACAGTTTCAAGAGAATAGGTATTAACTCTTCCTTAAATGTTTGGTAGAATTCTCCTGAAAAGCCATCTGGCCCTTGACTCTTTTTTTTTGGCAGATTTTTGGTTATTAATTCAATTTCCTTACTGGTTATGGGTCTGTTCAAATTTTCTATTTCTTCCTGTTTCAGTTTTGGTAGTGTATATATATATGTTTCTAGGAATTTGTCCATTTCTTCCAGATTGCCCATTTTATTGGCATATAATTGCTCATAATATTCTCTTATTATTGTTTTCATTTCTGCTGTGTTGGTTGTGATCTCTCCTCTTTCATTCTTAACTTTATTTATTTGGGTCCTTTCCATTTTCGTTTTGATCAAACTGGCTAGTGATTTATCAATTTTGTTAATTCTTCCAAAGAACCAGCTTCTGTTTTCATTGATCTGTTCTATTGTTTTTTTGGTTTTGATAGCATTAATGTCTGCTCTAATCTTTATTATTTCATGTCTTCTGCTGGTTTTGGGTTTTAATTGCTGTTCTTTTTCCAGCTCCTTAAGGCGTAAGGTTAGGTTGTGTATCTGAGATCTTTCTTCCTTCTTTAGGAGGGCCTGGATTGCTATATACTTTCCTTTTATGACCACCTTTGCTGCATCCCAGAGGTTTGGGGTTGTGATGTTATCATTTTCATTGACTTCCATATACTTTTTAATGCCCTCTTTAACATCTTGGTTAGCACATTCATTCTTTAGTAGGATGCTTTTCAGTCTCCAAATATTTGTTACCTTTCCAAATTTTTTCTTGTGGTTGATTTTGAGTTTCATAGCGTTGTAGTCTGAAAATATGCATGCTATGATTTTGAACTTTTTATACTTAATTAGGGCTTATATGTGTTCCAGTATGTGGTCTATTCTGGAGAACGTTCCATGTGCACTGGAGAAGAATGTATATTCTGCTGCTTTAGGATGATGTTCTGAATATATCTGTTAAGTCCATCTGGTCCAGTGTGTCATTCAAAGCCATTATTTCCTTGTTGATTTTTTGATTAGATGATCTGTCCATTGATGTGAGTGGGGTGTTGAAGTCTCCTACTATTATGGTATTACTATCCATGAGTTTCTTGATGTTTGTGATTAATTGATTTATATATTTGGGTGCTTTCACATTTGACACATAAATGTTAACAATTGTTAGGTCTTCTTGGTGGATAGACCCCTTGATGATGACATAATTCCCTTATGCATCTCTTGATACAGTCTTTATTTTAAAGTCTAGATTGTCTGATATAAGAATAGCTACTCCAGCTTTCTCTTGTTGACCATTAGCATGATAATTGGTCTCCATCCCCTTATTTTCATCTGAAGGTGTCTTTAGGTCTAAAGTGGGTCTCTTGTAAACAGCATATGGATGGCTCTTGTTTTCTTATTCATTTTGTTACCCTACGTCTTTTGATTGGAGCATTGAGTCCATGGACGTTTAGAGTGAGTACTGAAAGATATTAATTTATTGCCATTATGATGCTTGTAGAGTTGGAGTTCCTGGTGGAGTTCTCTGGTCCTTTCTAATCTTTTGTTGTTTTTGGTATTTATTTATTTGTGTATTTATTTTTTATTTATTTATATTTTTTAATCTTTTCTCCCCACAGAAAGTCCCCCTTAAAATTTCTTGCAGAGCTGGGTTAGTGGTACCAAACTCCTTTAATTTTTGCTTGTCTGGGAAACTTTCTATCTCTCCTTCTATTTTGAATGACAGCCTTACTGGATAAAGAATTCTTCACTGCATACTTTTCTATTTCAGCACACTAAATATATCCCACCACTCCTTTCTGGCCTGCCAAGTTTCTGTGGATAGATTTGCTGCAAACCTGATCTCTCTTCCCTTGTATGTTCAGGAATTTTTTTCCCTTGCTGCTTTCATGATTTTCTCCTTGCCAGATTATTTTGTGAATTTGACTATGATATGCGTTGTTGATGGTCGGTTTTTGTTGAATCTAATGGGGGGGGTCCTCTGTGCTCCTTGGATTTTGATGTCTGTGTCTTTCCCAAGGTTAGGAAAGTTTTCCACTATGATTTGCTCACATAACCCTTCTATCCCTATTTCTCTCTCTTCCTCTTCTGAGACCCCTATGATTCTGATGTTGTCCCTTTTTAATAAGTCACTGATTTCTCTAATTCTTAAATCATGCTGTTTTCATTAATCTCCCTCTTTTTTTTTTTGCTTCATTATTCTCTACAAGTTTGTCCTCTATATCACTGATTCTCTGTTCTGCCTCGTCCATCCTTGCCGCCTCTGCATCCATCAGTGATTGCAGCTCAGTTATAGCATTTTTAATTTAATTCTGGCTATTTTTGACTTCTTTTATCCCTGCAGAAAGAAATTCTAATCTTTTTTTGACTCCAGCTAGTATTCTTATTATCGTGATTCTAAATTCTGGTTCAGACATCTTGCTTGTATCTGTGTTGGTTAAATCCCTGGCTGTCGTCTCTTCGTGCTCTTTCTTTGAGGTGAATTCTTTCGTTTTTGTCATTTTTAAGGGAGAAAAGGAATTAGTGAGGTAGAAACATTGAAATTAAAAAATAATTAAAATTAAAAAAAAATTAAAATTAAAATTAAAATTAAACACACACACACACACACACACACACACACTCGAATAGATGATGCTGGATCCTAGGTGTGTTTTGGTCTCAGTGTTGAAAGTGGTTTGACAGATTAGAGAAAAAAAAAAGGAAGGGGAGAAAAAATAAGGAAAATATCTGAGAATTTGAAAAATGAATACACTGAAGTAGACTAAAATGAGATGATGGGGTAATACAGAATTTGAAGAATTCTACACAAAAGTAAAGAATATAGTAGAAAAATAAAGAAAAATATTTTTAATAAAAATTAAAAATAAATATGATTTTTTTAGTTTTCTGTATTTAAGAAAAACAAGAAAGGAAAAAGAGAAAAAAAGGTAAAAAAAGAAATTGTTTGAAAATTTTAAAAAGTGAATAAATTGTAGTAGACTAAAATAAAGTGATGGAAGAAAATATAATTTGAAAAAATTTATATAAAAGCAAAAAGTATAGTAATAAAAATTAAATAAAATATTTTAATAGAAATTGAAAGTAAAAATGCAGTCTTTCTCTTTCTGCATTCAAGAAAAAGAAAAGAAAAGAAAAAGAGTAAAAAAGGAAAAGAAAGAAAAAAAGGGTATTGTTTGAAAATTTGAAAAGGTGAATACTCTGAAGTAGACTAAAATAAAATGATGGAAGTAAAGTAGAATTTGAAAAAAATTTACACAAAAATAAAAAATACAGTAACAAAAATTAAATGAAAATGTTTTTAATAAAAATTGAAAATAAAAATGAATTTTTCTCTTTCTGTATTCAAGAAAAGGAAAATAATTGCACAAGAGAAAAAGAAGAAAAAAGGAAAGAAAATTGAAGAGATGAACCTGCTAACAGATTGAAGTAGGACTGAAATTGTTTCGTTTTCCCCTAGAAGTCAGTCTATGTAGCTCTTTATAGTCCATAAATTAAGCGGGTGGTGAGACTTGTATTCTTGAAGTCCGAAGTTGGCCCAGTTGGAAGGAGCTCAGTGTAACAGCTCTGCTCTCCACTAGATGGCGCTGCTAGCCTACCGTGGTGGATTGTTGAGGGGTTTGTAGATGCATATGCGCATGTGCAGAGGCAGTGAAAATGGCACCACCCAGCTACCCAGTCTGTTCTACCAGATCAACAATCGCTCACCCATCCTCTGTCTTCAGCTTTTGTCCACTCCCCGCTTTTTCACTCTCTGTGACCAGGCCCCAGGCAGTACCTCTCTCCCAAATTTTGTCTCAGATGCAGCTGTTTTCCCGGCCCCTTACTTCAGAAGGACTGCGGCTTTGACCTGTTCTGCCCGTCTGCGGGAGGGTCTCACTGAGCAATGGCCAAATGAGCAATGGCCGAATATCAGCTGCACCCAGGAATGCTTGCTGGACCCTGCTGCTGCCAGTGCCCTGAGACCATGGCCAGGTGCCAGCCTGCCCCAGAAAGAGTTCACAAGACAGTGCAGCAGTGTTTCAGGGATTATGGAAAATCACAACACACATCTGGCAGCAGGCTTCACCCTTAATGACCTTGCCCCAGCACCAGTGAATTTGGCCACCTTCCGGGGTCTTCTGGGACCAGCTGGCTTCAACAGTCTCTACCAAATGTCCTTACAGCAGGGGAACCACTTTTCCTTGTGTGGCCCAAGAACCTCCCAGACCCCACTCTGTTCCTGGGGATTCACCCTTCCCACCAGAGCACTGCCAGGTATAGAGCTGTGGAGGTGCAGCCTTTGTGCTCCCCTTGGTTACAGTCTTAATGGAATTTAAGCTGTCTCCTTTCTCCCTTTTTAGTTTACTCCCTGCAGCTGTTTCCAATTTTGCACTTTCTCTAGCTGCTTTTGGGGAAGGGTGCTTTTCCCATGTTCTCTCCCCCTCCCCAGCCTGCATCCTCTCTCCACCCACAAAAGCGGTTCCCTAACTTTTGCTGCTTCTCCCTCCCCAAATTCACCTCTCCGTGCCATGTAACTGCTGAATTCTGTGGTTCAGCTTGTGCAGATTGTTGTGTTAATCCTCCAACCAGTTTTCTAGGTATGTAGGATGGTTTAATTTAGTGTTGGTCTGGCTGTATTTCATGGATATGAGACACAAAGAAAGCTTCCATGCTGCTCTGTCATCTTGGCTCCTCCTGGCCCACTATCTCTTACTCCAATTCCTCAGTAGCTGAGAAAGCAACTGTCAACTAAACCTTTGAAGGTAATATAATATTGAATACAAACATTTGCAGTATGATTTCATTCATATGTGGAATCAAAAAACAAAAAACAATGAATAAACAAACATAAAGCAAAACCAGACTTATAAATACAGGAAACAAGTTGATAGTAACCAGAGGAAAAGGAGTGGAGAACGGGAAAAATGGGTGAAAGGGAGTGGGAGATACAGGCTTCTAGTCATGGGAGTAAAAGGCACAGCATATGGAATATAGTCAATGATATTGTAATAACATTGTATGGTGACAGATGGTAGATACACTTGTGGTGTGTATAACATAATATATAGAGAAGTTGACTCACTATGTTGTACACCTGAAAATAATGCAACTTTGTGTCAAACATATTCAAAACAAATAAATAAACAATTAAACAGTTGAGCAATTATATATTCAAAACAAATAAAAAATAGATAATGAGTAATTGTATAAGGTAAAAAGAACACAGTATACATAAAGGTAGCTATGATTGGAAATATAAAAAGTATAAAACTACTGTCCTCCTCATATTTTTTAAATAACAAAACAGCCTAGACTTGGTGGCTTAGATAACCAAAATTTATGATAGTTGTGGAGACTTGACAGTCTAAATTGAAAGCACTGCCAGATTTGGTGCCTGTTGAGGAATCTCTTCCTAATTTTCAGATGGTTGTCTTCTTACTGTATCCTCACATATCAAAGAGAGGTTTCTTTCTACTATTCTTCTTATAAAAGCACTAATCTCATCATGAGGGCCCACTCTCTTGACATTACTAAGGTTAATTACCTCCCAAATGCCCCACCACCAAATACCATCACATTAGAGATTAGGGTTTCTGATCAAGAATTTTGGAGGATCACAAATATTTAGTCTATAGCATTCCACCCTTGTCCCCCCCCCCAAACTTGTGTCCTTCTCACATGCCAAATACATTAATTCTACTGCAACAGTCCTAAAATTCTTAACTATTTCCAGCATCAACTCTAAAGTCTGAAGTCTAAAATCTCAAATGAATATTACCTAATCAGGTATAGGTGATACTCAAAGTATAATTCATCCTGATGCAAAATTCCTCTCAAGATGTGAATCTGTGAAACCAAGCAAGTTATGTGCTTCCAAAATTCAATAGTGGGCCAGGCATAGGATATACAATCCCATTTTAAAAGGTATAAATAGGAGGGAAATGTCTCCAGCTAGGCCCCAACACCTGACATCTACTGCCTATTTGCTTGTATTCACCACCCTTTTTCCCACATTACAGCTTATCTCATTAACTCAAGCAAATGGAAAGTGAAATCGCTCCTCCAGCAATAGCAACTGCTCTGACAAGACCTCCAGCCATCCCAGACCATGAAGGCCAGTTTAAATTTAACCTCTGATTAGTGCCTGCACAGATAGACCATGGAATGACCTCTAGAATTACTTATGACTACTTATATCTCATTATAATACTAAAATCTCTGTCCAAGGAAGAACACAAGCCTCCTTTACATAACATACAATGTGTATATAGGTATGTTACCTTAACACACATGTATAATTTTATGCCTGCCTCTACATATGATAGCAAGGCTCCCATACCTAAACATTTATCCTAACCATAAATAAAACAAACTCATTTACCCTTGCTTAGGGGGTAATGACTTTGGAAGTTATTCCCCATGATTTCCTCTTTTGTTGCAAATAAAGGTTTCTTTGTGTAACAACTCAACCTGGTGCAGTTTCTGACTCACTGAGGAGTGAACTCACTTTGGTTTGGTTACACTAAGAAGCTGTTATGTGTTCCAAGAGAAAGTCTAAAACATAGCAAGGCAAATCCAAAGACATAATGAGGTTCAAGAATAATTGTCTTCAATTTGATGCTCTGCCCTCCAGACTCACTGGGGTGACAAAGTCACCCAAAGAGTCAATGGGTCACCATAATTATTTTCAGAGATCCCATCTACTTTGTGGCTTTTCTGGGCATGAACCATGTATCAAGAACTCTTCCAGGGGAGGGATGGACCCTCAGGACACTGTGAGTCCTTGTTACCATGACTCCTATAGTCTGCGCAAAGAAAACTTTGTTTAGAAACTGTCTGGTCTATTGAAACTGAAGTGGTGGCCCTAATGATCTCTGAATCTTCTTTGAAGCTACTCTCTTTTTTATTGAAGAATATATAAGTTCACAACTGGATAGATATGTTATCCTGTGTAGTGGAATCTAAGTAGCCCATCACTCTTCATTACATCCCATCACAGGCCCTTTCAGTTCAAGCTGGCAGTTTTAAGGCTGGGGTGTCAGATTAAGTCTGTTCACACTCATTCTAATAAACTTATGTATTCCCACCAGAACATTTTTTTTCTCTCTCTCTCTCTGTCTCATAAAAGGATAGGTTGATGATATTCGAAATCTTTAGGTTTTAGATTTTTTTCATTTGTTCTTCAATTTATTTCTCCTTGCATTTTACTATGAGCAGTCAAGAAGAATCAAACCAGTCCTTCACATTTTGCTTAGAAATTTGCCCAGCTAAATATTTAATTATATTCTTTGCAAATACTACCACAAAATGCTAGACCATGAGAACAATTCAGGTAAGTTATTTGCCACTTTATTATAAGTATGGCCATTTCTCCATTGTCCAATAACCTATTTCTTATTCTCATCTGACACCTCATCAGAATGTCTTTTACTGTTCATATTCCTACCAATATTTGTATATGAGTATGTATGTGTTATTTAAGAAGATGGAAGATTTCTTTACATCTCTCCTCTTTCCCTCCTGAGTTCCTACCAAAATCACCTTTAGTGGTATATTGATAGCAATATTAGATTTTTATAGCATTCACTCCAAAATTCTTTCAGCTTCTACTCATTACTCAGTTCAAAAGCTGCTTCTATATTTTTTAGGTATTTGTTACAGCAGCAATTTGATTCTAATAATAATTACTGTCTTGATCAGTTCAGGTCACGTTAACAAAATAACATAAACTAGGTGACTTGAAGAAACATTTATTTATCATATTTCTTAAGGCTGGGAAGTGCACGATTAAGGGGCTGGGTCATTTTGTGTCTGATGACAGTTCTCTTCCTGGTTTGAAATGGCCACTATCATGCTGTGTTCTCACATGGTGAAAACAGAGGGGACCCTTGTCTTTTTCTATACTTCTAAAGGTATTAATTCCATCATGTGGCCTCTACCTTAATGACATCATCAGACCTGAATTACATCCAACAGGCACAATTTCCAAATACTTTCACATTTAGGGTTAGGGCTTTAATACATAACTTTATGGAAGAGGTAATTCAGTTTGTAGCATTCACCCTCCTTTGTAATATTCAAAGCTCAATTTATCAAGAATAAATGTTCTAATCCCAAAACCTGGCCATATGTTAGCTTACATGGCAAAATGGACCTTGTAAATGTAATTAAGCTAAAGACATTCAGATGAGGTTGTTGTATGAAGTTACTCTATAAGCCCAATTAAATATAATGGGTCTTTAAAAATTGAGAACTTTTTGGCTGTTGTCATAGGGGAGTGTGACTAATGAATGAAAAGAGAGATGCAAAAATAAAAGAAAGAAAAGGAAAGAGAGAAGCAACATTGTTTCTTTGAAAATGGAGAAAGGATCCAACAAAGACACAACATACAAAAATTTATAAGACGAAGCTAACTTAATGCTTAAAGAGAATTAATTCCTAGCTAGAAATGGCAACAATAAAAAGACAATATTAAATATATAACTTTATTTCCCAACTTAAGAAATGAGAAAAGAGCAAATTGAAATCAAAATGGGCAGAGTAAGGGCAAAATCAAAGTTATGGAGAAAAAATAGTATAGAAAATAGAAAAACACCTGAGAAAGACCAAAAATCAAAATATAGTTCTCTGCAAATAGGAAAAAAAATATGAACTTTTAGAGAAACTAACAAACAAAAAAGAAAAATCAAATTATTAAAATCAAGCATTAAACTACTACCAAATTTATATAAATAAATTATAAGAAAACATTTTTTTATGTTTATTTCTGAGACAGAGAGAGACAGAACATGAGTGGGGGAGGAGCAGAGAGAAGAGACACAGAATCAGAAGCAGGCTTCAGGATCCGTGCTGTCAGCACAGAGCCTGATGCGGGGCTTGAACTCACAAACCATGAGATCATGACCTGAGCCAAAGTCGGTCGCTCAACTGACTGAGCCACCCAGGCACCCCTATAAGAAAACATTATAAACAACAGTGTTTCAAAAATTTATCTGACTCTTATGAAATGGAAAAATATTAAAAAGACAAGCAAACAAAACTGACTAAAGAAAATTATAAAATTTAAATAGATCAACAAAAAGTAAAAAGATTGAGTAATAATTAAAACTGTAGCCTAGAATTTAACCCCACTTACATCAGCAAACATGTCATCCAACCAATACATCAGCAAAGAAACAGTGGCTTTGAATGACACATTGGACCAGGTGGATTTAACAAATATATTTAGACCACTCCATTCTAAAAGAACAGAATATAAATTGTTTTCAGATGCACAGGGAACATTCTCCAGAACAAAACACATTTTAGGCCACAAAAATGTCTCAACAAATTCAAAAAGAGCAAAGTCATACCATCCACCTTTTCTGAGCACAACAATGTGAAACTAGAAATAAACCACAAGAAAAAGTTTGGAAAGACCACAAATATATGGAGTTTAAATTACATGCTTCTAGGGGCATCTGGGTGGCTCATTGGGTTAAACTTTCCAACTTCAGCTTAGGTCATGATCTAGTGGTTAATGAGTTTGAGCCCCACTCTGGGCTCTGTGCTGATGGCTTAGAGTTTGGAGCCTGCTTCAGATTCTGTCCCTCTCTCTCTCTGCCCTTCCCCTGCTCACACTCTGTTTCTCTATCTCAAAGAATAACATTTAAAAATTAAATAACATGCTACTAAGAAATCAGTTAAACAAGAAATCAAAGATGAAATCCAAAAAGACGTGGAAACAAATGAAAATGAAGTGGTCCAAAACCTTTGAGATGCAGCAAAAGTGGTTCTAAAAGGGAAGTATATAACAATTTAGAGCTACTTCAGGAAGAAAAAATAATAATATAAACAACCTAACCTTACACCTAAAGGAGACAGAAAAAGAACAAACAAAACCCTAAACCAGCAGAAAGAAGGAAATAATAAAGATTAGAGCAGAAATAAATGCTATGGAAACTAAAAAAACAATAGAACAGATCAATGAAACCAGGAGTTGGTTCTTTGGAAATATGAACAAAATTTATAAACCTCTCTCCAGACTCTTCAAAAAAAAAAGAGATAAAGACACAAATAAATAAAATTATAAATGACAGAGGAGAAATAAAAATCAATACCAGAGAAATACAATTGTAAGAGAATATTATGATAAAGAATATGCCAAAAAATTGAAAAAACTAGAAAATATTGAATTCCTAGAATAATTGAATTCTGAAGATATTAATTTCTAGAAGAAAATATTAATTCCTGAAGCAGGAAGAAAGAAAAAAAATTGAATAGACTGATTACCAGCAAGGAGATCAAATCAGTAGTCAAAAAAATTCTCAACAAGCAAAAGCCCAGAACTAGATGGCTTCACAGGGAATTTCTACCAAACATTTAAAGAAGAGTTAATACCTATTTTCTCAAATTATTCTTAAAAAATAGAATAAAAAGGAAAACTTCTAAATTTATTCTATATAGCATTACCCTGATACCAAAACCAAATAAAGATATCACAGAAAAAGAGAACCACAGACTAATATCTTTGATAAACATAGATGCAGAAATCCTCAACAAAATACTAACAAACAGAATGAAATGATACATTAAAAATATAATGCACCACAATCAAGAGGGATTTGTTACAGGTATGCAAGAGTGACTCAATATTTGCAAATCAATCAACATGATACATCACATCAAGAAGAGAAAAGATAAAACTATATGATCATTTCAATAGATGCAGAAAAAGCATTTGACAAAGTACAACATGCATTCATGGTAAAAGACCTTAACAGAGTATGTTTAGAGGGAACATACCTCGATATAATAAAAGTCATATATAAAAAGTTCACAGCTAACATCATACTCAATGGGGGAAAACAGAACTTTCCCCCTAACATCAGGAACAAAACAAGGATGTCCACTCTCACCACTTTAACTCAGCATAGTACTGGCTGTCCTAGCAACAACAATTAGAGAACAAAAAGAAATGAGGCATCCAAATGAATAATGGAGAAAATTTTTCACTACTTTCAGATGACATGATGCTACATATATAGAAAACTCTGAAAACTCCATAAGAAAACAGCTAGAACTGATGAATGAATTCAGTAAATTCACATGATACAAAATCAATGTGCATAAATACACACTGCATTTCTATACACTAATGATGAAGCAGCAGAAAGAGAAATCAAGAAAACAATCCCATTTACAATTTCACCAAACAATAAGACATCTGGGAATAAACCCAACCAAAGAGGTGAAAGACCTCTACTATGAAAACTATAAAACATTGTTTATTTATTTATTTTGAGAAAGAGACAGACATTGATGAAAGAAATTGAGCATAACATAAAGGATTGGAAATACATTCCATGCTCATGAATTGGAAGTACAAATATTGTTACAATGTCTATACTACTCAAGATAATCTACACATTTAATGCAATTTCTATCAAAATATTAACAGCATTTTTCACAAAACTATATAAAAAATCCTAAAATTTATGTGGACCTTGAATCAACAAAGCAATTTTGAAAAAGGTAAAACTGGAGGCACCACAATTCCAGTGTTCAAGTTATATTACAAAGCTGTGGTAATCAAATAAGTATGGTACTGGAACAAAAATAAACACATAGATAAATGTGTTCTGCTAACAACAGTCTATAAATCTAGTATTTCTCATTTACCCAAATCAGAGAAATACATCACAAGAAAACAAACCTGAAGACCAATATTTCTTGTAAATACAGATGTAAAATTTGTCAACAAAATACTAGTGCACTGAATGCGGCAATGTATAAAATGATTATGCAAAATTACCAAGTATGATTTATCTACCAAATGAAAGATTTTACATCCAAAAATCAATGTAACACATGATGTAATCAGACAAAATATAATGGAAGCCATATCATCTTCTCAATAAATGCAAAAAAAAATGGAAATATCAAATATCTTGTCTTAATATAAACTCTCATTAAATTAGGAATATTAGCAAATTTCCATAATCTGATAAGAACATCTACAATAAGACCCAATGCAAATATCACACTTAAATTTGGAAGTCTGAATCTTTCCCACTGGGGTTAGGAACAAGGCAAGATTGTATATTTTTGTCACTTCTATTCCACATTATACTGGAGGTTTCAGACAGGAAAAATAATCAAATAATTGCATATAAAGCATCAAGATTGAAAAATAAAAAGAAAGAAAAAAGCTATTTTCAGATGAAATTTTCTTATACACAAAAATCCTAAGAAATTCACTACAAACCTATATGCACTAATAAAAATTTAAGCAAGTAAACAAGTTACAGGATTAATATATAAAAATCTACTTTATTCCTCACATGAGCAGTAAAAAACCCATAAAATTAAATTCATAATCAATAGCATCAAAAAGAAGCAAATACTTGACAATAAAATAACAGAAGAATTCTAATAATTGTACTATGAAAATTAGAAAGCATTTTTGATAGTAAAGAAGCTTAAGAATTGAGATTTCCCATGTTCATGGATAAAAAAGCTTAATATTAAAATACTCACCAAATTGATCTAAAGACACAACATATTCCCTATCAAAATCCCAGTTAGTTTTTTTCAGAAATTGACAAATTGTTCTAAAATTCATAGTGACATTCAGGGTTATAGATTTAAAAAGTTATATTTAAAGTGATATTCATAGTGATTATTCAAAATAATCATATGATCTCAAAAATAATATCTAATCTGTAATACTTTTACTTGCCATTTCCAAAGCTCACTACAAAGCTAAAATAATGAAGGCAGTATGGCACTGGCATAAGAATATACCTTTAGATTGATTGTGGAGAATTGACAGTCCATAAACAAACTCTAATATTTACAACTTTAACAAAAGTGTCAAGATAATGTAATGACCAATAATAACTTTTTCAACAAAGTGTATAGGAACAACACATAACCTATATGCCAAAAAATGAAGGTGAACTCCTTCCTCATAACACATACAAAATTAAAATTATTATGGGTCATGTACCAGGATATAGTACCTTAAACTACAAAATTCTTAGAAGAAAATATGAGTCATTCTTTGTGACCATGGATTAGGCAAAAGTCTTTAGATATGATAGCCAAAGCACAAGCAGAAAACAAGAAAGAAAAATTAGACTTCACCATAACTAAAAAAAATTTGTGCTTCAAAGGATACTATCAAAAAATTGAAAAGATAAATCATATAATGGAAGAAAATATTTGTAAATCATATATTTGATAAAGGACTTGTATCCAGCATATACAAATAGGCATTAAAAGTCAATAATAAAATGACAAATAACCAAGTTATAGAATGGAAAAGAGATCAGAACAGACATTTCTTGAAAGAAGATACAACAGTGGCCAAATATACACATTAAAAAATGCAAAACATCGTTAGCCATTAGGAAATGTAAATAGAAAGCACAATGAAATATCATTTCACACACTAGAATGGCTATAATAATACTAATTTTAAAAATGGAGAATAACAAGTGTTTGGTGAGTATGTGGAAGAATTAGAAACTTCATATATTGTTGGTGGCAACATAAAATAATGCACATATTGTAGAAAACGGTATGGCAGTTCCCCCAAAAATTTGAACATAAAGTTATCATTAGATCCAGGAATTATGCTCCCAGAAACCAAGAAAATTAGGCACCTATGTTCACATTGTTACTTTTACATGAATGTTAATAGCAATATTACTTATAACAGTCAAAAACTGGAAGCAATGCAAATGTCCATCTACTGATGAATGAATGAATCAAATGTTTTATATTGATATAATGGGTATAATTTAACCAGAAAAAAAATAAAATAAATTACTGATACATACTACAACACGATGAAACATTATGCTGAAAATGTCAGTCACAAACAAGAACATATTGCATCATCCCATTTATATGAAATATTCAGAATAGACCAATGTATAAAGACGGAAAGTAGATCTGTACTTGCCTAAAGCTAGAGGAAGTCTTTTTGGGAAAAGTGGCAAATGACTGCTAACAGCAATGTGTTTTCCTTTATGGGTGATAAAAAACATTCTAGTATCGATTTTGGTTATGTTTGCATAATTCTGTGAATGTATCAAAATCCATTGAATTGTATATTTTAAATGTCTGAATCATATGGTATGTGTATCATTTCTACATAAAACTAAAAAAATAAAACTAATACAGATTTGGTTATGGAAGTGGGATACTGCTGTACTAAATATGTAAAAATAATAAATTAGACAATGGGAAGAGCCTGGAAGAATTTTTAAGAACATGACAGAAAAAAATCTGGATTGCCTTGAAAAAATTGTTAATAAAAATATGAACGTCATGACTACTAGTGAAGACTCAGGTGAAAGCTGAAAGAAAAAAGATTTGTTTTATATAATTAGAGTAAGCTTAGTGAGGTTTTGTCCTGTGGTGATATGGAAAGAATAATTTTTACTTGATGATTTTGAGTATAGCTTACTTTATTCTTGTGTCTTATATAAAGAAAATTTGAGAGGAAAAAACATAAAATGAAAAACTGTTAAGACTTGGAAAATCACAGGCTATCCTTATTGTAAAAGATTCTAAAATTAGGAGATACATTTTCAGGAGAGTGTTTTAGAGAAAAGGCTGAGAGTGTGCTGCAAAAACTTAGAGCAAAAGTCAGACAGAGAATTCAGTCACAAAGTGTCTTTGAGGAGACCAAGGCTGTGATTCATAGATTTCCTTCAATCAAACCAGAAAGCATTCAAAAAGCTTAAAGTTATGTCTTCTTGCCATCTCTGAAAATGTCAAAAAGAGAGGGGAGGGCAGAAATGTTTATCTAGGAAAAATTTGTACACTAATCTCCTGTCTAGGTGAGTGAACATCTGTGACATACAGATGAGACCAGCAAGTTTCATAAGAATATTGTGTCTTCAGAAACACTTCTAGTTTGGAAGGAAAAAGAGAATGTAAGAAAGGGAAAAAAAAGCTGTTTGACACCTCCCCCCCCCCACAACTATACTGGCTGGAAACAAGCTTATAAAAGCATTCAGTTACAACACGTGCTATATCTCACTAAATAGGAAAGATCACTCAGAGGGTGGAACTACCAGGCCAAGTGAGAAAAATGTAAGCCCAAAGAATGAGTCACAGAACTCAGATGATTTTTTTCCAGGCTTTGAGGCCTAAAGGAATTTGCCTGGCTATATTCTAAAATTGGTTTCTACTGGTGACTTCATTTTTCCATTGTCTCTCTTTTTGGTCCAGACTGTTTAGAACTGTTATCCCATGCTTTTTACAAAACTGTATTTTGGTAGCATATCATATGTTTCTTTAGTTTAGAGATACACAGATGGAAATAAGTCATGCTATGGTATATTATATATGATTTTTTATAATGAATATGAGAGTGCAGGTATTTTTTCAAATCTTGTTTTTAGTTTTTAGTTTTTAGTTTACTCAGGAGTGGGATTGCTGGATCATATAGTAGTTCCATTTATCTTTTCGGAGGAAATGCTACCATTTTCCATAGTGGCTGAACCAATTTAGATTCCTGTTAATGATGCACAAGGGTTCATTTTTTTCCACATTCTTACCAACACTGTCATTTGTCATCTTGATGATAGCCATTCTAGCAGGTGTGAGGTGTTATGTTATTGTGGTATTGACTTGCTTTTCCCTAATGATTAGTGATGAGCATCTTTTCATGTAAATGTTATATATTTGAATGTCTTCTTTAGAAAAATGTCTATTCTCTAAAAGTGGTAGTTTCTCTGCCCATTTTTAATGGGATTGATTTTTACTGCTGTTCTTGTTATTGAGTTGTATGCGTTCTTTATGTGTTTATGTATTAACCTCTTACCCAAAATATGGTTTGCAAATAATTTCTCTCATTCTAAATGCTGTCTGTTCATAGTGTTGATTGGTTCTTTAGTTGTGTAGAAGATTTTTATTTATCTTTTATTTTTTATTATTTTTTTAAATTTGAGGTAAGTACCTCTTTTTTTTTTAGTTGATTTATTTATTTTGAGAGAGGGAGAGAGAATGAGCAGGAGAGGTGCAGAAAGAGACAAAGAGAGGTAGAGAGAGAATCCCAAGCAGGCTCCACACTGTCAGCACAGAGCCTGATGTGGGACTCAAACCCACAAACTGTGAGATCATGACCTGAGCCAAAACCAAAAGTCTGATGTTTAACTAACCAAGCCACCCAGGTTCCCTGAGAAGATTTTTAATATGATGTAGTCCCACTTGACTTTTAAAACAATTATGTTGCTTGTGCTTTTGGTGTCATATCTAAAAAGTCATTGTCAAGACCAAGGTCAGTGATTTTCCCATGTTTTCTTACTGTTTGCTCTTACAGTATAAACTCTGATGTTTAAATCTTTAATCCAGACAAAGTTAATTTTGTAAATAGTGTAGGATAAGAATCCAATTTCATTTTTTTCAGGTGGTTATCCAGTTTTAATACAATTTTTTAAAGACACTGTCTTTTCCAATTGAATATTCTCGAGTCCCTTGTAAAATATTAGTTGAGTGTACATGTGAGAGTTTATTTCTGAACCCTCTATTCTGTTCCATTAGTCTCTGTGTCTATGTAAATGTTAGTACCATACTGTTTTGATTAGTGTAGCTTTCAGTAGAGTTTGAAATAGGGAAGTGTGATACTTCTGGCTTTGTTGTTCTTACCTAGAATTGTTATTGCTCTTTGGCCCTTTTTAAATTCTATATATTTTTTAAAGATTATTTTTAAATTATGTGAAAAATTCCATTGGTATTTTGATACAGATTGCATTGAATCTATAGATGGATTAGACACTGCATATATATTTTGCTTATTCAGGTAATCTTTATGTCTTTCTTTTTGTTTTCTTTTTCATATTTTTGTTTAAATTCTTGGGGCACCTGGGTGGCTCAGTCAGTTACGTGTCCGATTTCAGCTCCGGTCATGATCTCATGGTTTACGAGTCCAAGCCCTATTTTGGGCACTGTGCTGGCAGCTCAGAGCCTGGAGCCTGATTCAAATTCTGTCTCCCTCTATATCTGCTCCTCCCCTGTTCACTCTCTGTCTCACTGCCTCTCAAAAATAAATAAACGTTAAAAAATTAAAATAAGAGAAAAGAAAAAATAAATTTTAGTTAACGTATAGTGTAATGTTAGTTTATGGAGTAGAATTTAGTGATTCTTCTCTTACATATAACACCAAGTGCTAATCATAACAAGTGCCCTCCTTAATGCTCATCAACCTTTTAGTCAGTCCATCACTCACTTAACTCCCTCCATGAACACTCATTTTCTTCTCTATCGTTAAGAGTCTTTTGTGATTTGTGTCCTTCTCTCTCTTTTATTCTCCCTTCCCATATGTTGGTCTGTTTTTTTTTAATTAAATTCCACATAAGAGTGACATCATATGGTATTTGTGTTTCTCTGACCAACTTATTTCACTTAGAATAATAAACTGTAGCTCCATCC
Organism: Prionailurus viverrinus; assembly: GCF_022837055.1. Taxonomy (NCBI): domain Eukaryota; kingdom Metazoa; phylum Chordata; class Mammalia; order Carnivora; family Felidae; genus Prionailurus; species Prionailurus viverrinus. The sequence goes on from NC_062579.1 coordinate 60,019,594, forward strand.
ACATTATTGCTAATGACAAGATTGCATTATTTTTATGGCTGAGCAATATCCCATTATATATATTCTCCTTTATCCATTCATCCATTGATGAAAAATTGAGCTCACTCCAGAGTTTGGCTATTGTAGATATACACTGGGGTGCATGTGCTCCTTTGAAACTGTACTTTTGCACCCTTTAGATAAATAACTAGTAGTGCAATTGCTGGGTCATAGGGTAGATATATTTAAAATTTTTGAGGACCTCCATACTGTTTTCCAGACTGGCTGCACCAGTTTGCATTCCCAACAATAGTGGAATAGGGTTCCCCCTTCTTTGCATTGTTTTAAACATCTGTTGTTTCCTTTGTTGTTATTTTCAGCCATCCTGACAGGTGTAAGGTTGTATCTCATCATGGTTTTGATTTGAATTTACCTCATGATAATGATGTTGAGCATCTTTTCATATGCCTGTTAGGCATCTGTATGTCATCCTTTTTTAAAAAAAATACTTTTTAAATGTTTATTTTCAAGAGAGAGAGAGACAGAGCACAAATGGGGGAGAAGTAGAGAGAGAGAGAGAGGGAGACACAAAATCCGAAGCAGAATCCAGGCTCTGAGCTGTCAGCACAGAGTCCAATGCAGGGCTTGAACTCACAAACTGTGAGATCACAAACTGAGCCTAAGTTGGACACTTAACTGACTGAGCCACCCGGGCTTCCCTGTATGACTTCTTAAGAAAAATGTCTATTCATATCTTCTGCCCATTTCTTAACTGGAATATTTGTTTTGATGGTGTTGAATTTGATAATTTCCTTATAGATTTTGGATACTAACCCTTTGCCCAATATGTCATTTGCAAATACTTACTCCCATTCCTTAGGCTTCCTTTTAGTTTTGTTGATGGCTTCCTTTGCTGTGCAGATTTTAATCTTGATGAAGTCCCAATAGTTCACATTGATTTTGTTTCCCTTGCCTCTAGAGATGTATGAGGTGAAAATTTACTACAGCTGAGGTCAGAGGTTTCTGCCTGTGTTCTCCAGGATTTTGATTGTTTCCTGTCTTGGATTTAGGTCTTGGAATTTATTTTGCTCTATGGTGTAAGAAAGTGGTCCAGTTTCATTCTTCTGCATGTCACTGTCCAAGTTTGGCCAGCAACATTTCCTGAAGAGACTGTCTTTTGTCCATTGGATGCTCTTTCCTGCATTGTTGAAAATTAGTTGGTGTTACATTTGTAGGTCCATTTCTGGGTTCTCTATTCTGTTCCATTGATCAATGTGTCAGTTTTTTTTTTGTCCCAGTACAATACTGTCTTGATGAATACAGCTTAGTAATATAGCTTGAAGTCCTGAAATGTGACGACTTCTGCTTTGCTTTTCTTTGTCAGTATTTCTTTGGCTATTTGGGATATTTTGTGGTTCCACAGAATTTTGATGATTATTTGTTCTAGTTCTGTGAAAAATGCTGGTGGTGTTTTGATGGGGATTGCCCTAAATATGTAGATTACTTTGAGTAGTATAGACATTTTTTAAATGTTTATGCTTACAATCCATGAGCATGGAATGTTTTTCCATATCTTTGTGCCGTCTGCAATTTATGTCATAAGTATTCTAAACTTTTTGGAGTACACATCTTTTACCTCATGGTTAGGTTTATTCTTAGGTATCCTATGATTTTTGGTGCAAAAATAAATGAGATTGATTTCTTGACTCGTCTTTCTGCTGCTTCATTAGTGATGTATAGAAATGCAGCAGATTTGTGTACATTGATTTTATATCCTGTGAATTTACTGAATTCATGTATTAGTTCTAGCAAAGTTTTGGTGGAGGCTTTCGAATTTCTACATACAGTGTCATGTCCCCTGCAAAGAATGAAAGTTTGACTTTTTTCTTGCCAATTTGGTTGCCATTTATTTCTTTTTGTTGACTGATTTCCCAGTGTAAGACTTGCAGAACTATGTTCATTAGTAATGGTAAGAACGGACATCCCTGGCTTATTCCTGATTGTAGAGGAAAAGCTCTTAGTTTTTTTTTTTTTCTATTGAGGATGATATTAGCTGTGAGTCTCTCATATATGATGTTTATTATGTTCAAATATGTACCATTTATACCGAATTTCTTGAGGTTTTTAAATTTATATTCAAGTTAGTTAATAAATACTGTAGTGGGGCGCCTGGGTGGCGCAGTCGGTTAAGCGTCCGACTTCAGCCAGGTCACGATCTCGCGGTCCGTGAGTTCGAGCCCCGCGTCGGGCTCTGGGCTGATGGCTCAGAGCCTGGAGCCTGTTTCCGATTCTGTGTCTCCCTCTCTCTCTGCCCCTCCCCCGTTCATGCTCTGTCTCTCTCTGTCCCAAAAATAAATAAACGTTGAAAAAAAAATTAAAAAAAAATAAATACTGTAGTACTGTTTTTAGGAGTAAAATTTAGTGATTCATCACTTACATAAACACCCACTGCTTATCCCAACAAGTGCCCTCTTTAATGCCCATTACACATTTAATCCATCCCTGCACCCACCTCCCCTCCAGCAACCCTCAGTTAGTTCTATTTAAGAGTCTCTGATGATTTGCCTCTCATTCTATTTTTATTTTATTGCATTTGCCTTCTTTCCTTCACTTATCTTCTTCTGTTTTGTTTCTTAAATTATACAGATGACTGAAATCATACTTGTCTTTCTCTGATGGACTTATATCACTTAGTCTAATACACTTTAGTCTATCCATGTCATTGCAATGACAAGATTTCAGTCTTTGTGATCACCAAATAATATTCCACTATATATGTATATGTATGTATACACACACACACACATACATACATATGACATTCTCTTAATCCGTTCATCAGCCAGTGGACACTTGGGCACTTTCCATAATTTGGCTATTGTTGGTAGCACTGCTATAAACATTGGGGTGCATGTGCCTCTTCAAATCAGCATTTTTGTATCCACTGGATAAAAACCTAGTAGTGCAATGGCTGGGTCATAGGGTAATTCTATTTTTAATTTTTTGAGGAAACTATATACTGTTTTCCAGACTGACTGCACAAGTTTTCATCCCAACAAGAGTGCAAAAGGGTTCCCCTTTCCCAACATCTCCGCCAACATGTGTTGTTTCCTGAGTTGTTAATTTTGGCCATTCTGACAGGTGTGAGGTGGTATCTCATTGTGGCTTTGATTTGTATTTCCCTGATGATAAGTGATGTTGAGCATCTTTTTATGTGGCTGCTATCCATCTGGATGTCTTTTATGGAAAATTATCTAATCTTGTCTCCTGCCCATTTCTTCACTGCATTATTTGCCTTTGGTGTTGAGATTGATAAGTTATTTGTAGATTTTGGATACTAATCTTTATGCACCATGTCATTTGCAGATATCTTCTCCCATTCTGTCAGATGCCTTTCAGTTTCGTTGGTTATCTCCTTCGTTGTGTAGAAGTTTTTATCTTGAATAGGTTCCAATAGTTCATTTTTGATTTTTGTTTCCCTTGCTTAGATGGATATGTCTAGTAATAATTTACCATGGCCAAGGTCAAAGAGGTTGCTGTCTGTTTTCTCCTGGAGGATTTTGAAGTTTTCCTGTCTCATATTTAGGTCTTTCATCCATTTGGAACTTATTTTTGTGTATGGTGTAAGAAAGTGGTCCAGTTTCTTTCTTGTCCATGTCACTATCCAGTTTCCCCAGGAACATTTGCAGAAGAGATTGGCTTTTTTCCATTGGATACTCTTTATTACCTTGTAGAAAATTAGTTGGTCATAGATGCGTGGGCCCATTTCTGAGTTTTCTATTCTGTTCCATTGATCTATGTGTATGTTCTTGTGCCAATACCATACTGCCTTGATGATTACAGCTTTTTTAGTACAGTTTAAAGTCCAGAATTGTGATGCATCCAGCCTTGGTTTCCTTTTTCAACATCATTTTGGAGCTTCAGGGTCTTTTCTGGTTCCATACAAATTTTAGAACTGTCTGTTCAAGCTCTGTGAACAATGCTTATATTATTTTGATAGAGACTGCATTGAATGAGTAGATTGCTTTGGGTAGTATAGACATTTTAGCAATATTTATTCTTCCAATCCATGATCATTGAATGTTTTACCATTTATTTGTATCTTCTTCAATTTCCTTCATAAGTGCTGTATAGTTTTCAGCATACAGATCTTTTACCTCTTTGGTTAAGTTTATTCCTAGGTATCATGTATTTTAGTGCAATTGTAAATGGATCAGTGACTTGATTTCTCTATGTGCTGCTTCATGATTGGTATATAGAAATGCAACACGTTTCTGTGTATTGATTTTATATCCTGATACTTTGTTGAATCCATTTATCAGTTCCAGCAATTTTTGATGGAGTATTTTGAGTTTTCCACAAGATTATTATATCATCTGCAAAGAAGTATAGTTTGACTTCTTCCTTGCCAATTTGGATGTGTTTTATTTCCTTTTGTTGTCTGATTGCTGAGGTTATGAGTTTCAGTACTATGTTGAACAACAGTGGTGAGAGTGAACATCCTGTTGTGCTCCTGAGCTCAGGGGGAAAGCTCTCAGTTTTTCCCCATTGAGGATGATATTATCTGTGAATCTTTCATATATGGTCTTTATGATCTTGAGGTATATTCCTTCGATCCATACTTTCTGAAGGGTTTTTATCAAGAATGGAAGTTTTATTTTGTCAAATGCCTTTTCTGCATCTGAGAGGATCGTGTGGTTCTTTCTTTTATTGATGTGGTTTATCATGTTGATTTATTTGTGGATATTGAGCTACCCCTGTAGCCCAGGAATAAATCCTGCTTGATCATGGTGAATTGTTTTCTTACTGCATTGGTGGATTTAATTTAATAGTATCTTGTTGAGATTTTCTGCAACCATATTCTTCAGGAAATTTAGTCTGTAATTCTCTTTTTTTAGTGGGATCTTTGCCTGTTTTTGGAATCAAGGTGATGCTGGCCACATAGAATGAGCTTGGAAATTTTCATTCTGTTTCTATTTTATGGATTAGTCTGAGAAGAATAGGTATTAACTCTTCTTTAAATGTCTGGTTGAATTCCTATGGGAAGCCATCTGGCCCTGTACTTTTATTACTTAGGAGATTTTTGACCACTGATTAATTTCTTTGCTGGTTATGGGGTCTGTTCAAATTTTCTATTTCTTTCTGTTTCAGTTTCTAGGAAATTGTCCATTTCTTCCAGATTGCCCAGTTTGTTGGCATGTAAGTTTTCCTAATACTTCATTGTTTGTATTTCTGTGGTATTAGTTGTGATCTCTTTCTTTCATTCATAATTTTATTTATTATGATCCTTTTTATTTTCTTCTGATAAGTCAGGCTAGGGATTTATTAATTTTTTAATTGTTTCAAAGAGCCATGTCTTCATTTTCTTGATGTGTTCTACCATTTTTTGTTTATTTGTTTGTTGTTTTTTTGTTTCTGTATAATTTACTTCTGCTCTAATCTTTATTATTTCCCTGCTTCTTCTGGCTATAGCCTTCATTTGCTTTTCCTTTTCTAACTCCTTTAGGGGTAAGGTTAGGTTGTATATTTGAGGCTTTTCTTGCTTCTTGAAATAGTCATGTATTACAATAGACTTGCCTCTTATGACTGCTTTTGCTACATCCCAAATATTTGTACTCTAATATTTTCATTTGCATTTGCTTCCATTTATTTTATTTCTTCTTTAATTTTCTGGTTAGCTCACTAGTTCTTGAGTAGGATGTTCTTTAATCTCCTTGTATTTGTGGTATTTCCATTTTTTTTTCTTGTGGTTCACTTCAGGTTTCATATCATTGTGGCCAAAAATATGCATGGTATGATATCAATCTTATTTTACTACTTGAGAGCTGTTTGTTACCTAGTATATGATATTTTCTGGAGAATGTTCCATGTGCACTTGAAAAGAATGTCCATTATGCTTTTTAAAATAAAATGTTCTGAATATACTTAAGTCTGTTGATTTTCTGTGTAGATGGTCTATCCGTTGCTGTAAATAGGGTATTAAATTCTACTATTATGTTATTATCAATGAGTTTCTTTATGTTTGTGATTAATTATTTACATATTTGGGTTCCTCACGTTGGGGGCATAAATATTTACAACTATTAGATCTTCTTGATGGATAGACTGCTTATTATGATATAATGCTATTCTTCATCTCTTATTACCGTCTTTGGCTTACAGTCTAGTTTGTCTAATTTAAGTATGGCTACTCTGTATTTCTTTTAATATCCTTTAGCATGTTAGATGGTTCTTCATTCCCTCACTTTAAATCTGCAGGTGTCTTTATGTCTAAAATGAGTCTTTTGCAGGCAGCATATAGATGGCTCTCTCTCTCTTTTTATTATTCATTCTGATACCCCATGTCTTTTGATTGGAGAATTTGGTCCATTTATATTTAGAGTGATTATTCAAAGACAAATTTAGTGCCAATAGAATTACCTGTAAAGTTCATTTTTCTGGTGGTGTTCTCTGTTTCTTTCTAGTCTTTGTTGCTTTTGGTCTTTCTTCCCTTTCCCATTCAATGAATGCCATTTAATATTTCTTCCAGGGGTGGTTTAGTGGTCACGAACTCATTTAGTTTTTGCTTCTCTGGGAAACTATTTCTCCTTTTAATCTGAAAGACAGCTTTGCTGGATAAACTATTCTCGGCTGCATAATTTTCCCACTCACCATGTTTAATATACCATTCCACTCTTTTCTGGCCTGCCAATTTTCTGTGGCTAGATCAGTTGTAAATCTTATCTGTCTTTCCTTGTAAGTTAATGACCTTTTTCCCTCACTGCTTTCAGGAATCTTTCCTTGTCTGTGTATTTTATGAACTTGATTATGATATGCTTTAGTGATGGCTGACTTTTGTTGAATTTTGTGGGTGTTCTCTATCCTTCTTGGATTTTGATGCCCGTTTTATTCTCTAGATTAGGGATTTTTTTAGTTATAATTCGCTGAAATAAACCTTCTGTCCCTTTTTCTCTCATTTATTCTGGGACTTCTATGATAAAATGTTATTATGTTTTAAAAAGTCACAAAGTTGGCTAAGTCTACATTTGTCATCCAATAACTTTCTTTGTAGTTCTTAGCTTCATTATGTTCCATATTTTATGTCCTATCATACTTATCCATTCATCTTATTGTTCATCCTTGGTGCCTTGGAATCCACTCAGGTTCACATCTTGGTTATAAAATTTTTAATTTTTGACTTGAGTAGTTTTAAGTCATTTTTTCACTGCAGTAAAGAATGTCTTAGTGTTTTCTATGGTTTCCTCAAGCCCAGCTAGTATCCTTGTAATTCTTTTAAATTCTGGTTCAGTCATCTTATTATATCTGTGTCGATTAAATCCCTGGCCATGATTTTTCTTGTTCTTTCTTTTTGGGTGAATTATTCTATTTTGTCATTTTGTGTAGGTCACTGTCTATTTTGTGTCATTGGTAAAAAGGCTTCTTATATTCCTAATTCTGTGAGTAGTGGTTATATTAAAGAGAGGTCCAAAATAATAAATAAATAAATAAATAAATAAATAAATAAATAAAGCTAAATCTTATTTCTTCTAGAACTCAAGTTTTACAGCCTTCTGTGACCAGTAGATTTGTCATGTGAGGGGTTTGTGCTGGTTTTCCGTGGTAGAGTTTTGATGCTTTGGGTGGACTTGCCCTAGTTGAGATGCACCTGTATGGTGCAAGGCAGAAGCATTTGATATAAGTGGCTCTGGCCTCCACTGAATTGTGCTATGTTGCTCACTGAAATTGGTCAGTGTTTATGAGCAGATGTGGGCATGGGAAATAATTTTGCCCCACTCTCTTTCCTAGATCAGGGAGAGTCCACCCACCATTGTTCAGTTAATCTTCACAGAAGGGTGAACAATCTCCTCTCTTGTGTCCCTGGCTTCCATCAGATCCCTGCCTTCACACTGTGTTTGAGCTATCTGCCTGCGAGGCAACAGAGTACTCCTGTGTTTTATCTCAAATGCATGACTTGGTTTCAAAACTCCAAACTCCAAATTTTAGGGACCTCTTGCCATGCATGGACCCGTGCTGTTCCTTTTGGGGAAGGACTTGCCATGCTGTGGCTGATGCCAGTTCACACAATCATGCAGTGGAGTTTATTGTGAAATGCAGCAAAAAGCTGGTACCAAGGTTTGTTGCACTCTACAGGTGTATCTGTTCTTATGCTAATAAAGGGGCCACACGTTGGCATCTGCCAACTCTCTCAAATGGACTACAAGAAAGGGACCTGGGGGTATCCTCAAACCATGCAGTCTGTCCACTCATGAGCCTTTGCCTTCCTTCCCTACAAGAGCACCACTATGACCACCAGTCTCAACCCAGTAGTAGCATGGACTTCTCCAACTCAGAGTTTGTGCTCCAATACTTGGAAAAAATTGCAATATTCAGGGGTTCTAGTTTTTCCAGTCAATGGTTTTGGGTAAGGGTTTCTCATGTGAAATTCCCTGTGTGCCACTTTCTCTCTGTTTCTCTATGTATCACTCCCTCTTTCCTCTCTCCAAGATCAAGGTTCCCTCCCCTCCACAGTACCTGCAATTAGTTTCTTCCCAGAATCATGTCTCTGCACCTCCTACCTTCCATGATGTGGCTTTTTTTTCTTTCTCTAGTTGTGCAGCTTTTTCTCTCACCATTCAGATTGATCTTTTGGGTTTTAGAAATGTTTTGATATTTATCTAGCTGTATTCTAAGGATGAGGCAAGCCTAGTGTACCCCTACTCTACCATCTTAACTTCTCTCTTAGATGGTTTGGACATTATAGATATTCTAACAATATAGATTCTTCCAAATAATGGACACAGAGTATCTTTGTGTGTTTTTTGCTCTTTTCTTCAATTTTTCTTTTTTAACTAAGGTCTTATAGTTTCCATTGTACAGATATTTTACCTTATTGGTTAAATTTATTCCTAAATATTGTGTCATTTTTTATGTTATTTTAATGGGATAGTTTTATTTATTTTCAGAAATTTTGTTATTAGTATATTGAAATGCAACTGATTTTCCAGGTTAATTTTACAGTCTCCTAATTTACTAAATTTGTTGGTTAGTTTTAACAGATTTTGGGTTGAGTCTGGAATTCTCTGTATACAAAATTATACCATATGTGAATAATCACCATTTTTTTCTTTCCAATTTTGATGTCTTTTATTTATTAATCTTGACCACACACCAGAATTAAAATTTCCAGTACTGTGTTGAATAAGTGGTGAGAGTGGACATACTTGTTTCCTTTCTGATCTTAAAGGAAAAACTTTTCATATTTCAGCAATGAATATGATGTTAGCTGTGGGTTTCTTTGTATAGGGTCTTTACAATGTTGAGGTATGTGACTTCAATACCCCATTCCATGAAGGTTTTAATCATGAAAATACATGGTCTTTTGTTAAATGCTTTTTCCGCATCTATTGAGATGGCCATATAATTTTTTATCTTTCACTCTATTAATGTACTCTATCACATTTATTGATTCGAATATGTTAAACCATTTTTGCACTCTGGGGAAAAATCTCATTTTGTAATGGCATATAATCTTTTAAATGAGTTCTTTATATCATTTAGCTAATATTTTGTTGCAAAGTTTTGAATCTATATTCATCAGAGATATTGGTCTATAATTTTCTTTCTGGTATCCTTATCTTATTTTTATAATAGGATAATAATGGTCTCATAAAAGGAGTATGGAAGTGTTCCCTCCTCTTCAATTTCTTCAAAGAATTTGAGAAGGATTGGCATTAATTCTCTTTAAATGTTTGGTAGAAATTACCAGTGAAACCACTCAGAACTAGGATTTTCTGTGTTGGAAGGTCTTTTAAATACTGATTCAATTTCCTTATTATTAGACTGTTCGGATTTTTCTACCTATTTAGGATTCAGTCTTTGGAGGTTGTATCCTTTAGGTATTTTTTCCATTTCTTTTACATTATTGAACTTGTTGGCATATAATTTTTCATAGTAGCACTATGATAGTTTTAGTTCTGTGATGTCATTTGCAGTTTCCTCTTTCATTTCTGATTTTATCTGTCTTCTTTTTTCTCAGTTCACCTTAGCTAAATGGGTGTAAATTTTTTCTTTTCAAATCATGAGATCTTACTTTCACTGTTCTTTTCTATTGTTTTTGTGCTCTTTATTTCATTTATTTCTACTTTGATCTTTGTTATTCTGTTTCTTCTGTTAATTTTGCATCTATTTTGTTCTTCTTTTACTAGTTCCTTCAAGTGTAAGGCTGGATTGTTTATTAGAGCTATTCTTGTTTTTTTTTTTTTTCAAAAATGCATTTATCACTCTACACTTTATTCTCAGAACTTCTTTTGCCACATCCCATAGGTTTTCTACTCTCTCCAGGTCAGTTTCTCTGGGTTTCTACTGAAGAATACATTGATAGGCTAATCAGTATTCCTTTGTAGCTTACAATCTTTCTTTCTCTGCCTACTTTTAGGATACTCTATCCTTAATTTTTTATTTTCATTATATTGTAACCTGGAGAACATTGTGTGTATTGAGATAACAGGGTGAACTATTAGTTTTGTATATTTCAGTGTCCAAGACTCTCCCAAGGGGACTTGTCATCTATTATTTACTTAAATAAATTTTCTGCCCCTGTCTTCCTCCCTTCCCTTCTGTAATCTCAATAATTCTAATACTTTTTTTAAAAATTTTTTAATGTTTATTTATTTTGGACAGAGAGAGAGAGAGAGAGACCATGAGCAGGGGAGGGGCAGAGAGAGAGAGGGAGACACAGAATCTGAAGCAGGCTCCAGGCTCTGGGCTGTCAGCACAGAGCCTGACATGGGGCTTGAACTCACAGACTGCAAGATCATGACCTGAGCTGAAGTCGGACACTCAACTGACTGAGCCACCCAGGCTCCCCACAATAATTCTAATACTTGTATGTGTCATGAAGTTCCATAGATCAAACTTTTGTTGTTTTTCTCACCCTGACTCATTTATTTCAACATTATTGACCTCTACCCTTAGTATGTCTTCTATTTCTTTTTTTAAATATTTTTTCTAAGTTGTTATTGATTTATTTTGAGATACAGAGACAGCGTGAGTGGCAAAGACAGAGAGAGAGAGATAATCCCAAGCAGGCTCTGAACTGTCAGCACAGAGCCTGACATGTGGCTCAAACTCACAAACCATGAGATCATGACCTGAGCTGAAGTCGAGTCAGATGCTGAACCAACTGAGATACCCAGGTATCCCTGTATTCTATTTCTTATATTCAGATGTAGAGGTGCTGTACTGCATTTTTCATTTCATTCATTGCACTTTTCAGCTCAATAATTCCTTTGTTATTTTTCATGATTTCTATCTCTTTGTTACATTTTTCACCTTGTTCATAAATATTTTCCTTATTTCATTGGCTTGCCTTTTAGTGTTTTCCTGTAGCTCATTGAGCTTTCTCAAAACAACTATTTTGAGTTATCATCTAGATCCCAAAATACCATGCCTTTGAGGTTGCTCATTGGAGAATCAATATTATCTTTGGTAATGACATGTGCCCTTGATTCTTCATGTTCCTCAGAGTTGTTACTTTCCTACTTGTAGTAGACACCTATCAAACCTTTATTACCTGTCTTCAATGGGATATGCTCTTTACTGTTTCTGTTATAGGCATGGTTTAGTTTGATCTTGTTTAAATGCACGTGTTCCACACATCTTGCTCCCTCTTGTGGCAGAATTCTTAAGTTTTTATGTCTCTTTATCTCTTAAAACTCATCTGGTTGCCTGCTGGAAATCTCTCCTTTGTTTTCCAAAAAGTGGTGTTATATTTGAAGTTTGTAGTTTCTCTCTTTACCATGAGTCCTGTTGTTTTTCTCTGATAATACTCTTTTCATGGGACTCTTACCACTATAATTTTGAGTACACAGTGTAGCTAGTCAAATAGTCAAGGGATATTGGCTTTTGCATTCAGAATTTGGAGGTACTCTTGGGCCTGGTAAAGAGTTACTGAAGTCGCATTCTTTCAAAGGCTCTTAGAAGGACTTTCTGCTGAAATTCTGTGTGCAGCCAGCAGAAGCCACATCACTGTAAAGTCCTTTTATGTACAACATTTTGTCTTTCTCAATCTCCTCCCTTCACTTAGTCACTGATGTGCCTCTACAGTATTCTGGGTGCTGCTGGAAAGAAACTAGTTTCTCCAATTGTGTCCCACACAATTATGGTAACCAGGCACCCACTCCCTGCTCTTTTATCCCCCAATTAGTGTGGTTGCTATCTATTGTTCAGCCCAACATTGTGTCATTTTGAGGAAAGGGTGGTGCTGGAAAAGTTTCTCATACTGTTTCCAAACTCACTTTTTTTGCTCTACCAGCATCCTAGAATCTCTTCTCAAGAAGCTTATTCTTCTACAATTTCTCTCACCCCTATGGGTGTCTGTCTAGGTCAACACGCTACCAGTTTTCTCCAAATTAAATAAATAAATAAATAAATAAATAAATTTTGGCAGGTTTATTGGCTCTGCTCATAATGAAGGAGGTCTTTATGCCTATTTCCACATGCAAAGGTAGCCAAGACTACTTCTAGGTTGGTTGGCATATCATACTGGATCCTAGAAGTCCCACTTTGCCACCTTTGTGGATAGATGCTTAATTGCTTGTCAAAAGAGAGACCAGAATAAGGTAGGTCTAAAATGTGCTGCCATCATCATCTGGTTTTAGACATGCTTTTCCTTCTTTGGTTAGATAGGGAGTTGGAGCTACAGGAGAATAATCAGATACATTAGTGGATTTTAATTTAGAGAAATTAGGGGCTTGGCCAACATGGCAGAGAAGTAGGGGATCCATAATTCCTGCATCTCCTAAACAAAGAAGGGCTGAAGTCAAAAGACTTTGAACCCCAACAACTGGGAGGAAAAGAGACTGAATCTACCAAGAAGAAAATGGGACAACTTGAAAGACCATAGGTGGGTGATTGCGAACTGGGGGAGATAAAATAGGCTGTGTAGGCATGGAGGGGAAGGATTCCCTCTGTGGAGAGACAAAGGAAAGAGAAAGAGAGGCTGGGAAAGTGTAGGACTGTATTTGGACAAGAGAAAACAGTATCAGACTGTGATGGAGAGGGATCCCATCTATAACTGCAGGTTAGAGGATCTCTAACTGAAGGTCCCATCTTTGGACTTGGGCCAGCTTCCCTGATTGCACACCTAGGGAGGAGGGGAGCCACTCCCATTTTTCAGTGGTAGATCAGGGGTGCGGTCTGCAACAGGAGAAACCGGTCCCCTCCCCTGAAGGGCTGTAGCACAGGAAAAAACCAGCCGGGACCTCACATTTGGAGATGTTTCCCCAGTACTGGGGCACACAAAGCAGGAGATTAATTCCCAGCCAAGCACCTGGGGCAAAGGGATAGGCGGAGCCAGACAGGCAGCCTTGTATGCATCCACGGCACAGTGAGGATGGCTCCAAAGGAGTTATTTGGGACACTGGGTTGTGGAGAAGAGACTGGGGGGGGGTCGCCATTTTTCTCCCCACCACCACCAGGACGGGTCCTCAGGGATTGATCTGTGGGGCCCACAGTAGAGGCGGGACTAACCTACACCAAACCACACACCTCCATGCTGGGTAAATGCGTTATCTACTGGAGCAGGACAGATGCTGTGGAACTAGATGGACAGCTCCTCCAGACCAGCACTGCAGCATTGCCTGGATCAATTCTTGGACAATTCTGGATATATAGGCATATTTTCCCCCCTACCCTGATTTCTCCTCCTTATCTCTTCCCTCCTCTAGGCTGGTTACTCTGGTTATTGGTTTGTTTAAACAGACATATATAATCCATTCTCTTGATACATGTTCTACACCTCCTTCTTTACATTCCTTTCCCTCTCTCTGGAATAAGCCATTTAGTTCTCTGAGTAACTCTGTCTTCATTTCTTTTTCCCTGCCTCCTTCCTTATTTTTCTTTCTCTCTCTCTGCATTAAGCCTTTGAGTCTCTCTCCCTGGTCAATGTTTATTTTTTCTTTTTCCTCACCCTTGTCATTTTTCTGAGTTCCTCCATCAACACTGACTCTACCCTGTTATTTATTTTTTTTATTTTTTTTACATTTATTTATTTCTGAGATACAGAGAGAGATAGAGCATGAGTGGGTGAGGGGAAGAGAGAGAGAGGGAGACACAGAATCCGAAGCTGGCTTCAGGATCTGAGCTGTCAGTGCAGAGCCTGACACGGGGCTCAAACCCACAAACTGCAAGATAATGACCGGATCTGAAGTCATACACTTAGCCGACTGAGCCACCCAGGTGCCCCTACCCTGTTCTTTATTTTTAGCTGGTGTTTCTGGTTTTTTACTTTTGGATTGTTTTTAGTTTTTAGTTTTTGTTTGTTTGTTTGTTTGGTTTATTTGTTTGTGTGTTTTTGTCTCCTGTTTGTTTCTTTGTTTTTCTTTACAGATCTACTTCAAGGAACAAACCAAAGCACACCTGGTGGAGGGTCCAAAACATCAATACAAGTAGGGAAATAAAATAACAAAAGTGACAACAACAGAGAGCAAGTAACACTCTCCAAAAAACAACTCCTGAAGGACAAGTCCCGGGACAGTGTATGACCCCCCCCCCCACTTTAATATATCAGTGCTTGCAGGTGAAGAGCACAAAACAAGCTTTTAAAACTCATAAGGGACAGAAAACTATTAAAAGTGACAAAAAGGAAAAATTATCCTCAAAAGAATTTCCAGAAAGAAGTGACAGTTAAAGAATAGATCAAAACAGATCTAAGCAATATTACTCAACAAGGATTTAGAATAATAGCCATAAAGTTAATTGCTGGGCTTGAAAAAAGCATAGAGGGCAGCAGAGGATCCATTGCTACAGAGAACAAGGGATTAAAATATAGTCATGATGAATTAAAAAATGCTATAAATGAGGTGCAAAATAAAATGGAGGAGGCCACAGCACAGATTTAAGAGGCAGAGGGCAGAATAAGTGAATTAGAAGATAAAATTATGGGAAAAGAGGAAGATGAGTAAAAGATAAAAAAAAACCCTTGGTTTATGAGGGGAGAATTAGAGAACTACATGAAAGAATCAAACAGAACAATATTCATACAATAGGAATTCCAGAAGAAGAAAAGAGAAAGGGGCTGAAGGTGTACTTGAACAAATCATAGCTGAGACCTTCCGTAATCTAGGGAAGGAAACAGATATTGATCCAAGAGACTCAGAGATCTCCCTTCAGACATAACTTGAATCGATCTTCTGCAGGACATATCATAGTGAAACTGGCAAAATAAAGGATAAAGAGAGAATTCTAAAAGCAGCCAGAGATAAACGGGCCTTAACACAAAAAGGTAGACACATGAGGGTAGTAGCACACCTATCTACTGAAACTTGGCAGGTCAGAAAGGAACGAGAGAAAATCTTCAATGTGATAACAGGGAAAATGTGCAGCCATGAATACTTTATCCAGAAAACCTGTCATTCAGAATAGAAGGAGAGATAAAGGTTTCCCAAACAAAAAGAGAAGGAATTCATCACCACTAAACCAGCCTTACAAGAGATCCTAAGGGGGATTCTGTGAGTGAAATGTTGCAAGGACTACAAAGGATCAGAGACATCACTACAAGCATGAAACATACAGATAACACAATGTCTCTAAACCCATATCTTTCAATAATAACTCTGAATGTAAATGGACTAAACGCTCCAACCAAAAGACATAGGGTATCAAAATGGATAAAAAAAAAAAAACAAAAAAAAAAAAACAAAAAAAAAAACAAGACCCATCTATTTGCTGTCTACAAGAGACACATTTAAAAAAAATTTTTTTCAACGTTTATTTATTTTTGGGACAGAGAGAGACAGAGCATGAACGGGGGAGGGGCAGAGAGAGAGGGAGACACAGAATCGGAAACAGGCTCCAGGCTCTGAGCCATTAGCCCAGAGCCTGACGTGGGGCTCGAACCCATGGACCGCGAGATCATGACCTGGCTGAAGTCGGACGCTTAACCGACTGCGCCACCCAGGCGCCCCAAGAGACACATTTTAGACCTGAGGATGCCTTTGGATTGAAAGTGAGGGGATGGAGTACTATCTTTCATGCTAGTGGAAGTCAAAAGAAAGCTGGAGTAGCCATACTTATATCGGACACCTAGACTTTAAATTAAAGGTTGTAACAAGAGATGAAGGAACATACTACATAATAATTACAGGATCTATCTATCGGGAAGAGTTAACAATTATAAATGTCTATGAATCGAATTCAGAATCACACAAATATATAAAACAATTAATCACAAACATAAGCAACCTTATAGATAAGAATGTGGTAATTGCAAGGGATTTTAATACTCCACTTATAGCAATGGACAGACAGATCATCTAGACACAGAATCAGTAAATACACAATGGCCCTGAATTATACATTGGACTAGATGGGCTTGACAGATATATTTAGAACTCTGGATCCCCCCCAAAAATAATATACTTTACTCTCGAGTGAACAAGGAGCAGTCTCCAAGCTAGATCACATACTGGGTCACAAAACAACTCTCAATAAATATAAATGAACTGAGATCCTACCATGCACACTTTCAGATCACAATGCTATGAAACTTGAAATCAACCACAGGAAAAAGACTGGAAAACCTCCAAAAGCATGGAGGTTAAAGAACACCCTACTAAAGAATGAATGGGTCAACCAGGCAATTAGAGAAGAAATTAAAAGATATATGGAAACAAATGACAATGAAAATACAACAATCCAAGCCCTTTGGGATGCAGCAAAGGCAGTCCTGAGAAGAAAATACATTACAATCCAGGCCTATCTCAAGAAAAAAGAAAAATCCCAAATACAAAATCTAACAGCAAATATAAAGGAAATAGAAACAGAACAGCAAAGACAGCCCAAACCCAGCAGAAGAAGAGAAATAATAAAAATCGGAGCAGAAATAAACAATATAGAATCCAAAAACAGTAGGAAAAAATCAATAAAATGAAGAGTTGATTTTGTGAAAAAAATAAACAAAATTGATAAACCTTTAGCCAGGCTTCTCAAGAAGAAAAGAAGGACCCAAGTAGATAAAATAAAGAAGTAAAATGGATGTATTACAACTAATCCCTAAGAAATACAAGTAATTATCAAGGAATACTATTAAAAATTATATGCCAACAAACTGGACAGCCTGGAAGAAATGGGCAAATTCCTAAACACCCACACACTACCAAAACTCAAACTGGAAGAAATAGAAAATTTGAACAGAGCCTTAAATAGTGAAGAAGATGAATCAGTTATCAAAAATCTCCCAATAAATAAGAGTCCTGGACCAGATGGCTTCCCTGAGGAATTCTGCCAGGCATTTAACAAGCGTTAACAAGCGTTAATACTTATCCTTCTCAGAGCTTTTCCAAAAAATAGAAAGGGAAGGAAAACTTCCAGACTCATATAAAGCCAGAATTACTTTGATTCCCAAATCAGAGACCCAGCAAAAAAAGAGAATTACATGCAAATATCCCTAATGAATATGTATACAAGAATTCTCAACAAGATACTAGCAAATTGAATACACCAATAATAAAGCAATAGAAAGAGAAATAAAGAAACTGATCTCTTTCACAATTGCACCAAGAAACATAAAATACCTAAGAATAAACCTAACCAAAGATGTAATATATATATATATATATATATATATATGCTGAAATCTATAGAAAGCTTATGAAGGAAATTGAAGTAGACACAAAGAAATGTAAAAATATTCCATGCTCAATGGACTGGAAGCATAAATATTGTCAAAATGTCAATATTACCCAAAGCAATCTACATATTCAATGTAATCCCGATCAAAATTGCACCAGCATTCTTCTAAAAGCTAGAACAAACAATCCTAAAACTTGTATAGAACCACACACACACACACACACACACACACACACAAAACAAAGAGGCAAGTAATATTGAGGAAGTAACCCAAAGCAGGAGGCATCACAATCCCAGATTTTAGACTCTAAAGCTGTAACCATCAAGACAGCATGGTATTGACATAAAAACATACACATAGACCAGTGGAATAGAATAGAGAACCCAGAATTGGACCCACAAATGTATGGTCAACTAATCTTTGACAAAGCAGGAAATAACATCCAATGGAAAAAAGACAGTCTCTTTAACAAATGGTTCTGGGAGAACTGGACAGAAACATAGCAGAAGAATGAAACTAGACCACTTTATTACACCACACACAAAAATAAACTCAAAATGGATGAAGGACCTGAATGTGAGACAGGAAACCATCAAAACCCTAGAGGAGAAAGCAGGGGAAAATCTCTTTGACCTCAACTGCAGCAATTTCTTACTTGACACATCTCCAAATGCAAGCAAATTAAAACAAAAATGAACTTTTGGACCTCATGAAGATAAAAAGCTTCTGGACTGCAAAGTAAATAATCAACAAAACTGAAAGGCAACTGATGGAATGGGAAAACATATTTGCAAATGACATATCTGTTAAGGGTCTAATAGCTGAAATCTATAAAGAACTCACCAAACTCCACACATGAAAAACAAACAATCCAGTGAAGAAATGGGTAGAAGACATGGATGGATACTTTTTCAAAGAAGACATCCAGACGACGAACAGACACATTAAAAGATGCTCAACGTCACTCCTCATCAGGGAAATGCAAATCAAAACCACACTGAGATACCAGCTCATGCCAGTCAGAGTGGCTAAAATGAACAAATCAGGAGACTATAGATGCTGGTGAGAATGTGGAGGAATCGGAACCCTCTTGCACTGTTTGTGGGAATGAAATCTGTTGCAGCCGCTCTGGAAAACAGTGTGGAGGTTCCTCAAAAAATTAAACATAGAACTAACCTATGACCCAGCAATAGCACTGCTAGGAATTTACCCAAGGGATACAAGAGTGCTGATGCATAAGGGCACTTGTACCCCAATGTTTATGGCAGTACTTTCAACAATAGCCAAATTATGGAAAAGAACCTAAGTGTCCATCTAGTGGTGAATGGATAAAGAAGATGTGGTTTATATATACAATGGAATACTACTTGGCAATGAGAAAGAATGAAATCTGGCCATTTTCAGCAAAGTGGATGGAACTGAAAGGTATTATGCTAAGTGAAATAAGTCAGTCAGAGAAAGACAGATACCACATGTTTTTACTCATAGGTGGATCTTGAGATACTTAACAGAAAACCATGGGGGAGGGGAAGTGGAAAAAAATTAAAGAGAGGGAGGGAGGAAGACCATATGAGACTCTTGGATACTGAGAACAAACTGAGGGTTGATGGGGGTGGGGGAGAGGGGGAAGTGGGTGATGGACATTGAGGAAGGCACTTGTTGGGATGAGCACTGGGTGTTGTATGGAAACCAATGTGACAATAAATTATATTAAATAAATAAGTAAATAAGGAAGTAAATACATAAATAAATAACATGTGGAGTTTTAAATCCAGCTTGTCTGACTAAGGCAAAACACAGAAGCAGTGCACCACTGGGTGGGGAGAGAGCCCGGACACAGAAAGCAAGAAGGTACCGATCTGGGAGATGCCTGGGACACAATAAGGGAGATTGTTTGCTCTTCTGTGACGGCCTCCTGAACAGCAGCAGGCTTGAACTCCCTCCTCTAGGGATGAAAAAGTAGGATGATAAAATTTTCCCACTATCATATGAACTTCAGTGAGCAACAGAGCACCCTCAGTGGAGGCTTGAGCCAATTACACTGAGTTCTTCCCACCAGCACATTGCAAGTCTTTTTTTACTGGGGCACATGTGCCAGAGCAGAGCAGAGGTAAAGGTCTCCTGCAGAAGATCAGCACATACTCCCTGCATGTACCATGTCTACTGACTATAATGGTTGCAAATCTTCAGCTATACTAGAAATATGATCTAAATTCCTTTTAAAAAGCAGACCAAAACACACTTAGTCAAAACCCACCCACACTAGACAAGGTCCAACACTATCCAATTCAGAAAAGGAGAAACTCTTCAGATGACTGTCTTGAAGGAAAAATCAGCCAAAACATAGCAGTACAGTGCATACAGCATACACCAGAGACACTTCCTGAAGCACCAGGCCCTGAACAGTATATGATCTCTTCTTAATAAAGCCATTACACTCAGAAGCAGGAAACATAACAGGTTTTCCTAACACAGAAGAAGAGACCTACAGGAAATGCCAAGACAGAGGAATTCAATCCAAAACAAAGAACAAGAGAAAGTCACAGCCAAGGATCTAATAGAAACAGATATAAGTAATATGCCTAAACCAGAATGTAAAACAATAATCATAAGGGTACTACCTGGGCTAGAGAAAAACATCGAAGACAACAGGGAGTCCTTTACCACAGAGATAAAGGACCTAAAAACTAGTCAGGCCAATTTTTTTTTAACAATGCTATATCCAAGATACAAACCCAATTGATTGTAATGAATATGAGGATATAAAAAGCAGAGGAATGAATATTGATACAGAAGATAAAATTATAGGAAATAATGAAGCTGAAAATTAGAGAGAAAGGAAAATATGTGACCATGAAGGTAAATTTCGTGATTTCAGTGACTACGTAAAACATAATAATGTTCATAACATAGGAGTCCCAGAAGAAGAAAGAGGGGAAAATGGGCAGCAGTTTAGTATGAGAAATAACAGCTGAGAATTTCCCTAATTGGGGGAAGGAAAGAGACATCCAATTCCAGGAGGCACAAAGAATGGACCAAAAAAAGACCTATTTATATCATGCATACAAGAGAGTCATTTTAGATCTAAAGACATGTGCAGATTGAAAGTGAGTGTATGGAGAACAACTTATATTGCTAATGGACTCCAAAAAAATAAAAAAGCTGAAATAACCATACTTACATCAGGCAAACTAGATTTTAATTTATTTTTCTAAAGTGTATTATTTTGCGGGGGTGGTCATAAAGAGAGGGAGGGAGAGAATCCCAAGCAGGCTCCATGCTGTGAGTGCAGAGCCCAGCATGGGGCTCAATTTCACAAACTGTGTGATCATGACCTGAGCTGAAATCAAAAGTCAGAAATTCAACTGACTGAGCAACCCAGGTGATGCCAGAGAAACTAGATTTTCTTTTTTTTTAATATTTATTTATTTTTGAAAGATAGAGACAGAGTGCAAGCAGGGTAGGGGCAGAAAGAGGGAGACACAGAAACCGAGACACGCTCCAGTCTCTGAGCTGTCAGCACAGAGCCTGACGTGGGGGTCTAACTCACAAGACCATTACCTGAGCCAAAGTCAGACACCCAGCCGACCAAGCCACCCAGGCGCCCCTAGACAAACTACATATCACACCAAAGTCTGTAACAAGAGATTAAGAAGGTTGCTATATCATAAAAAAGCCTATCTAACAAGAAGATCTAACAATCATAAATATTTATGCCCCCAACCTTGAAGAACCCAAATATATGCCATCAATTAATAACAAATATGAAGAAACTCATTGATAAAAATAGTAGGGGATTTTAACACCCACTAACCCCAATGGAGAGATCATTTAAGCAGAAGATCAACAAGGAAACAATGGTGTTTAATGACACATTTGATCATATGGACTTAACAGATATATATATATATTCAGAATTTTTCCTCTTAAAGTGGCAGAATACATATTCTTTTCAAATTCACTTGAAACTTTCTCCAGAATCCAGAACATACCAGGGCAAAAATCAAGCTTCAATATAAAAAGATTGTGATCATACCATGCATATTTCCAGACAATAACACTATCAAACTTGAAGTCAATCACAAGAAGAAATTTGGAAAAGCTGTTAATACATGGAAGTTAAAGAACATCCTACTAAAGACTAAATGGGTAACCAGGAAATTAAATAAGAAATACTAAGAAGCATGTTAGCAAATGAGTTGTAAACATGATAGTCCAGAACCTTTGATACAGCAAAAGTGGTCATAAGAGGGAAATATATAGCAATCGAAACCAAACTCAAGAAGCAAGAAAAATCTCAAATACACAATTTAACTTTACACCTAAGGGAGCTAGGAAAGAAACAAAAAATGAAGCTGAAAGCCAACATAAGAAGGGAAATAATGAATATTAGAACAGAAATAAATATTATAGAAGCTAAAGAAACAGTATAACATATCAATGAAACTAAGAGCTGGTTCTATGAAAAAATTAATAAAATAGGTAAACCTCTAGCCAGACATATGAAAAAGAAAAGATAAGGGACTCAAATAAATAAAATCACAAATGAAGGAGGGCAAATCACAAACACCACCACAGATATATAAGCAAATATAGGAGAATATTATGAAAAATTATATGACAACAAATTGATCAATGTGGAAGAGATGGATAAACTCCTAGGAACAAATTAGCAAAACTGCAACAGGAAGAAATAGAAACCTTGAACAAACCAATATCAAAATAGAAAGTAATGAGTAATAAAAAATCTCAAAATAAACAAAAAACCAGGGCCACATGGCTTTTCAGGAGAATTTTACCAAGCATGTAAAGTAGAATTAATACCTACTACTCACAAACTGATCCAAAAACGAAAATGGAAAGAAAATTTCCAAACTCATTCTATGAGTTCAAATTGATTAACTTGATTCCAAAAGCAGACAAAGATCCCACTAAAAAGGAGACTTACAAACCAATATACCTGATGAACATGAGTTCAAAAATTCTCAGCAAGATACTAGCAAATTGAATCCAACAGTACATTAAAAACAATTATTCACCACAATCACATGGGATTTATTCCTGGGCTGCAGAGCTGGTTCAATATCTGAAAATCAATCAACGTGATATATCACATTAATAAAAGGATAACAACCATATGATCCTCTCAATAGATGCAGAAAAACCATTTGACAAAATACAACATCTATTTTTGATAAAAATTCTGAGAAATTAGGGATGGAGGAAACATACTTCAACATCATAAAGAACATATACTGGGCGCATGAGTTGCTCAGTTGGTTGAGCGTCCAATTTCAGCTCAGGTCAGGATCTCATGGCTGTGCGTTCGAGCCCCACATCGAGATCTATGCTGAAAGCTCAGAGCCTGGAGCCTGCTTTGGATTCTGGGTCTCCCTCTCACTCTGCTCCTCCCCTGCTCACACTCTGTCTCTCTCAAAAATAAACTATTAAAAATTTTTAAAAAACATATGAAAACATCCACAGCTAATATCATCTTCAATGGGGAAAAATAGAGCTTTTCCACTATGGAAAGGAAAAGGGCATGGATGTGCACTCACACCATTGGTACTTACCATAGTACTGGAAGTCCTAGCCTCAGTAATGAGACAACAAAAAGAAATAAATGGCATCCAGCAAGGAATCAGCAACAAGAAGTCAAACTTCAACTACTCCCAAAAGACATTATAATCTGTGTAGATTCAAAAGACTTCAAGAAAAAAAATTGCTAGAATTGGTACATGAATTCAGTAATGTTGTATGATACAAGATCAACATACTGAAATAAGCTACAGTACTATACACCAAAAATGAAGCAGCAGAAAGAGCAATCATGGAATCAATCCCATTTACAATTTCACCAAAATAAAAACGTAAGATGTATAGAAAAACCTATCCAAACAGGTAATAGATCTGTACCCTTAAAACTATAGAACACTTATGAAAGAACTTGAAGATGGCACAAAGAAATGGAAAAACATGCAATGCTCATGGATTGGAAGGATAAATATTGTTAAAATGTCTAAAAAGACAGTCTCTTCAGCAAATGATGCTGGGAAAACTGGACAGAGACATACAGAAAAATAAACCTGGACCACTTTCTTACACAATACAAAAACATAAATTCAACATCGAGAAAAGACCTAAATGTGAGACAGGAAACTATCAACATCCTAGAGGAGATTTCAGGCAACAGTCACTTTGACTTTTGCCTTGGCAACTTCTTACTAGACATGTCTCTGGAGCCAAGGGAAACAAAAGCAAACATGAACTATTGGGACCTCATCAAGATAAAAAGCTTGTGGACAGCAAAAGAAACAATCAACAAAACTAAAAGACAACTAATGGAATGGAAGCAGATATTTGCAAATGACATATTAGATAAAGGGTTTGTATCCAAAATCTATAAAGAACTTAGCAAATTCAACACCCAAAAGAATGAGTCCTCCAGTGAAGAAAGGGGCAAAAGACATCAACAGACAAGAAGACATCCAGAAGGCCAACAGACACATGAAAAGATGCTCAATATCATTCATCATCAGGGAAATACAAAGCAAAACGACAATGATATACCACCTCACACCTATTAGAATGGCTAGAATTAACAACTCAGGAAATAACAAGTGTTGGGGAGGATGGGCAGAAAGGGGAACCCTCTTACACTGTTGGTGGGAATGCAAACTGGTGCAGCCACTCTGGAAAACAATATGGAAATTCCTCCAAAGTTAAAAATAGAACTACCCTATGACCCAGTAATTGCACTACTAGATATTTTTCCAAGGGGTATAAAAATGCTGATTCAAAGGAGACTCATGCACCCCAATGTTTATAGCAGCACTACCCAAAATAGTGAAATTATGGAAAGAGCCCAAATGTCCATCGACTGATGAATTGATAAAGTGGTACACACACACACACACACACACACACACACACACACACAATGGAATATTACTCAGCCATCAAAATGAATGACGTATTGCCATTTTCATTGGCATGAATGGAGCTAGAATATATTATACTGAAGAGTAAATGGAGAAATTAGAAGCCTGACACACTGCTAATAAGAATATAAAATTCTGCAGTAACCTTAAACACATGTTGGCAGTTCCTTGAAAGTGAAACATAGACTTTGCCTATAATACAGCACTTTTACTCTTTGGTATATATACAAGAGAAATGAAAAAAAAAAACTTGTCCAGAGGAAAAAAATGCTCACAAATGTTTATAGCAGTATTATTCATAATAGCAAAAAAGTGGATAATACCCTAAATGACAATAAATTGATGAATGTATTAAAAATGTGATATATCCATATGATAGAATATCACTTAACAATAAAATGGACTAAATTGCCAATAGTTAGTCCATTCTCACCATTTTTATTTGACATAGTACTGGAAATCCTAGCTACAGCAATTAGACAACAAAAGGAAATAAAGGGCATCCAAATTGGCAAGGAAGAAATCAGACTATCCCTATTCTCAGACAACATGATATTCTATTTAGAAAACCTGAACGACTCCACCAAAAAATTGTTAGAACTGAGACATGAATTCAGTAATGTCAGAGGATAAAAAAATCAATGTACAGAAATCTGTTACATTTCATTCAACCATTAATGACCCAGCAGAAAGACAAAGGAAGCAATCCCATTTATAATTACACCAAAAACCATAAGACACCTAGAAATAAACATAACCAAAGAAGTAAAAGACCTGTATTTTGAAAACTATTAAACACTGATGAAAGAAATTGAAATGACACAAAGAAGTTTAAAGACATTTTATGCTCGTGGATGGAAAGAACAAATATTTTTAAATGTCCATACAACCCTAAGAAATCTACACATTTAATGCAATCTCTTCCAAAATACCACGGCCATTTTTCACAGAGCTAGAACAAACAATTCTGAAATTTGTATGGAACCAAAAATGATCCTAAATAACCAAAGAAATCTTGAAAAAGAAGAGCAAAACTGGAGGAATCACAATTCTGAACTTCACACTATATTACAAACCTGCAGTGATCAAGACAGTGTGGTACTAGCACAAAAACACATATAGATCAATTTAACGAAATAGAAAACCCAGAAATGGACCTGCAACTATATGGTCAACTAGTTTTTGGTAATGTGGGAAAGAATATTCAATGGAAAAAGACAGTCTCTTCAAAAAATGGTTTCGGGAATACTGAACAGCAACATAAAAAGGGCAAATAGACACATGCAAAGATGCTCAACATAACTCATAATCAGGGAAATAGAATTCAAAACTACAATGAGATATTACCTCACATCTGTCAGAATTACTAAAATTAGGAACACAGGAAACAACAGGTGTTGACGAGGTTGTGGAGAAATGGGAACTCTCTTGCACTGTTGGTGTCAATGTAAGCTGGTGCAGCCACCTGAAAAAGTTAAAAATAGAACTATCCTACAACCCAGAAATTGCACTACTAGGTATTTACCCAGTGGATACAAAAATACTGATTTGAAGTGATACATGCACCCAATGTTTATAACAGCATTGTCAACAATAGCCAAATTATGGAAAGAACCCAAATGTTGATTGATGAATGCATAAAGAAGATGTGGTATATATATATATACAATGGAATGTTACTCAGCCATCAAAAAATGAAATGTTACCATTTGTCACAATGTTTATGGAACTACAGTGTATTATGCTAATTGAACTAATTCAGTCAGAGAAAGATAAATGCTGTATGATTCCACTCTTAAGTGCAATAAAAGAAATGAAAGGATAAACATAGGGGGTGAAAAGAGAGTGGAAAACTATAAAACAGACTCTCAGCTGTAGAGAACAACCTGAGGGGACAAGGGAGGGGGATGTGTTACATGGATGATGGGTATTAAGGAGGGCAGTTATTGAGATGAGTAAAGGGTGTTATATGTAAGTAATGAATCACTAAATTTTACTCCTGAAATTATATTACACTATATGTTAACTAACTGGAATTTAAATAAAACCTTGAAACAAGGAAAAAATTCAGGTTTAACTACAAATAAATTAAATTTTTCAAAAAAAGAAAAAAATATATTATTTCTAGATTAAACTGTCTTGACACTCTTTTTAAATATCAGTTGACCACAAATGTAAGGGTTTATATCTGCATTCTAAATTATATCCCACTGATTTATATGTGTCTCCTTATGCCAATATCATATTGTCTTAATTACTGTAGCTCTATTTTAGCATTTTTTATTTTTATTAATTTTTATTTTTTATTAAGTTTTTATTGTAACTCCAGTATAGTTAACATACAGTGTTATATTAGTTTCAGGTGGACAATAGAGTTATTAAAAATTCTATACTTTACTCGGTTCTCACGTGGTAAGTATGCTCTTTAATCCTTGTCACCTATTTCACCCATCCCCCTCATCTCTTGTCTGGTAACCATCAGTTTCTTTTCTATAGGTACGAGAATAATTCTTGGTTTGCCTCTCATATTTTTTTTCTCTTACTACTTTATTTTGTTTCTTAAACTCCACACATGAGTGAAATCATAGGGTATTTGTCATTCTTTCACTCACTTGTTTTACTTAGCATTGTAATCTCTAGTTCCATACATGTTGATGCAAATGGTTAGATTTCATTCCATTTTATGGCTGAATAATATTCCAAGGTATATGTATACCACATCTTCTTTATCGATTCACCTTTTGATGGACATTTAGGCCATTTCTATAATTTTGCTATTGTAAATAATATAGGGGTGCATGTACCCTTTGAATAAGTGGGTTTTTTTACATATTTTTGGGATAAACACCAAATATTTAAATTACTGGGTTGTAGGGTAGCTCTATTTTTAACTTCCAGAGGAACCTCCATATTTTTTTCCAGAGTGGCTTCACCAGTTTGTTTTCCCACCAACAGTGCACCAACAGAGGATTCCTATTTCTGCACATCTTTGCCAACATCTGTTGTTTCTTCTGTTGTTCATTTTAGCCATTCTGACAGGTGTGAGGTAATATCTCAATGAAGTTTTGAGTTGTGTTTCCTTGTCGGATACTGATGATTAACATCTTTTCATGTGTATGTGGGCCATCTGTATGTATTCTTTCGTGAAATGTCTGTTAATGTGTTCTGCCCATTTTTAAAATTGGATTATTTGGCGGTTTTGGCATTAAGCTGTGTATGTTCTTTAAATATTTTGGATACTAACCCCTTAACAGTTTTGTCATTTGTAAATTCAGTAAATTGCCTTTTAGTTTTGTTTATTTTTCCTTTCACCATGAAGAAACTTTTTATTTTGATAAGTCCCAATAATTTAATTTCACTTTTATTTCCTTCACCTTAGGAGACATATCTAGAAAAATGTTGCTAGGGCCAGTGTCAAAGAAATTACTGCCTGTACTCTGTTCTAGGATTTTTATAACCATAAAACCTGTCCAATATTTATGTCTTTATTCCGTTTTGAATTTATTTTTGTATATGACGTGACAAAGT
Source organism: Prionailurus viverrinus (assembly GCF_022837055.1). Taxonomy (NCBI): domain Eukaryota; kingdom Metazoa; phylum Chordata; class Mammalia; order Carnivora; family Felidae; genus Prionailurus; species Prionailurus viverrinus. Next base: position 60,047,653 of record NC_062579.1, read on the forward strand.
GGTCCAGATTCATTATTTTGCATGTAACTGTCCAGTTTTTCCAACACCATTTGTTGAAGAGACTGTCTTTTTCCCATTTTATATTTTTTCCCTCCATGTCAAAATAATTGACCATATTATTTCTGGGTTTTTATATTCTTTTCTATTGATCTATTTGTTTATTTTTGTGCTAGCATCATACTGTTTTGATTACTAGAGCTTTGTAGTATAATTTGAAGTCTGAAATTGTGATACCTTTAATTTTGTTTTCTTTTTCAAAATTTCTTTGGCTATTCAGGTTTTTTGTAGTTTCATACAAATTTTAGCATTGTTTGTTCTAGTTTTGTGAAACATTCTGTTCATATTTTTGTATAGATTGCATTGACTGCATAGATTTCTTTGGAAGAACATTATTCTTTCAACCTGTAAGTGTGGATTATCTTTCCATTTCTTTGTGTCACTTTCCATTTCTTTCATAATTGTTTTATAGTTTTCAGAATACAGGTCTTTCACCTCTTTGGTTAGGTTTATTCCTAGGTCCATTACTATTTTTGATGCAACTGTAAATGCGATTTTTTTCTTAATTTCTGTTTCTGCTGCTTCATTATTAGTGTACAAGGATGCAACAGATATCTCTGTACATTGATTTTGTACACTGTGACATTACTGAATTTTCAGTTTTGGTAGTTTTTTGTGTAACTTTTAGCATTTTATATATATAATATCACGTCATATGTAAAAATTAATTTTACTTCTTCCTTACCAATTTATGCATATTTAATCTCTTCTTGTTTTTTTGATTTCTGTGGCTATGATTTCTCTTCCTATGTTGAATAAAATTGGTGAGAGTGGACATCCTTGTCTTGTTCCTGACATTAGATAAAAAGATTTCAGTTTTCCCCCATTGATTATGATGCTTGCTGTTTTATTTTTTTAATATACCCTATAATATGTTGAGGTATGTTCCCACTAAACCTACTGTGTTGAGGGTTTTTATGATAGATGGATGTTGTACTTTGTCAAATGTTTTTTACTAGTCTATTGAAATAATCATATGCTTTTTGCTGTTTGTATTATTGATGTGATACATCATGTTGATTGATTTGAGAATATGGAAGCACCCTTGTTTTCTCAGAGTAAATCTTACTTGTTTGTGGTGAATGTTTTTAAATGTACTGTTGCATTCGGTTTGCCAGTATCTTATTGAGGATTCTTTTGCATCTATGGTCCTCTGAGACATTGGCCTTCAATTATTTGTGTGTGTGTGTGTGTGTGTGTGTGTGTGTGTGTGTGTGTGTGTGTTGTCTTTATCTGGTTTTGGTATCAGGTTAATTCTGATCTCAAAGAATGTATTTGAAAGTTTTTTCTTTCTCCTGTATATATTTTTTAAACAATGGTTATTAACTCTAAGTGTTTGGTAGAATTAGCTTTTGAATCCTTCTGGTTCTGGACTTTTGTGTATTATGTGTTTATTACTGATTCAATTCCATTGTTCATAATCAGTCTTTTCAAATTTTCTATTTCTTCTTTATTTAGTTTTGGGAGGTTATATGTTACTAGGAATTTATCCATTTCTTATGCATTGTCCATTCTGTTGGCATATAATTTTTCACAATATTCTCTTACACTTGTTTGTATTTATGTGGTGTTGCCTTTTATTTATCTTTCCTTTGCTTTTGTATATTTGAGTTCTCCCTCTCTCTCTCAAAGAGTCTGCCTATTGGTTAATAAATTTTGCTAATCTTTTTTAAGGAAAAAGTTTCTTGTTTCTTCCCTCTGTTCTATTTATTTGTCTCTGGTTGTTGTTGTCATTTCTTTAATTTCTGCTGTAACCTTTATTATGACTTTTCTGCTGGTCTTGGGTTTTATTTTTTCTTCTTTTACTACTCCTTTAGATGTAAGATTAGGTTGTTTATTTGAGAGTTTTTTTTTGCTTCTTGAGATAGTCCTGTATTGCTATAAACTTCCCTTTTAGAGCCACTTTGCTTCATCCTAAATATTTTGGACTATTTTGTTTGCATTATAATTTTTCTTCATGTATTCTTTTATTTCCTCTTTAATTTCTTTGTTGACTCATTCATTGTTTCATAGAATGTAATTTTACCTCTATGGGTTTGTTTTCCTTCCAGATTTATTTCTTCTGGTTTATTTCCAGTTTCATAATGTTTTGGTCAGAAAAAGATGCATGATATGATTTTGACTGTTTTGAATTTGTTGAGACTTATTTTGTAGTCTAGTGTGTGTTCTATTCTGGAGAATATACCATGTGTATTTTAAAATAATGTATATTCTGCTGTCTTAGGATAGAATGTTCTGAATATATCTGTTAAGTCCATGCTCCCCCCTTTCTGCTGCAAGCAAATTGTGCACATTCCTAAGTGTATTGAAGACAGTAAGCTATAGTCTACACAGGGTGCTCAATTAATCGAGGAAGATTGGTGGGTTAGACAGAAACCACAAACTTGTGTTATACTGCCACCTTCTGGGGAAAAAGACTGGTAATAGCCAGTTTTTTGAACTTTAAGAACAAAAGAAAGCATAAAAGTTTAGTTAAGGAAGCATTGTCTACTTCAAATGCAAAAGCAAATACAACGGAACTGGAGTGTATTATGCTAAGTGAAATTAGTCAGTCAGAGAAAGACAAAAATCATATGACTTCACTCATAAGAGGACCTTAAGAGACAAAACAGATGAACACAAGGGAAGGGAAACAAAAATAATATAAAAACAAGGAGGGGGACAAAACAGAAGAGACTTATACATATGGAGAACAAACAGAGGGTTACTGGAGGGGTTGTGGGTGGGGGATGGGCTAAATGGGTAAGGGGCACTAAGGAATCTACTCCTGAAATCATTGTTGCACTATATGCTAGCTAACTAATTTGATGTAAATTAAAAAAAAAAAGAAATTAAAAAAATAATCAAAAAATACAGTAATAAGAGGAAAATGCTAATTTGGCAACCAAACCCAAAACAAAGAATATTGTGACCTACCAGATAAAGAATATCAAATAGCTGTTATGAGAAATGTTAATAAACTACAAGTAAACTCAAAAGGAAATTCAGTGAAGTCAGGAATAAAATTAATAAAATTAAAGATTCCTTTACCAAAGGAATTGAAATTATAAGAAAAAAAAGAAATCACATTCTGGATCCAATGAATTCAAAAAACGAGACAAATAATGTGATAGAGATCATTGATAACAGGGCAGACAGAAAAAATCATAAGGAGCATAGGAATGTGGAAATAATTCCGTTACAAGAAAAGAGAGAAGTAAGATTTTTTTTAATGAAGAAACCATACAAAAGCTATCAAAAACTATCATAAAGGCAAAAATTCAAATAATTGGAATTCCAAAAGAAGAGTGAGAGAAGGATGTATAGTTTATGTAAAGGAATAATTGCAGAAGATGTTTAAACATGGGGAAGTACTTAGAAATACAAATCCACCAAGCTAATAGAACATCCTATTATCTTGATGCAAAAAGAACTTCTCCAAAACATATTATAATGAAACCATCAGAAATCAGTAATAAAGAAATAGACTTAAAATCAGCCAAAGGTTAAAAAAAAAAGTAACCTACTAAGGAACCCCCATTTGGTCAGCAGAAGATTTCTCTGCAGAAACACTATAAGTCAGAAGAGAGTGACATGATATACACAAAGTGTAGAACTATGAAAAATGCTAGAAAAGAATAGTTTACCCAGCAAAGTAACCCTTCAAATTTGAAGGATAAATAAAGGCTTTCTGAGACAAACAAAATCTAGGGAATTTATCACCAGTGGACTTGTTTTCCAAGAAATTTTTGAAAGAGTTTTCATGCTGAAATGAAAAGAAAGACACTAATCAGTGTAATAAAAATATAAGAGCTGGTTCTGGTCCAAGATGGCAATGTCGGAAAACGCTGAGCTCATCTCTTCCACCAAATTATACCTATTTATAGAGGAATTCCTCCTTAAGCTGAACTGCAGTCTCACTAAACAGTTTCTGCACAAAAAAAGAGAGGACATCAAAATGGTATAGCAAGAGCACATCAAGAATGATGAAGACACAGTAATGAAAGAAACTCCTACCCCCATACTGCAAACCACAGTGGGGAGGGATAGTATTGAGGGACCTGCAGTATATTGTCTTCCTTGGACACATATAAAAAGCCACAGTTTAAAAAAGCAGCTAGCATATGGAAGAACCAGCTCCAGAGCTCTACCAAATGGGAAAGAAGCTGCTGGAACTCTCTCTGCGTGAGAAAGACTGGAAAGTGATGTAATTTATATTCCCTCCTCCACCTTGAAAGTGCAGACTGGGGCTGGGTAAAGTTGTGATAGCCAGCTTGCTGATTTCTCATGCCCCAGGTCTCCTAGTTTTGCCAGCCCCGGATGCACTGGGGCATAAAATAGCAACTTTGGATTAAAAGAACAACTAGTATATAAAAGAACTAGCTCCAGAACTTTACCAAATGTCAGGAGACCTGCTGGAATGTTCTCTGGGTGGGCAGGGCTTTTGGACACAGTTTATGCTCTCCTTCCACTTTAGTAACATGAATGGCAACAGAGCTCAGGTGCCCTAACCAGCCTACTTCCTCAGTAAGCATTGAGTCCCTAGCCCACAATGGCCCCAGGCACCCTGGGGTACAGAAAAACAAGCCGTGATTTTAAAAATAGCTAGCGGGGCGCCTGGGTGGCGCAGTCGGTTAAGCGTCCGACTTCAGCCAGGTCACGATCTCGCGGTCCGTGAGTTCGAGCCCCGCGTCAGGCTCTGGGCTGACGGCTCGGAGCCTGGAGCCTGTTTCGGATTCTGTGTCTCCCTCTCTCTCTGCCCCTCCCCCGTTCATGCTCTGTCTCTCTCTGTCCCCCAAAAAATAAATAAACGTTGGAAAAAAAATTAAAAAAAAAATAGCTAGCATATGAAAGAGTCAGACTTACAACTCCACAAAATGAAGAGGGAGTTTCTGGGACTCTATCTGGGTAGGAGAGACTCACAAATAGGGTCTGCCCTCACCCTACACCATGGAAGCAAAAATTAGTGCATGGTTTGGGTATCCTAACTGGCCTGCTTCCTCAGTGAGGCCCAAGCTGCTCATCCAAAGCAGTTCCATCCATTCCACCAAGATGGCCACAGGGCGGCCCCTGAACAGAGTGCCCCCAAACAGCCCCACCTATGCCAGCTTTGTCTCCAGTACCTTTGCCAGTATACTTCATGTTCTAAGCACTTTGGGACACCCCAGATGGTACCCACTTTGACTTTAGATGTCACACAAGGACACCCTCAGTGTGGAGAGCCCCAGGACGTCCCAGCTTGTACTCACTTCAGCTTAATCTGTCCAGCCAGGACACATTTTACTCAGAGAACTCAAGGACAAAAACAGCATGTGCCCACTTTAGCTTTAGCTATCCTGGTAGGTAACACCCTGCACAAAGCATCCCTGGACTCTTTGACATATACCCTGCCTCATATTTAGTTGCATCTCTAGTGCATTCTCATTCTGAAAATCCTTGGAACACAATGGTCTACACGCATTTCAGCTTTAGCTGCCAAAATGACTTCTGTGCATAAAACATTGGGACATACTGGCCTACGCCCACTTCAGATGCAGCCACCCGGCTAGGGAACCCCCAGCACAGAGCACCCTGGAATCCCCCAGCTTGCACCCAAATCAGCTTCAGATGTCCTTCTAGAGTGCCCTTAGCACAAAGAACCAGAGGTCTGCCCACTTCTGATTTAGCTGTTTTTCCAGGGCACCCAATGTGCATAAAACATCAGGATTTTCTATCTTTCAATCCATCTAAGCTCCAGTCACCCTGCCAGGGCACCTGCTGTGTGAAGAGCTCATTAAAACCCCAAATAACACCTAATTCAGCTTCAGTTATCCTGCACAGGTGTTCCCTCTGACACCCCAGCTTGCAACCACTTCCGCTTTAGTTGTCCTTCTAAAACACCTGCTCTGTGAAGAGCTCAGGAACCACCCAGACCTGTACACATTTTAGCTTTAGCTGTCCTTCCAGGGTACCAAATTCATGGAGAGCCTCAGGAGAACCCCAACCCCACAATAGCCACAGCTCCATCCAGTCAGAAAAAGTCACCAAGCACACATCACCTACATAGGGGATGACATACACAAGACCAGTCCTGCAAGATTAGTTGTTCTGACTAATCCATAGAAATGAACACAGAAAGTTGGACAAAATGCATACATAGGAATAAGCTTCAAAAGAAAGACCAATTTACAACTCTCAGAATGGCTAACATTAACGACTTAGGCAACAACAGATGTTAAGGAGGATGCGGAGAAAGAGGATCTCTTTTTCATTGTTGGTGGGAATGCAAGCTGGTGCAGCCACTCTGGAAAACAGTATGGAGGTTCCTCAAAAAACTAAAAATAGAACTACCCTATGACCCGGGAATCGCACTACTAAGCATTTATCCACGGGATACAGGCGTGCTGTTTCGAAGGGACACATGCACCCCCATGTTTATAGCAGCACTATCAACAATAGCCAAAGTATGGAAAGAGCCCAAATGGCCATCAATGGATGAATGGATAAAGAAGATGTGGTATATATATATACAATGGAGTATTACTCGGCAATCAAAAAGAATGAAATCTTACTATTTGCAACTACGTGGATAGAACTGGAGGGTATTATGCTAAGTGAAATCAGCCAGTCAGAGAAAGACAAAAATCATTGACTTCATTCATAGGAGGACTTTGCAACAAAACAGATGAACATAAGGGAAGAGAAACAAAAATAATATAAAAACAGGGAGGGGAACAAAACAGAAGAGACACATACATATGGAGAACAAATGGAGGGTTACTGGAGGGGTTGTGGGAGGGGGGATGGGCTAAATGGGTAAGGGGCACTAAGGAATCTACTCCTGAAATCATTGTTGCACTATACGCTAATTTGGATGTAAATTTTAAAAAATAAAAAATAAAATAAAATAATTAAAAAAAAAAGAAAGACCATGACAAAACCTCAGAAAAACTAAATGAAAAGGAAAAAAATGATATGCCTAATAAAGAATTTAAAATAATGATTGTGAAGCTGATCACTGGCCTGGAAAAAAGAGTGGAATAACTCAATGAGACCTTCAGTAAAGAGACAAAAAATATTAAAAAAAAGAACCATCCAGAGTTGAGGAATATAATAACTTAAGTGAAAAGTACACTAGAGGGGATCAAGAGATTCACAGATGCAGAACATATCAGCAATGTGGAAGATAGGGTAATGGAAGCCACTCAAGCTGAATAACAAAAAGTGAAAAGAATTATTGGAAAATGAGGATAGGCTAAGGTATCTCTTGGAAAATGTCAAGAAAACAAATATTTGCATTATATGGGTCCCAGAAGAATGAAAAGAAAATAACTTGGTGGAAAACTTATATAAAAAACTAGTATCTATAAACTTTCTTGACCTAGGTAAAGAATCAGATATCCAGTTTCAAGAAACAGAAAAAAATCCAAAAAATGAACTGTAGAAAGTCCACACCAAGACACATAATAATTAAAGTGTCAAAAGATAAAGAAAGGATTTTTAAAGCACAAAGAAAAAAGAAAAATTATATATAAGAAAAAGCCAGAGGACTGTCAGGCAATTTTTCAACAGAAACTTTACATTTTAGAAGGGACTGCCATGATATACTCAAAATGCTGAATGGAAAACAAAACAAAACAAAACAAAAACCAAAACACTAGAGCAAAGAATACTCTGTCCAGCAAGTTTACCATTTAGAATTGAAGGAGAGATAAAGAGTTTCCCAGACAAACAAAAAGTAAATAAGTTTATCAGCATTACACCAGCCTTAAAAAACAAAACAAAAAAAACAACAACAAAAACAAAACAAAACAAAACAAAACCTGTTGAAGGGACTTCATTGAATGGAAAAGAAAAGGCCATAATTTGATCTAAGAAAATAATGAATAAAAAGATTTAAAATGTTACAGCATATACATAAAATGTGGAAGAGAAGTAAAGAAGAATAAGGTTTCATAGAATGTGTTTAAATACAAATGACCTTCAACTTAATTTAGACTGGTATACACTTAGAATGTTATGTATGAACCTCATGGTAACCACAAACTGAAAACCTATAGTATATACACAAACAAAAATGAGAAAGAAAGCAAACAGAGCACCACAGAAACTTATTAATCACAAAGAAAGAGAGCAAGAGAAGAAGAAAGGAGCAAAGAAACACAACAATACAGCCAGAAAACAACAAAATGACAATAAGTACATACCTATCAATAATTACTTTGAATGTAAATGGCCCAAAAGCTCCAATTAAAAGACATAGGGTGGTGGAATGGATAAAGAAAAGAAAAGAAAAGAAAAGAAAAGAAAAGAAAAGAAAAGAAAAAGAAAAAAGAAAAGAAAAGAAAAAAAAGAAAAGAAAAAAGAGAAAAAAAAAGAAAATAAGACCCATCTATATTCTGTCCCCAAGATACGCACCTCAGATCTTAAGACAAATACAGACTGAAAGTAAAGGGATGGAAAAATATGTACCTTACAAATGGAAACAAAGAAAAAATAGGCAGAGTGGCCATACTTAGAAAAAATAGATACTAAAACCTCAGGAAAACTAAATGAAAAGGAGAGACTACAACAAGAGGCAAAGAAGAGAATCACATAATGATAAAGGACTCGATCAACCAGGATAATATAACGATTGTAAAAATCTATACACCCCACATTGGAGCACCTAAATATATAAAGCACATATTAACAATATTAAAAGGAGAAATTTATAGTAATACAATAATACAGGGGATTTTAACACCTCACTTACACCAATAGATAGATCAACCAGACAAAAAAATCAGTAAAGAAGCAGTGTCTTTGAATGACACTTGGGACGAGATGGGCATAATGAATATATAAATAACATTCCATCCAAAAACAAGAGAATACATATTATTTTCAAGAGCACATGGAACATTCTCCCGAATATATCATATCATAGAACACAAAACAAGTTACAATAAATTAAAGAATGTTTAAATTATACCATGGATCTTTTCCAAACACAAAGATATGAAGCTAGAAATCAATCACACGAACAATTGTAAATACAAATATGTGGACTTAACAAGAAGCTACTACAACATCAATGGGTCAATAGAGACATAAAAAAAACATTAAATCCATGGAAATGAAAATAAAAATGCAATGGTCCAAACTATTTGGGATGAAACAAAAGCAATATTTTTTCTTAACATAAAATGTTTTATTAATTTCATGTTTACAATATACTGATTCAACAATTACATAAATTACCTGGTGCTCATTAAAGTGCACTCTTTAATTCCCACTATCTATTCAACCCATCTCCCTACACCACTCCGCTCTAGTAACCATCACTGTTTCCAATAATTAAGAGCCATTTCCTAATTTGTCTCTATGTGTCTCCTTTTTTTCCTTCTTTTCATTTATTTTCTTTATTAAATTCCACATATGAGTGAAATCATATGGTATTTGTCTTTTTCTGACTGAAATATTTCACTTAACAATGTATTCTGTAATTCCAACAATTTCATTGCAAATGGTATGATTTAATTATTTTTATGGCTGAATAACATCCCATTATATATATATATACACATATATATACTTAATATGATATATATTATATACATAAATATATATGTATTCATATTTTATATACACAAATATATATATACATATATATATATACATATATATATATATATATATATATATATATATATATATAACAAGTTGGTCCAAAACCTTTTGGATGCACCTAAAGGTTCTCACTGAGGGGGCAGGCCAGTTAGGATACCCAAAACATGCACTAATTTGAACTTTCAAGGCATAGGGTGAGTGCAGACCCTGTTTGTCAGCTTCTTCTACCCAGATAGAGTTCCAGCAACTACCTCTTCATTTTGTGGAGTTGTAGGGCTGACCCTTTCATATGCTAGCTACTTTTTAAACCACAGGTTTTTTGTTTTTTGGGTTTTTTTGTTTTTTTGTCTGTACCGCAGGGTGCCTGGGTCTGTTGTGAGCTAGGGGACCCATTGCTTACTGCGGCAGCAGGCTGGTTACTGGGCTGCAAGCGTGGTTCAGTATGTTCAAATCAATCCACATAATACATCACAATGTTTAAAGAAAGGATAAAAAACATATAATCCTCTCAAGAGATGGAGAACAAACATTTGACAAAGTACAACATACATTCTTGATTTTAAAAAATCAAGAAATTGGGGCGCCTGGGTGGCTCCGCCGGCTGAGCGTCCAACTTTGGCTCAGGTCATGATCTCACGGTTTGTGAGTTTGAGCCCCATGTCGGGCTCTGTGCTGACAGCTCAGAGCCTGGAGCCTGCTTCAGATTCTGTGTCTCCCTCTCTCTCTCTGACCCTCCCCTGCTCACGCTCTGTCTCTCTCTCTCTCTCAAAAAATAAATAAACATTAAAAAAATTAAAAATCAAGAAATTAAGGATAGGAGAAACATATCTCAACATCATAAAGGCCTTTTATGAGAGACAAACAGCTAATATCCTCCTTAATTGGGAAAATCTGAGCGTGTTTCCTCTATGGTCAGCAACAAAACAGGGATATCTACCTTCACCACTGTTTTTTAAAATAGTCCTGGAAGTTCTAGGTTTAGCAATCATAAAACAAAAATAAATAAAAGACATTCAAATCAGCAAGGAAGAATTCAAGTTTTAACTAGACACTCATGACATGATATTCTATGTAGAAAACCAGAAAGACTCCACAAAAATTGCTAGAACCGATACACAAATTTAGTAAAGTTGCAGGATACAAAATCAATATGCAGAAATTGGTTGCACTTCTATACAGCAATAATGAAGCAGTAGAAAAAGAAATAGAGGAAAGATCCCATTTACAACTGCACTAAAATCAATAAGATACCTAGGAATAAACATAAACAAATAAGTAAAAGATCTGTACTCTGAAAACTATGAAACACTTGTGAAAGAAATTGAAGTTGACGCAAAGGAATGGAAAAATATCCCATCTTCATGGATTGAAAGAACAAATATTATTAAAATGTATGCTTTTCTATTTCAAGTTTGATTTGGCTATTTGACATCTTTTTGTGTTTCATACAAACTTAAGGATTATTTGTTCTAGCTGTGCAAAGTATGTTTTGTTGTTTTTGACAGGGATTGCATTAAACGTGTTGATTGCTTTGGATAGTAAAGACTTTTTAACAATACTTGTTTTTGCAATCCATGAGCATGGAATGTGTTTCCATTTCTTTGTGTCATTTTCAATTTATTTCATAAGTGTTTTTTTAATACTTTTATGAGTACACATCTTTCATCTCTTTGATTTAAGTTCCTCCCTAGGTATCTTATTTTGGTGGAATTGTAAATGGGACTGTTTTGTTAATTTCTCTTTCTCTTGCTGCATTATTGCTCTATAGAAATGCAAGATATTTCTGTACATTGATTTTGTATCCTGTGACTTTACTGAAATCATTTATCAATTCTACCAGTTTGGGGATGGAATCTTTGCAGTTTTCTATATAAAGTACCATGTCATTTACAAATCGTTAAAATTTTACTTCTCTCCTTACTGATTTGGATGCATTAAAAAATATTTTTTGTCTGATTGCTGTGGCTAGAACTTCCAGTACTATGTTGAATAAAAGTAGTGAAAATGGACCTCCTAGTTTTATTATTGACCTTAGGAGAAAACTCTCACTTTTCCCCATTTAACATGATATTAGCTGTGCATTTTTAATATATGGCTTTAATTATCTTGAGGGTGTGTTCCTTGTAAACCTACTTTATTGAGGGCTTTTATCATGAATAGATGTAATTTGCCATATTCTTTATTCTGTGTCTATTGACATGATCATATTGGTCTTATTCTTTTCCTTTTTGATGTTATGTATCACACTGATTGCTTTGCAAATATTGACCACTATTCCAACACAGAAATAAATCTAACTTGGATGTGGTGAATGTTTTTTTTTTTTAATATACTTTGGATTTGGCTTGCTATACTTTTTTTTTTTTAATTTTTTTTTTCAACATTTATTTATTTTTGGGACAGAGAGAGACAGAGCATGAACGGGGGAGGGGCAGAGAGAGAGGGAGACACAGAATCGGAAACAGGCTCCAGGCTCTGAGCCATCAGCCCAGAGCCCGACGCGGGCTCGAACTCACGGACCGCGAGATCGTGACCTGGCTGAAGTCGGACGCTTAACCGACTGCGCCACCCAGGCGCCCCTGGCTTGCTATACTTTTGCAGTGGATTTTTCCATCTATGTTCCTCAGGGATATTTGCCTGTAGTTCTTTTTTTTTAGTGGCATCTTTATCTGGTTTTTGTATCAGAGTAATGCTGGTCTTATAGAATTAGTTTGGAATTTTTCCTTCCTTTTCTATTTTTTAGATTAGTTTGAGAATAGTTACTAACTCTCACTTAAATGTGTGGTAGAATTCACCTGTGAACCTATCTGATCCTGGATTTTGTTTCATGGGAATTTTTAATTACTGATTTCTTTCTTTGCTCATTTTTGTTATGTTCAAATTTTCTACTTCTTCCTCTTTCACTTTTGGTAGTTTATTTTTTCAGAACTTTTTAATGTTTATTTTTGAGAGAAAGTGTGAGCAGGGAAGGTGCAGGGATGGGGGTGGGTAGAGGATCTGAAGCAGGCTTCATGCTGTGAGCAGGGTCTGAGCTGTCAGCACAGAGCCAGACGCAGGGCTTGAACCCACGAACCGTGCGAACATGACCTGAGCCGAAGTTAGACACTCAACCAACTGAACACCCAGGCCCTCCTCATTTTTGTTATTTTATATGTTCCTAGAAATTTATCCATTTCTTATAAGTTGTCCAATTTGTTTGTTTATACTTTTCTAAAGTATTCTCATAATTGTTTCTATTTATGTGGTGATGGTTTTCATTTCCTTTTTTTCATTTCTGATTTATTTATTTATATCCTTTCTCTTTTTTTCTTGATTCATCTGGCTACGAGTTTATCATTTTTATTTATTTCTTCAAGGAACCAGCTCTTGGTCTCATTGACCTCTTCTACTGTTTTTGTTTGTTTGTTTTTTGCTTTGTTTTGTTTTAGTTCCTATATTATTTATTTCTACTCTAACCTTTATCATTTTCTTACTTCTGTTGGTTTCTGGTTCTGTTTGTTTTTCTGTTTAGGTTTTTATTTAAGTTTCTTCTTTCTTCTTAAGGTAGTCTGGTATGGCTATAAACTTCCCTCTTAGAACCACTTCTGCTGCATCCCAAAGGTTTGGACCATGGGTTGTTTTTTTTGTTTGTTTGTTTTGTTCTGTTTTGTTTTGTCTTTTTTTGTTGTTTTTTGTTTGCTTTTGAGTTGCTTTCTTGAACTTTTTAATTTCTTTTTTGATTTCCTGGTTGACCCATTCATTGTTTAGTAGTATATTGTTTAAACTTCATGCATTTGAATTCTTTCCAGATTTTTTCTTGTTCTTAATTTCTACTTTCATAGTATTGTGGTCACAAAAGATGCATAGTAGGACTTCAATATTTTTAATTAGTTGTAGCTTGTTTTGTGCCTTAATATGTAAGCTATTTTTGGAGAATGTGCATGTGCATTTGTACTGAATGTATATCCTGCTGTCTTAGAATGGAATATCCTGAATATATCTGTTAAATCCATCTGTTCAAGTGAATCACTCAAAGTCATTTTTTCTTTACTGATTTTCCGTTTAGATGATCTGTCTATTGATGTAGGTGAGATGTCAAAGTCCTCTACTATTAGGGCAGTATTATAATTTTTTTTCATTTTTTTTAAATTAACTGTTTAATGTATGTGGATACTTCCATACTGAAGGGATAAATATTTACAATTGCTATATCTTTTTTGTAGGATTGTCCTATTTATTATTATATAGCATATTCCTTGTCTATCGTTACAACATTTGTTGTAAAATCAGTTTTGCCTGATATAAGAATTGCTACTTTGGCTTTCTTTCGATATCCATTGGCATGATAGATGTGTCTCCATGACCTCATGTTGAATCTGTTGGCGTCTTTTGGTCTGAAATGAGCTGTCTATAGGTAGTATATAGATGGTTCTTGTTTTATGTTTTTTCTGTCACACTATGTCTTTTGATTGGTGCATTTATTGCATTTACATTCTAAATAATTATTGACAGATATGTACTTAATATCATTTTACTATTTATTTTGTTGTTATATCTAAAGATTATTTCTGATCCTTTCTTGTCTTTCTCTCTTTCATGGTTTGCTTATTTTCTTTAATGATATATTTGGATTAATTTCTCTTATTGCTTGCATATCTATGATGAGGTTTGCATATAACATCTTCTGCATATAACACTCTATATTGTGTTGGTGATAGTTTAAGTTTTAACCTGCTCTTTACTCGTCACCACGTTTTAGGTATATATTGTCATATTTTACATCCTTTTTATTTTGTGAGTTCCTTGATGATTTTTTTTTATAGAATATTCATTTTTTACTGATTTTGTATTTTCTACCTTCATATTGTCGCTTCTGATCTCTCCTTTGCACTCAAAGTGTCCCTTTTAATATTTCTTGCAGTGCTGGTTTAGCAGTCATGGACTCCTTTACTTTTGTTTGTCTGGGAAACACTTGATCTCTCCTCCTCTTCTGAATGATAGCCTTTATGGATAGATTATTCTTGGCTACATATTTTTTTTCTTTTTCAGCACTCTGAATATATCATGCCACTCCATTCTGGCTTGCTGCTTCCACTGAAAAATTCCCTGATAACTTTATGGGGTTTCCCTTTATGTTACTCTCTTCTTTTGTCTTTCTGCTTAATATTTTTTTTTCTTTATCACTATGTTTTGTTAATTTAATTATAATATATTTTGGTGTGGATCTGGTTTAGTTGATTTTTGGGGGGTTCTTTGTGCTTTCTGGATCTGTATATCTGTTTCCTTTACCAAATTAAAGACATTTTCAACTATTATTTCTTCAAATAAATTTTCTGCCACCTTTTGTCTCTTCTTCTGGGACTCCTATAATAGGAATGTTATATTTGATGGAGTCACTGACTTCCTTATGTCTATTATCATTTTGCATTCTTTTTTTCTCTTTTGTTCTGCTTGATTACTTTCCTCTACTCTGTCTTTTAGGTCATTAATTTGTTCCTCTGCTTCTTCCAGCCTGCTGTTTATTCCATAAAGTTTGTTTCCCTATTCATTTACCAAGCTCTTTATATCTGTTGTTACTCCATATCTCTTTGTTAAGGATTCTACTGATGTCTTCCTGTCTTCAATGAATGTTTTCCTTAATTTCTCTTTCTGGTACTTTATTATTAGTGTGTAGATATGTTACTAATTTCTGGGTCTTAATTTTGTGTCCTGCAATGTTACTGAATTCATCTATTAGTTCTAACAGTTTGTAGATTCTTTAGGGTTTTCTATTTATAGTATGTTTTTAGCAAATACTGACAATTTAACTTCTTCCTTACCAATATGGATTCTTCATTTGTTTTTCTTGTCTAATTGCTAGCACCAAGACTTCCAGTACTATATTGAATAAATGTGGTGAAAATGGATATTCATATATTGTTCCTGATCATATAGGAAAAGCTCACAGTGTTGCATCATAGAGTATAATGTTACCAGTATTAATATATGGCCTTCATTATTATGTTCCCTCTAAACTCACTTTGTTGAGAGATTTGTCAGGAACTGATATTTAATTTTTTCTAATGCGTTTTTCTGCATATGTTGAGATTATCATATAATTTACATAATTTCTTTTGTTGATATGGTGTATCATATTGATTATTATGTGAATATTCAGACATCCTTGCCTTCCTGTAATAATTTTTATTTAATAATAGTAAATGACCTTTTAAAATGCATTTTTTCAGAGTAATTTATGTATATATATATTTTTTTTTAATTTATTTTTTTTAATTTACATCCAAAGTAGCACAAAATGCAACACTGATTTCAGGAGTAGATTCTTTAATGCCCCTTACCCATTTATCCCATTACCCTCCCACACCTCCTCCAGTAACCCCTTGTTCCCCATGTTTATGAGTCTCTTATGATTTGTCCCCCTCCCTGTTTTTATATTCTTTTTGTTTCCCTTCCCTTATGTTCATCTGTTTTGTCTCATAAAGTCCTCCTATGAGTGAAGTCATATGATTTTTGTCTTTCTCTGACTAATTTCACTTAGCATAACACCCTCCATTTCCATCCACATAATTGCAAATAGCAAGATTTCATTCTTTTTGATTGCCGAGTAATACTCCTTTGTATATATATACCACATCTTCTTTATCCATTCATCCATTGATGGCCATTTGGGTTCTTTCCATACTTTGGCTATTGTTGATAGTGCTGCTATAAACATGGGGGTGCATGTGTCCCTTCGAAACAGGACACCTGTATCCCTTGGATAAATACCTAGTAGTGCACTTGCTGGGTTGTAGGGTAGTTCTATTTTTAGTTTTTTGAGGAACCTCCATACTGTTTTCCAGAGTGGCTGCACCAGCTTGCATTCCCACCAACAATGAAAAAGAGATCCTCTTTCTCCGCATCCTCCCCCACATCTGTTGCCTGATTTGTTAATGTTAGCCATTCTGACAGGTGTGAGGTGGTATTTCATTGTGGTTTTGATTTGTATAAAATGAATTTTTGAATGTGGTTTGATAACATTTTTTGGTAAGGAGTTTTGCAACTATGTTCGTCAGAGGTATTGCCCTGTATCTTTATTTTTCTGTGCTATGTTTGCTTGGTTTTGATATAAGGGTAATATTGGTCTCAGAGAATGTATTTGGAAAATTTTGTTCTTTTCCTGTTTTCTGGTATAATTTGAGGACAATAAATATTATCTTCTCAATAAATGCTTTGCTAGAATTCACCTCTGAATCCATCTGGTCTTGAATTTTATTTTTCAGTTGCTCTTTGATTACTGTTTCAATTTCATTACTGGTAATTGGTCTGCTTAGATTTCCTAGTCTGTCCTGATTTAGTTTTGGAAGATTTTATGTTTCTAGAAATGTATTCATTTCTTCAGGTTTTTCTAGTTTGTTTTATACTGGTTTTATACTCTGCAGTTGGGAGAGATAAAATCAAGAGGAAGTTTCTTAAAGGGATTTCCATATGCTAAAGAAGACTCACAGAATACTGGAGGACTAGCTATTGTCAAGCTAAAGTTGTTTTGCCCTCTAGAAAAGAATTATCATTAATAAAGTAGGGAGTTCCTGGAAATTAGGCTATTGATAAGATTGTTTTTTTTTCTTGTAATGTTACTAAGATACCTGTAAACTGATGAAGACTATCAGTTTAACTATTGGTTTTCTGTCCTTTCCCTTGTTCTTGGGCAGCCAGGAGTGCCTGAAGAATGCTACACATATCCCAGGTGTGTGTGTATGTGTGTTTGTGTGTGAGCATGAATGCGCGCAAGGGTGGGGGTCGTGCTAGCTTGTGCTTGGCCATCAGCTTGCCTTATGGTCCCTCATCAAATGGACCCCATAGATCCCATTGCCTGTTTCTGGGGATTCACCCTACTTTCTTACCAAAGCTCTGCCAGGCACTGAGCTCCTAACCTTCAGACTCTGCCTTCCACTGTTTATAGGATCCTGGTGGTAATGAAACCCTCTCCTTTCTTCCCATCAATGATTTTGGGGAGCAGATTTCTTGTTCAGTCCCCTACAGGTGTTTTCACTCTCTTTCACTTTATTTCCAGCAACTTTCAGGTGAGTGCTTTTTTTGTACTCTCCTGATATACTGCACTCTCCCCCTTTCTCTTTCTCTGTTGCCTTTTGCAAAAACAGCTCCCTACCTTCTGTAGCTTTTCTCTCCCCCAGTTCACCTCTCCACCTCACATACCTGCCGAGTTCTGTGGTTCAAGTTATCAGATTGTTATGTTAATCATCAGATGAATTTTCTAGATATTCAAGATGTTTTGGTGCTAATATAGCTGCATTTAATGGAAGAGACAAGATCAGGGTATCCAAGTTGTTTGCCATCTTAACTGAAAATTCTTTAAAGTCAAGTGTATACATTTTTAATATCACACTTTTTAAGGTTTATTTTTTATTTAAATTTTAGTTAAAGTACAGTACAAAATTGATTTCAGGAGTAGAATTCAGTGATTGATCACTTACATACAATACCCAATACTCATCACAACCAGTGCCCTCCTTAATACCCATCACCCATGTAGCCCATCTCCCACCCACTTCCCTCCATCAACCCTGTTTGTTTTCTATCATTAAAAGTCTCTTGTGGTTTGTTTCCCTCTCTCATCTTTTTCCTCTCCTTCCCATATGTTCATCTATTTTGTTTCTTAAATTCCAGGTATGAGTGAAATCATATAATACCACACTTGAATATTTCACTTTAGAGTAATCTTGAAATTAGGTAGTATAAATTCTCTGTTTATTCTTCTTTAGTGTATTTTTTATACCTAATTATACATTTTCAAACGTGCTTTTTATATTCTTTGAAAAGCCTTTTGGGATTTTGAGTGGAATTCTATTGACTCTAGAAATCAATTTGGAAAACATTTCCATCTCTAAAAAATTGTTAATATTAAATGTAACTCTTATGTACACATTTTGATAAATTTATCCTTAAATACTTCATGCTTTTATGATATTGAAAAGGCATATTTAGTTAAAGATTATATTTAGAAAAGTAGATTTGTTTACAGTTATAAGAAAAAATACATTTATATCATATACATAATCAGCCATTTAAAATCTCCAGAAACTATCTTAAGGGTATTACAGCAAATGAAGAAACATTAACTCAACTAATACTACTAAAATTACTTAGGATCAGCAAGAATCTGCGACACTTTAGCCTCCATACATTTCTTCTGAAAATTCCCATCCCAGCTTAGTGTATGTAAATTCCACTGTAGATTTGTGTGGTCAAGAAAACAGGACTCCCACTGCCTCCAGCTCCCAGTCAAGAGCAATGGTATACACCAAGGAGGGAGAAATCACCAGCAGTTTTCATCTCCCTGCCCTGCTTGGTGTTGCAAAAGTTAAGTTACAAATGAATGTGGCTAATGGAGCCTCCTTTAATCCACTCAGTCCACAAACACAAGAATATACCAGGTGCAACAATTAGAAAATCCTGTGGTCTTGATTGCCCTCATCCAAGATCATTTGTGCAGAGCTGCCATATCAGAAGAGGAAAGCCAAAACCAGAGGTTACTGCCTTTGCCAGGACCTTCCTTATAAGTCAGGAGTATAAATTTGAGATAAGCAATTGTCCTTGTCTCTAACTCTTTGAGCAGTGGTGGAGAGGTTTTGCTCAGGGGGAGAGGCTGGCCAATCACACAGATCCAAAACTCTCCCCAAGAAAATGAACATTATTTGGAACAGAGTATGGAAGTATTCAAGTCTAAGGATGCTCTCAAAAATAAGATATTTTGACAGCAAGCAAGAGAAAGTTTGTTGAGATTAATAAGCTAAACCATATGATATTCAGTTTATCAGAAAACAAGAATTGGGAATGAGAGATATAAAGTAGATAAGTTGCTGTCTAGTGCTGGGACATTTGGAGATAAAATGGAGAATGACCATCAATGGGTATGGGTGTTTTGTTGAGGAGTGATGTTCTAAAATTGTTGTGATGGTTGCACATTTCTATAAATATGTTTTAAAATCATATATCATTCACTTTAAATTGATTAAATATAATCATTTAAATTTAAATAGATGAATATGGCATGTGAAGTACACCTCAGTAAAGTTGTTATATGAATAAGTGGGGGGAAAATTGTATGAGAATAACACCATCATACTGACATCCATAAAGCTAAAACACAGAACAGTTCAATTACCACAAGGTACTTGTTCTTGTCCTTTTATAGACATATGCAGCTCCTTTTATCTATTTTTCTACCTAACATCTGGCAACTGTGAATCTCTTCTCCATTTCTGTATTGTTGTCATTTAAAAAAAATCTATATAAACTGAATATTACAGTATGTAACCTTTTGAACTATCATTTTCAACTCAGCATAATTTCTTTTGAAGATTCAATCTATTATTAATAGTTTATAGCTTTTTATTGCTTAGTAGTATTCCATGTATCAATGAAATATAGTTTGTTTAATAATTGACTTGTTGAGAGCATCTGAGTTACCACTTTTTGTCAATTATGAATGAAGCTGCTATAAACATTCATTTATAGGTTTTTCAGTAAGCTAAAAGTTTTGTTTCTGTTGGATTAATGCCCAAGAAAACATTTTTTTCAGGTTGTATGATTTGTGTATGTTTAGTTTATAACAAACTGACAAACTATTTCCAGAGGTGCATTATCCCTATATATTTCCAATAGCAATATATGATTCACATATTTTCTCTACATCTCCCAGATTTGATGTTGTCATTATATTTTTTGGCCTTTCAGACTGCTGATTAGTGGTATTTCATTGTGATTTCAATTTTTATTTCTTTAATGTCTAATTATTTTGAAAACATGTTTATGTGCTCATGTGTCATTTGTTTAAACTCCGGTTAAAATGTATGTTCTTGACATTTACATTTTCCAATAGTTGAGGTTGGAAAATTCTTATATATATTTTAGAAAATAATAGTCCTTTGTTAGATATGTGCTTTGACAATATTTTGCATCATTATATTTTTTTAATTTTTAATTTTAATTTTAATTCCAATATAGTTAACATACACTATAATATTAGTTTCAAGTGTACAATATAGTGACTCAACAATTCCATACATCACCCAGTGCTCATCATGACAAGTATACCGCTTAATCCCCATCACCTGTTTTACCCCTCCACCTCTCCTTTAGTAACCTACATTTTGTTTTCAATATTTGATTCTATTTATTGGCTTGTCTATCTCTCTTTTTTTTTTCCTTTGTTCATTTGTTTTCTTTTTTAAATGCCCATATGAGTGAAATCATATGGCATTTGTCTTTCTCTGGCTGACTTATTATGCTTAGCATTACACTGTCTAGCTCCATCCATGTCTTTTTATGGCAGAATATTATTCCATTGTATGTATATACAATACAACAGAATTACAAACACACACACACACACACACACACACATACATACATACCACTTCTTTATCTATAAACCAATGGACTCTAGGGCTTCATCCATAATTTGGCTATTGTAAATAATGCTGCAATAAACATAGGGGTGCATGTATACCATTGAATTAGTGTTTTTGTATTTGGGAGATAAATATCCAGTATATCAATTACTGAATCATAAGATAGTTCTATTTTTAAATTTTGCAGAACCTCCATACTATTTTCCACATAGGCAGCATGAGTTTGCATTTCTATCAATAGCACAAGAGGGTTCATTTTTCTCCACATCTTCACCAACACTCATTGTTTCTTGTGTTGTTGATTTTAGCCGCCCTGAGGGATGTGAAGTGATAAATGATTGCATTTTTGATTTGCATTTACCTGATGATGAGTGATGTTGAGCACCTTTTCGTGTGTCTGTTATCCATCTGTATGTCTTCTTTGGAGAAATGTCTATTCGTGTCTTCTGCACATTTTTGAAACATTTTTTAATGTTTATTTTTGAGAAAGAGAGAGAGAGAGAGAGAGACAGCAGGGGAGGGGCAGAGAGAGAGGGAGACACAGAATCTGAAACAGGCTCCAGACTCTGACCTGTCATCCAAGAGCCTGATGTGGGGCTCAAACTCACAAACTGTGAGATCATGACTTGAGTTGAAGTTGGACGCTCAACCAAGTGAGCCATCCAGTTGCCCCTGTCTTCTGCTCATTTTTAATTGGATAATTTTGTGGGAGTGTTGATTTGTATAAGTTCTATATATATTTTGTATACTAATCCTTTAACATATATGTCATTTGTAAATATTTTATTCCATTCAGTACATTGTCTTTTAGTTTTTGTTTCTTTCGTTGTTCAGAATATTTTTATTTTGATGTAATCCCAATAGTATATTTTTGCTTCATTTCCCTTGCCACAGGACATATGTAGAAAAATGTTGCTATGGCCAATGTTAGAGATTTTACTATCTGTGCTCTGTTCTAGGATTTTACGGTTTCAGGTCTCACATTTATGTCTTTAATCCATTTTAAATTTAATTTTGTGTGTGGTGTAAGAAAGTGATCCAGTTTTATTCAATTGCATATTGTTGTCCAGTTTTCCCAACACCATTTTTTGAAGAGACTGTCTTTTTCCCATTAGATATTCTTGACTGCTTTGTCTTTACCTTGTTTTTAATCCTCTTAAAATTATTTTTCATAAGGTAGAATATTTTAATTTTCATGTGGTCCAATTTATCAATTTTTGCATTTTGTGGTTTGTGTTCTTGTTGTCTATTCTAAGAACTCTATGTCTAGCCCTAGATATTAGTTTTCTCCTAAGTTGTTTCTTCTAAAAGCTGTATAGTTTTATGATTTACACATAAGTCACATAAGTCTGTGATCCATTTTGAGTTAACTTTTGTGTAAGGGATGAAAACTGGTTGGGATTTGTTTTTCTTTTGCCTATGGATGTACACTTGCTTCAGCACCATTTCCTGAAAAGGTTATTTTTCCTCCATTGAATTGCTTTTAACATTTTTCAAAATCAGTTTAGCATATTTATGTGGGTCTCTTTTCAGATTCTCTACTCCATTGTTCAGTATATCTATCTCTCTGCCAATTCTACACTTCATTGATTACTGTAACTGTATAATAAGACTCAGTGTCCAGTGCAGTGATTCCTTGTATTGCATTCTTGCTTTAGAAGACTGGTTTAGCTATTCTAAGATGTGCACTTCACATAAATTTTAGAAAAATCTACGTATGTCTTCAAAACACCTTGATGGTATTTTGATAAGAATTTATTTAAATGTATACATTAATTCGCAAAGAATTAAAATATTTTCTATGTTCCATCTTCCAATTCATGTATATAATATGTCGACTTATTTAGACCTTATTTCTTTCATTATCATTTTGTAATTTTCAGCTTACAGATGGATGATCCATGGGCACTTGAGCATTCTATATGTTAATTAGACCCTGTGGGCTTATGGCATTATCTCGTTCTTCTAACTCAGGGCTAATTGTTTGTCTAATAACTATTGCTGATTTTTGGGTGTTAGAGTCCTTAACTATATTTATGATATTGCCTATTTCTTCATTCACATATGTTGGTTTTTGTTTCATATATTTTGTATCTCTTATTTGATACACACATATTAAGTAATGTTTATTTTACTGGTGGATTGATTATTTAATCATTATGCAATAAACCTTTTTGTCTCTATTGCTTTTATTTCATCTCAATTCTAATTTATCAGATATTAATATAGACATTCTTGTTTTTAACTGGATGTTTGCACAACACATCTTTTTTTCCACTGTTTGCTTTGAATATACTACCTATGACATTTTGTTTGAAGCCAGTTTCTTATAGGCAGCACACTATTGTATCCTTTTAATACCCACTTTCTCAATGTCTTTTTATTAACATTTATTTATTTTATTTTATTTTTCTGAGAGTCAGAGAGAGACAGAGCATGAGCAGGGGAGGTGCGGAGAGATGGAGACGAGAATCTGAAGAAGGCTCCAGGCTCCGAGCTGTCAGCACAGAGCCCAATGCAAGGCTCAAACCCACAAACCGTGAGATCATGACCTGAGCCAAGGTCGGTCGCTTAACCGACTGAGCCACCCAGGTGCCCCAATCCCAACATCTTTTAATTGGTGTATTTACACAATTTAGATTATTAAGATAATAATGTATTTATTTAATGTAATAAAAATCTAATTAGTGATTTAATGTGATTAAATGTGATGATGTAAACTTTATAATTAAATATATAATTATTTAATCATAAGTATTTAAAATAATGCTATGTTAATGCTTATTTCTACATTATTCATTTTTTGTTTGTTCATTTGTTATCTTTCTTTCTCTTTACTTTTTGGTAAATGTTTCAGCATTCTTTTTAAATGTTCAAACATTCTTTAAAACATTTTTTTATAGTTTTATTTAATTTTACTTTTTTTTAATTAATGTTTCTTTCTTTCTTTCTTTCTTTTTTCTTTTTTATTTTTTTTAAATTTATATCCAAATTAGTTAGCATATAACTAATGCCCCTTACCCATTTAGCCAATCCCCCCTCCCACAACTCCTCCAGTAACCCTCAGTTTGTTCTCCATATTTATGAGTCTCTTCTGTTTTGTTCCCCTCCCTGTTTTTATATTATTTTTGTTTCTCTTCCCTTTTGTTCATCTTTTTTGCTCTTAAAGTCCTCATATGAGTGAAGAACATTATTTTTAAATGATTAAATAATTAAATATTTAATTATAAGGTTTAAATAATCACAAGAGACTCTTAATGATATAGAACAAACTGAGGGTTGATGGAGGGAAGTGGGTGGGGGATGGGCTAGATGGGTGATGGGTATTAAAGAGGACACTTGTGATGAGTATTGAGTGCTGTATGTAATTGATGAATCACTGAATTCTACTTCTGAAACCAATGTTCCTCTTTAAATTAACTAAGATATATTTTTAAAAATAATTTATGGACCTAGAGGATATTACACTAGGTGAAATAAGTCAAACTGATAAAGACAAATACCATATGATTTTACTCAAATGTGGAATCTAAAAAACAAGTAAATAAACAAAATAACTGAAAGTAGAATCACACCTACAAATACAGATGGAAAAAAGGGGCACCTGGATGGCTCAGTCTGTTGTTAAATGTCTGACTGTTGATTTCAGCTCAGGTCATGATCTTACAATTCATAAGTCTGAGCCCCATGTCAGGATCTGTGCTAACAGTGTGAAGCCTGCTTGGGATTCTCTCTCTCTCTCTCTCTCTCTCTCTCTCTCTCTCTCTTTCTCTCTCTGCCACACCCCTCATTCTTTCAATAAATAAATAAATAAATTTAATTAAAAATACAGGGAAGAAACTGATGGTTGCCAGAGTTGAGGTAGTTGGCAGGATGGGTGAAAAGGGGGAAGGGGTATGGGAGATACAGGCTTCTAGTTACAATGGGAATAAAATGTACTGTATAGGGAATATAACAAATGATATTGCAATAGTGTTGTGACAGTGGTAGCTGGACCTTTGATGAGCATAGCATAACATTTGGAGACGTTGAATCACTATGTTGTACACCTGAAACTAATGTAATGATTTGTTTCCACAATATTCAAATAAAAATAAAAAAAATAAATATAAATATAAAAAGAGTCCATGTTAATTTACTATAGTGTTTAGAGTGTTTTACTTTGCATTTATCTCTTTGTTTTTGGACTAGGTGTTACAGTTCATGAAAAACTTATCACAGTCTACTTGCATTGACATTTAATCATTTGTAAAGTGAAGAAAATTCCTACTTAAATTTCTCTATGCCCCCACTTTTAAAATATAATTATCTTAAATATTGCCTCTATAGACATTAAACACAACATGATATTGTGTTATAATTTATGTTTCAATAATCTAATTAGATTTTAAAAATATAAGAAGTGTGGTCATCTGTTATATTTACCCCTACTTTTACTCATCTGATGCTCTCCTTTCTCAAGTTTCAAGCTTTATTCTATTATTACATCCTTTTTGTTTAGAGAGCTCCCATTGAATTGCAACATTAAAGCTGCTTTTTATTGATAGTAAGACTTAGTTTGTTACTTTTTCTTTTTTATCTTGAATTAAAAAATATATATATTTAATTAATACATTGTACAATATTGGTTTCAGAAGTAGAATTCCATGATTCATCACTTTCCTACAACATGCAGTGCTCATCACAAGTGCCCTCCTTAATATCCGTCACCCATCTAGTGCATTTCCCACCCACATCCCTCCATCAACCTTCACTTTTTTCTTTATAATTAAGAGTCTCTTGTGGTTTGTTTCCCTTTTCCTCTCCCCCCACCAATGTGTTTATCTGTTTTTTTTTTCTTAAATTCCACATATGAATGAAATCATATAGTATTTGTCTTTCACTGTCTTATTTTGCTAGGTATAATACATTCTAGCTCCATCCACATAGAGCTGTATTATTCACACTACTTTTTTTTTCTTCTTCCAGAACAGTGGTTTGAACAGCAATTAAACTGTTTGTCTATTTGTCTTTTTCAATTCTATTAGTTTTTTTTCCTTTAATGAAGCATAATTAACATACATTTATGTTGTTATTTTTGATCATACAATATGTTAATTCAACAATTCTATACATTGTTCAGTGGTCACCATGATTAAGTGTACATATCATCTGCCATCAATCAACGTTATTAGCATCTTTTTTACTATATTTCCTGTGCTGTACATTTCATCTCTATGAATTATTTATTTTGTAACTAAAAGATGTACCTCTTAATAACCTTTATCTGTTTCACCCATTCCCCTACCCACCTTCCTTCTTGCAAAAACCACTTTGTTCCCTGTATTTAAGAGTCCGTTTTGGATTTGTTTTTTTTTCTTTGTTTGTTAGTTTTCAAAATGTTATTATTATTGTTAGCAGTAGTAGTAGTAGTAATAGTAGTAGTATTTTATTCTCAACGTGGTTAACATACAGTGTAGTCTTAGCTTCAGGAGTAGAGCCCAGTGATTCATCACTTTCATATATCACAGTGCTCATCCCAATAAGTGCACTCCTTAATGTCCATCACACATTTAATACACCTCCCTCACCTGATCACCCCCATCAAACCCCAGTTTGTTCTCTGCATTTGAGTTTCTTATGGTTTGCCTCCCTGTTTTTATCTTATTTTTCCTTCCCTTCTCCTATGTTCATGTGTTACATTTCTCAAATTCCACTAATGAGTGAAATCATATGATATCTGTCTTTCTCTGACTGACTTATTTCACTTAGCATAATACCCGCCAGTTCCATCCACATTTTTTTAAATGGTAAGATTTCATTATTTTTGATTACCAAGTAATATTCCATTGTATATATATACCACACCTTCTTAATCTATTCATCAGTTGATGGACATTTGGACTCTTTCCATAATTTCAATAGCACTGCTATAAACATTGAGGTGCATGTACCCCTTCTAATCACCATTTTTGTATCCTTTGGATAAAGTCCAGTAGTACAGTTTCTGGGTCATAGAGTAGTTCTATTTTTAATTTTTTAATGCTAATTTATTTTTGAGAGAGAGACAGACAGAGCATGAGTGGGGGAGGGGAAGAGAGAGGGACACACAGAATCTGAAGCTATCATCACAGAGCCCGATGCAAGGCTTGAACTCATGGATGGAAAGACCATGACTTGAGCCAAAGTCAGACACTTAACTAACTGGGCCACCCAGTTTCCCCTATTTTTAATTTTTTGAGGAACCTCCACACTGTTTTCAAGAGTGGCTGCACCTGTTTCCATTCTCACCAACAGTGCAATAAGATTTACCTTTCTCACATCCTCACCAACATCTGTTGTTTCCTGAGTTGTTAATTTTAGCCATTCTCACAGGTGTGAGGTGCCATCTCATTGTGGTTTTGATTTGTATTTCCCTGATGATGAATGATGTTGAGTATTGTTTCTTGTATCCTTTTGAAATCTGGATGTCTTCTTTGGAAAACTTTCTATTCATGTCTTATGCCCACTTCTTCATTGGATTATTTGTTTTTTTGGTGTTGTGTTTGGTAAGTTCTTTATAGATTTTGGCTACTAACCCTTTATCCATTATGTCATTTGCAAATATCTTCTCCCGTTCTGTCAGTTGCCTTTTAGTTTGGTTGATATTTTCCTCTCTTGTGCAGAAGCCTTTTATCTGATCATGTCCCAATAGTTCATTTTTGCTTTTATTTCCCTTGCCCCCTGAGACCTGTCAAGAAAGGAGATGCTGCCACCTAGATCAAAGAGGTTGCTTCCTGTTTTCTCCTCTAGGATTTTGATGGTTTCTTTTCTCAAATTTAGGTCTTTTATCCATTTTTAACTCACTTTTGTGGATGGTGTAAGAAAGTTGTCCAATTTCATTCTTCTACCTGTTGCTGTCCAGGTATCCCAGCACCATTTGCTAAGGAGACTGTCATTTTTCCATTGGATACTCTTTCCTGCTTTGTTGAAGATTAGTTGGCCATGTATTTGTGGGTCCATTTCTGGGTTCTGTATTCTATTCCATTGATCTATTTGTCTGTTTTTGCACCAATACCATACTGTCTTGATGATTACAGCTTTGTAATATAAATTAAAGTCTGGGATTGTGATACCTCCATCTTTGGTTTCCTTTTTCAACATTACACTGGCTATCCAGGGTCTTTCATGGTTCTATACAAATTTGAGGATTGTTTGTTCCAGCGCTGTGAAGAATGCTGGTGCCATTATGCCAGTGATTGTATTGAATGTGTAGATTGTCTTTGGTAGTACCAAAATTTTAACAATATTTGTTCTTTCAGTCCATGAGAATGGAATATTTTTACATTTCTTCATGTATCCTTCAATTTATTTCATAAGCTTTCAATGGTTTTCAGTATACAGATCTTTTACCTTCTTGGTTATATTTATTCCTAGATATTTTATGGTTTTTGATGCAATTGTAAATGGTAAATGGAATTGATTTTCTGATGTCTCTTTCTGTTGCTTCATTATTGGTGTATAGAAATGCAACTGATTTCTGTACATTGATTTTATATCCTGCAACTTTGCTGAAATCCTGTATCAGCTCTAGCAGTTTTTTGGTGAAATCTTTTGGGTTTTCCATGTGGAGAATCATGTCATCTGTGAAGAATGAAAGTTTGACTTCTTCTTTGCCTATTTGGACACCTTTTATTTTCTTTTGCTGTCTGATTGCTGAGGCAAGGACTCCCAACACTATATTAAACAACAGTGGTGAAACAAGACATCCCTGTCATTTCCTTCAGCCCAAGGGGAAAGCTCTGTTTTTCCCTTTAAGGATAATATTAGCTGTAGGCCTTTCACAAAGGCATTTCTGATATTAGGTTTTTTTTTTCCTTGTATCCTGACTTTCTTGAGGGTTTTCCTTCTATACTGACTTTCTTGAGGGTTTTTATTAAGAAATTATACTGTATTTTGTCAGGGGCGCCTGGGTGGCGCAGTCGGTTAAGCGTCCGACTTCAGCCAGGTCACGATCTCACGGTCCGTGAGTTCGAACCCCGCGTCAGGCTCTGGGCTGATGGCTCAGAGCCTGGAGCCTGTTTCTGATTCTGTGTCTCCCTCTCTCTCTCTGCCCCACCCCCATTCATGCTCTGTCTCTCTCTGTCCCAAAAATAAATAAACGTTGAAAAAAAAAAAAGAAATTATACTGTATTTTGTCAAATGCTTTTTTTCTTCATCTATTGTCAGGATCATATAATTCTTATCCATTCTTCTATTAATGTGGGTATCAGGTTGATTGATTGCAGCCCTCCAACCCGGGAATAAATCCCACTTGATCATGGTGAATAATTCTTTTAATGACTATTGAATTCAATTTGCTAGTACCCTGTTGAAAATTTTTGCATCCAGGTTCATCAGGCATATTGGCCTGCAATTCTCCCATAAAGTGGAGTCTCTGTCTTGTTTGGAATCAAGGTAACTTTGGATTCATAGAATATTTAAAAAGACATGCACATGACCAACAGACACATGAAAAGATGTTGAACATCACTAATCATCAGGGAAGTGCAAATCAAAGTCACAGTGAAAGGGGCGCCTTAGTGGCTCAGTCAGTTAAGCGTCTGACTTCGGTTCAGGTCATGATTTCATGGTCCGTGATTTCAAGCTTTGCATCGGGTTTTGTGCTGACAGCTCAGAGCCTGAACCCTGCTTCAGATTCTGTGTCCCCCTCTCTCTCTGACCCTCCCTTGCTCACACTCTGTCTCTCTCTTTCTCAAAAATAAATACTTTAAAAAATTAAAGCCACAGTGTGATCTCACCTTACACCTGTCAGAATTCCTAGAATCAGAAAGACAAAAAAGTAACAAGTGTTCTTGAGGATGTAGAGAAAGAGAATCCCTCATGCACTGTTTGTGGGAATGAAAATTGGTAGAGCTACTGTGGAAAGTAGTATGGAGGCTCCTTAAAAAATTAAAAATAGATTGACTATATATATGATCCAGTAATTTCACTCTGAGTACTTACCCAAAGAAAATAAAATACTAATTTGCAAAGATATATGCACCCCTATGTTTACTGCAGCATTATTTATTTACAATAACCAAGATATGGAAGCAACCCAAGTGTCCATGAATAGATTAATGGATAAAGAATATATGGGATACGCATGTGTGTGTGTGTGTGTGTGTGTGTGTGTGTACTTCACCATAAAAAAGCATGAGATATTACCATTTGTATTGAGGCTACTATGTCATGTGAAATTAACTCAGAGAAAGAAAGAAAATTACCATATGATTTTACTCCTATGTTTAATTTAAGAACAAAACAAATGAACTATCAGTATTTCTTTGAGACATGTTCATTGTGAAAAATATACATAACATAAAAATCATCATATTAAAAAAATTTAAGTGTACACTTCAGTGGCATTAGTACATGTAATATTATTCAGCCTTTACCTCCACCCACCTCTAAAATTTTTTCTATCTTAAACTGAAACTTTATATGCATTAAATAACCTCCCCATTTTCCCCTTTCACAACTACTGGAAACCACCATTTTACTTTTCTGTCTGTATGAATTTGAGTTCTATACATGCCTCATATAAGTTCAATCATACAGTATTAATCTTTTTGTGACTGTCATTTCACATAACATGTTTTAGGCTTATTAATCTTGTAGCAAATGTCAGAATTCCCCTTCTCTTTAAGGCTGAATTATATCTCATTATATCTATCTATCTATCTGGATAGATATAGATATAGATATAGATCTCACATTTTCTTTATCCACTCATCCATGAACGGATGTTAGTTTTTGTTTTTTGACTATTGTGAATAATGATGCTATGAACATGGATGTATAAATATGTGTCTCAGTTTGTATTTTATTTATTTTGTGTATATATCATATGTGGAATTCCTGGATCATAAACTTTTTTTTTGAGAAGCCACCATAATGTCTTTCATAAAGGCAGCAACATTTTACATCCCCAACAATCAATAGTGCATAAAAGTTTCAATATTTCCACATTTTTACCTACACTTGCTTTTCTGTTTTTTTATAATAATCATTTTAAAGGATATGAAATAGCTCTCATTGTGTTTTTAATTTGCATTTCTCTATTGATTAGTGATGTTGACCGTTTTTCATGTGTTTATTAGCCATATGTATATATTTGGAGAAATGTTTATGCTCTTTGTCCATTTTATAAAGGGGGCTATATGGTTTTGTTTGTTTGTTTGTTTGTTTGTTATTGAGTGTAGGACTTTTTAAAAATATATACTCTGGGAAAACTAGGTGGCTCAATCAGTTAAGCATCTGACTTCATCTCAAGTCATGATCTCAGGGTTCATGAGTTCAAGCCTTGCATCGGGTTCCACACTGACATTGTAGCGCCTACTTGGCATTCTCTCACTCTCCCTCTCTCTCTCTGCCCCACCCACACTTACCCATGCTCTCTCTCTCTCTCTCTCAAAAATAAATAAACTTCATGGGGTGCCCAGGTGGCTCAGTCGGCTAGGCGTCCGACGTCAGCTCAGGTCATGATCTCACGGTTTGTGAGTTCTAGCCCTGCAGGTCAGAGCCTGGAGCCTGCTTCGAATTCTGTGTCTCCTTCTCTCTCTCTGCTCCTCCTCTGCTCATGCTCTCTCTCTGTCTCCTTCAAAAATGAATGAAAACATAAAAAATAATTTAAAAATAAACTTTAAAAATAAGAAATAAAAGTATAATTATGGGTATTAACTCCTTATCAGATACATTGTTTGCTTTATTTTTTATTATTTTTTCATTCTGTGGTTTCATCATCATTCTATTGATAGCGTCCTTTCATGGTCTTCTGTTAAGTTTCTCAAGATGCACCTATGAGTGAAAACATATGGTATCTGTCTTTCTCTGCCTGGCTTATTTCACTTAGCACAATACCCTCCAGTTCCACCCACGTTGCTGCAAATGTCCAGATTTCATTCTTTCTCATTGCCAAGTAGTATTCCATTGTATATATAAACCACATCTTCTTTATCCATTCATCAGCTGGTGGACATTTAGGCTCTTTCCATAATTTAGCTATTGTTAAAAGTGCTGCTACAAACATTGGGGTACATGTGCCCCTATGAATCAGCACTCCTGTATCCCTTGGGTAAATTCCTAGCAGTGCTATTGCTGGGTCATAGGGTAGGTCTATTTTTAATGCTTTTAGGAACTTCCACACTGTTTTCCAGAATGGCTGCACCAGTTTGCATTCCCACCAACAGTGCAAAAAGGTTCCCATTTCTCCACATCCTCTCCAGCATCTATAGTTGCCTGATTTGTTCAGTTTAGCCACTCTGACTGGTGTGAGGTGGTATCTCAGTGTGGTTTTGATTTGTATATCCCTGATGAGGAATGACGTTGAGCATCTTTTCATGTGCCTGTTGACCATCTGGATGTCTTCTTTTGAAAAGTGTCTATTCATGTTTTCTGCCCATTTCATCACTGGATTATTTGTTTTTAGGGTGTGGATTTTGGTGAGTTCTTTATAGATTTTAGATACTAGCCCTTTATCCGATATGTCATTTGCAAATATCTTTTCCCATTCTGCCGGTTGCCTTTTAGTTTTGTTGATTCACTATATTGTACACCTGTATACTCTATGTTAACTAAATGAAATTTAAATAGAAACTTAAAATAAGAAGAAATCCCCTCAGATAAATATAAAAAGTTACACTTACCAGAAATATAGGAGCAAATTTTTGTTATTTAAGCCACTCAGTTCTGTGGTACTTTGTTATGTCAGTCTTAACAATCTTAGCAAACTAATACAGATCTGATACTTTGAAATGGAATGCTTCTGTAAAAAAAATGCCTAAAAATGTGGAAATGGCTTTAAATCTAGTTAATGGTTTGAGGTTGGAAGTGTTTTGAAGTTCATATTTAAAAAAAAAAAACATAGGGGCGCCTGGGTGGTTCAGTCAGTTAAGCGTCCGACTTCAGCCAGGTCACGATCTCGCGGTCCGTGGGTTCGAGACCCGCGTCAGGCTCTGGGCTGATGGCTCAGAGCCTGGAGCCTGTTTCCGATTCTGTGTCTCCCTCTCTCTCTGCCCCTCCCCCGTTCATGCTCTGTCTCTCTCTGTCCAAAAAATAAATAAACGTTGAAAATAAAATAAAAAATAAAAAAAAAACATAGATTGGCTTGAGGAAACTGTTGGTAGAAATATGAACATTAAAGGTATTTCTGGTAGCATATCAGGCTAAAATGAGGACTATATTACAGGAAATAGGAGAAATGGTGATCCTAAGTATAAAGTGGCAAAGAACTTGGCTGAATTCTGTTTCAGCATTTGGTGGGAAGTAGAAAAATTGTGATAACTTTGTTATTCAGCTCAGGAATTTTGTTCTTTCTTATCCAATAGATTCTACTATCCAAGTTCTAAGTAAGGAAACTGAGACATTGAGAGGTAATGTAACTTGTCCAAAGGCACACAGCTCATGAGTGCCAGACCTGAGATTTGCAACCAGGCAATCTAACTCCAGAGTTCATCCTCTGAAATCTTTCTCTTGGGCTGCTTCCATTTGAACATGATGTTACAAAGAATATAAACTGGTGCAAGTTTTCATATGGCATTTTGACAAGTATCAGAATGTTTAGTGTGCATTCTTACTGACTCAGAAATTCCATTTCTATATATTAATGCTGAGAAATAGCAGTATATATGCTTTAAGGGATTTTTTAAAGGAACCCCATTTCAGCAATGCATGTGAAAGCAAACACACACCAAAAAAATCAATATTTATCAATAGAAGATTTATTTTTTTTAATTATGACATAGTACTCTCAATCTATACTTATTTACAAGGAAGATATTTTTTATTTATTCAAAAATATATATTTAGTGGCATCAGGTAATTTTCCTTAGTAATTTTTCCAAATGGTGTGTAACAAATGATAAACGAATTATTGTTATTCCATATTTTCTATGTAAATCATAAGTCTTCAAGTGTTTTCAATTTTAATATATTTTATTATATATTTTAACTTATTTCTACTTAAGAGATCATGTTTAGTCTAAGTATTTTTGTGTGGAAATGATATTATGTCATGTTTCTACAGAGCATGTCTCTGCAAACTTTTCTGGTAAAGAGCCATATGGGAAAATTTTCAACTTTGTGGCATATACAGTCATGAAACTATACAACACTGCTGTTGTAGCATGAAAGCAGATGTAGACAATATGTAAACAAATGAATGTGGCTGTGCTCTAATAAACTATTTATAAAACAGGTGATAGGGTCAGTTTTACCTATGGCCTATAATTTAGTGACCCATACTATCAGGAATAATGACCAAGCACTGGCTAATGTTCACTACTGAGAAAATCAAGAGATCAATTCATGAATTAGGGTACTGATTAGGATGATTTTTGTTAACATAGATTGTTTTTGTCTTACAATAGTTTGTCTTAATGTGTTTAAGTTACATTGGAATGTCTTCACACATCTTTGAAATTTCTGGTATTAAAGTATTAATGTGGCTTGGTTTTTCCTTGTTCTTCATAGTAAAATTCAAGAAAATAGGTAATTGAAGAGGATATTTCTTATTAAAAAGAAATCAGAACTTGAAGATTTTGAAAACTTTAATATCATTCATATTGCAAAAAAATGTGAAAATATTTTCTGAGAACACATCAAAGACGTGGTTGGCCAACAATTTGTTAATGAGATCATGGGTGTGATTCATAGGTCCAATAAACTATCTCAACAGAATCCAGGAGTAGAGATGCAGGTTTGCAGGAAATATCTGTGGAACAGCCTGTTGTCTAATAGTTTTGACTTCTGTGATTTGCATGGGAGGCAACATGGTTTTAGGGTTTTATACCAGCAAAAGCATGGGAGGACAAAAGGCTTTTAGGATTTTATACAAACAGAAATATGCCCAGATTATACTAAAAGGGAGAAAATAAAAGAAAGCTATCAACTTTCTTGGATTCTTCAGGAAGGGCAAAAGAGATATCTGGTTTAAAATGTGTTATTCTTTAAGAAAAGGGAAGAATGGCCCTAAAGGCAGTTTACTGGTCTTCATAACTGCCACGACAACCACAGGTCCAGAGGATACAGACCTGGATGGCAAGGCTGTCTCCTTGATTTCAGAGGGCAGAACCTAATTCTTGGTTTCAAAGATTGGGTCTATCACGCAGATTTAAGTAGTCCAGGCTGCTTCTTCCCAGGTCTAAGAATGCATGCATGGCTATTGCTCAAAGCCAAGGTTATAGAGACATTGATCAATGGATGCAAAAGATAAAGAATGCAGTTAAGAAGGATAAAATTAAATGGAAATTTCCTTGCTGGGTTTTGGTTTTGCTTACGTCTGAAGACCTTTTTATTCTTTACATTTTCTCCAATTTTGAATAAGAATGTATGCCCTATTAATGTCACACCATTCAGTTGGGGAAGCATACATCTTCTCTGGTTTCACAAGTTCATGGCTGAAGAGGAATTTTGTCTCAAGGAAGAATCATACCTTAAGTCTCCCCCATAACTTATGAGAAAATATTTAGATTAGATATTAGAATTAGAGTTTATGCTGGAATGGGTTAAGACTTTGGGGGATTTTGTGATGCATGAATGCATTCTATATGCGAGAAGAAAATAAATATGGGGAGTTATAATACATTGGATTACTACTCCCAAAATTAATATGTTGAAGTTCTAACATCCAGTGCCTCAGAATGCGACAGTATTTGTAGAAAAGACCTTTTAGATAAGTAATTAAAATCAAATGAGGTAATTAGTGTGGGTCCTAATCCAATAGGATTGGTATCCTTATCAGAATTAGAAATATAAGTGTGGTCAAGAACAGAGGAAATATATGTGAAAACACTGAGAAGATGGCCATCTTCAAGACAAAAAGAAAATCTTCAGAAGAAATTAGCTGTACTGTCACTGTGATCTCAGACTTCTAGTTTTCAGAGTTGTGAGAAAATAAATGTATACTGTGAAGGCAGTCAGTCTGTGGTACATTGTTATGTCAATTTTAGGGAGGTAAAATACAATGTGATTATTACGTTAAGGGAGTTTCCTATTTCTAGGTTGTTGAATATATTTATCATTAAGGAGTGTTGAATATTGTCAATTTATTTTTCCAAATTAGTTGAGATTATTGTGTGGTTTTTTACTTCTTTCTGTTAACATGGTATATTAAATATATATATATATATAAATATAAATATATATAAACATATATATATTTATATATGTGTTGAACCATTTTTTCATTTTGTTAGTAAATTATAAATTCTCAATACATATTTTTTGATATGGTGTTGTTTTTGGTTTGCTAACATTTTTAATGTTCTTAAGTTTTTTAAAAAAATTATTTAAATTCTAACTACTTAATATATAGTGTAACATTAGGTTCAGGTGTGTAATTTAGTGATCCAACACTTACATATGACACCTGGTGTTCATCACAACAAGAACACTGTTTAATCCCCATCACCTATTTAACCCATCCTTCCACCCACTTCCCCTCTGCTAACCATCAGTTATTTATCTATAGTTAAGAGTCTGTTTGTTGGTTTGCCTCTTTCTTTTTCCATGATGCTCATTTGTTTTGTTTAAGTTCCACATATGAGTGAAGTCATATGGTATATGTCTTTCTTTGACTGACTCATTTTGCCTAGCATAATACTCTCTAGCTCCATCTACATCATTACAAG
Source organism: Prionailurus viverrinus (assembly GCF_022837055.1). Classification (NCBI taxonomy): domain Eukaryota; kingdom Metazoa; phylum Chordata; class Mammalia; order Carnivora; family Felidae; genus Prionailurus; species Prionailurus viverrinus. The sequence continues at coordinate 60,084,305 of NC_062579.1, forward strand.
TGTCAAGATTTCATATTTTTATAGCTGACTAATATTCCATCATATATATATACCACAACTTATTTATCCATTTATCACTCAATGCACACCTGGGCTGTTTCCACAATTTGGCTATTATAGATTATATTGCTATAAATATTCGGGTGCATGTATCCCTTTTAAATGATGTTTTTGTATTTTTTGGGTAAACATGCAGTAGTACACTGGAGGGATCACAGGTAGTTCTATAGTGAACTTTTTGTGGAACTTCAATACAGTGGCTACACCAGTTTGCATTCCCACAGGCAGCACAAGAGCATTCCCCATTCTTCACATCTTCTCCAATGCCTGTTGTTTATTGTGTTGTTGAGTTCAGCCATTTTCACAGGAGTAAACTGATATCTCAGTTTAGTTTTGATTTGCAATTCCCTAAAGGTAAGTGATGATGAACATTTTCTCAGGTGTGTGTTGACCATTTAATTTCTTCTTTGGAGAAATGTCTATTCATATCTTCTCCCCATTTTTAATTAGATAATGTTTTTTGGGGTATTGGATACTTTTTTTTCAAGGTTTTATTTAAATTCTAGTTACCTCTCATATATGGCAAAATTGGTTTTGGGTATATAATTTAGTTATTCATCACTTACATATAACATTCAGTGCACATCACAACAAGGGCCCTCCTTAATACCCATCAGACATTTAGCCCATCACTAGCCCACCTCCCTCCATCAATCCTCAGTTTATTCTCTAAAGTTATGGTTTGCTTCTCTCAATTTTTCCCTTTTCCAAAATATTCATTTGTTTTTTTTCTTAAATTCCACATCTGAGTGAAAACATACAGTATTTGTCTACCTCTTACTGACTTATTTCACTTAGAATAATACACTCCAGCTCCATCCACATTGTTACAAGTGGCAGTATTTCATTATTTTTGATGGCTGAGTAATATTCCATTGCATGTATTTCATTATTTTTTGATGGCTGAGTAATATTCCATTGCACATATATGTATGTGTGTGCATGCATCACTACTTGGTTATCCATTCATAAGTGTGTATGTGTGTGAATATGAACATAGTCATAAACATAAGTATAAATATAAATATAAATATACCACAACTTCATTATCATTTTAATCCTTTCATTAGTCAGTAGACATTTGAGCTCCCTCTATAATTTGGTTATTGTTGATTATGCTGCTGTAAACATTGAGGTGCATGCGACTTTTTGAATCAGTATTTTGTATCCTTTGGATAAAAACATAGTAGTGCAATTGCTGTGTCATAAAGTAGTTCTATTTTTTAAATTTTGAGGAGCCTACATACTGTTTTCCAGAGTGGCTTCACAAGTTTGCGTTCTCACTAACAGTGTAAGAGGATTCCCCTTTCTCTACATCCTCAACAACATCTCTTGTTTCCTGTATTGTTAAATATAGCTTTTCTGGCTGATGTGAGGTGGTATCTCATTGTGAGTTTGATTTGTATTATCCATATGATGAGTGATGTTGAGCAATTTTTCATGTGTCTGTTAGCCATCTGTGTGTCTTTGAAAAAATGTCCCCCCATGTCTTAACTGGATTATTTATTTGGGGGGCATTGAGTTTGATAAGCTATTTATAGATCTTTCATAATAACCCTTTATCTGATATGTCATTTGAAAATATCTTCCCCCATTCAGTTGGTTTCCTTTTAATTTTGCTAATTGTTTCCTTCACTGTGCAGATTTTTATCTTGATGAGGTCCCAATAGTTCATTTTTCCTTTTGTTTCCCTTGCCTCCAAAGACATGTTGAGTAAGAAGTTGCTTTGGCCAAGATCAAAGAGGTATTGGTCTGCTTTCTTCTCTAGGATTTTGATGGCTTCCTGTCTCATGTTAAGGTCTTCCATCCATTTTGAGTTTATTTTTGTGTCTGGTGTAAGAAAGTGGTCCAGGTTCAATCTTCTGCATGTCGCTGTCTAGTTTTCCCAACACCATTTGCTAAGGAGACTGTCTTTATTCCATTTGATATTCTTTCCTGCTTGGTCAAAAATTAGTTGGCCGTATGTTTGTGGGTCCACTTCTGGGTTCTCTATTCTGTTCCATTGATTTGAGTGACTGTTCTTGTGCCAGTACCATACTCTCTTTATGATTACAGCTTGTAATACATCTTGAAGTCCAAAAATATGATGCCTCCAGCTTTGGTGTTCTTTTTCAGGATTGCTTTGGGTATTCGGGGTCTTTTTTTGTTTCCTTACAAATTTTAGGATTGTTTGTTCTAGCTTTGTGAAAAATGCAGGTGTTATTTAATAGCGATTGCATTGAATTTGCAGATTGGTTTGGGTAGACAGACATTTTAACAATATTTGTTCTTCCAATACATGAGCATGGAATATTTTTTTCCATTTTTTGTGTCTTTTTCAATTTCTTTCATAAGCTTTCTATAGTTTTCAGTGTGTAGATTTTTCATCTCTTTGGTTAGGTTTATTTTACTTCTTTGGTTAGGTTATTTCATAGTTTTTGGAACAATTTTAAATGGGATCTATATTTTCACAATGGGATATATTTCTTAATTTCTCTTTCTTCTGCTTCATTATCAGTGTATAAAAATGCAAACGATTTCTGTGAATTGATTTTATATCCTGTGACTTTGCTGAATTTATGGATCGGTTCTAGCAGGTTTTTGTTGGAATCTTTTGGGTTTTACATATAGAGCATCATGTCATCTGCAAAGAGTGAAAATTTGACTTCCTCCTTATTGATTTGGATGCCTTTTATTTATTTTTATTGTCTTATTACTGAGGTTAAGACATCCAATACTATGTTGAGTAACAGTGGTGAGAGTGGACATCCCTGTCGTGTTCCTGACCTTAGAGGGAAACCACTCAGGATGATGATATTATTGCTGGGTCTTTCATATATGGTTTTTATGATCTTGAGGTGTGATCCTTCTATCCCTACTTTCTTGAGGGTTCTTATCAAGAAACAAAGATGTATTTTGATATTTTATCAAGAAATATGCTCTCCCTGGGATGGACCGGAAGATGATGGCTTAGGAGGACGCTGGGCTCATCGCGCATCCTGCTGATCACTTAGATTCCATCTACACCTGCCTAACTAACACAGAAATCCACCAGAAACTAGCAGAATGGAGTCTCTGGAGCAAAGCACAGATGAGAGGCCCACGGAAGAGGGTAGGAATGACGGAGAGGCGGTGCGCGCTCCACAGACTGGCAGGAGGGAGCTGGGCCGAGGGGCAGCCGCCGGACAAGCAGAGACCCCGAGTCTGGTTCGCAAAAGTGGAGGGGCCTGACGGACTGTGTTCCGACAGCAAGCAGGACCTGCTTAGCATCTGGGAGGTCATAAATTAAAAGCTCTGCTCAGAAAGCAGGAAGGCTGGAGGACAAAGGGAGGGAGAGTTGCTGAGCCCCGGGACAACAGAGCTCAGTTTGGCAAGGAACAAAGGCGCTTGCCAGCGCCATCTCCCCTGCCCATCCCCCAGCCAAAATCCCAAAGGGAACCAGTTCTTGCCAGGGAACTTGCTTGCTCCTCGCAAACACCCAACACGGTGCTTCTGCGGAGCCACCCCTCCAGCAGCAGATCGGACTCACTCCCGCTGCCACAGGGCCCCTCCTGAAGTGGATCACCTAAGGAGAAGAGAGCTAAGCCTGCCCCTCCTGCCCCCGTACACCTTGCCTACCCACCCCAGCTAATACGCCAGATCCCAAGCACCACAAGTCTGGCAGTGTGCAAGTAGCCAGATAGGCCACGCCACCCTGCAGTGAATCCCGCCCCTTGGAGAGGGGAAGAGAAGGCACACACCAGTCTGACTGTGGCCCCAGCGGTGGGCCAGGGGCAGATTTCAGGTCTGACTGCAACTCCGCCCACCAGCTCCAGTTATACACCACAGCACAGGGGAAGTGCCCTGCAGGTCCGCACCACTCCAGGGACTATCCAAAATGACCAAACGGAAGACTTCCCCTCAGAAGAATCTCCAGGAAATAAGAACAGCTAATGAGCTGATCAAAAAGGATTTAAATAATGTAACAGAAAGTGAATTTAGAATAATAGTCATAAAATTATTCACTGGGCTTGAAAATAGCATAGAGGACAGCAGAGAATCTCTTGCTACAGAGATCAAGGGACTAAGAAACAGTCACGAGGAGCTGAAAAGCACTTTAAACGAAATGCAAAACAAAATGGAAATGACGATGTCTCGGCTTGAAGAGGCAGAGGAGAGAATAGGTGAACTAGAAGGTAAAATTATGGAAAAAGAGGAAGCTGGGAAAAAGAGAGATAAAAAAATCCAGGAGTATGAGGGCAAAATTAGAGAACTAAGTGATACACTAAAAAGAAATAATATACGCATAATTGGTATCCCAGAGGAGGAAGAGAGAGGGAAAGGTGCTGAAGGGGTACTTGAAGAAATCATAGCTGAGAACTTCCCTGAACTGGGGAAGGAAAAAGGTATTGAAATCCAAGAGGCACAGAGAACTCCCTTCAGACGTAACTTGAATCGATCTTCTGCACGACATACCATAGTGTAACTGGCAAAATACAAGGATAAAGAGAAAATTCTGAAAGCAGCAAGGGGTAAACGTGCCCTCACATATAAAGGGAGACCTATAAGATTTATGCTGGTCTCTCTTTTGAACCTTGACAGGCCAGAAAGGATTGGCACAAGATCTTCAATGTATTGAACAGAAAAAATATGCAGCTAAGAATCCTTTATCCAGCAAGTCTGCCATTTAGAATAGAAGGAGAGATAAAGGTCTTCCCAAACAAACAAAAACTGAAGGAATTTGTCACCACTAAACCAGCCCTACAAGAGATCCCAAGGTGGATCCTGTGAGACAAAGTCCCAGAGACAACGCTACAAGCATAAAACATATAGACATCACAATGACTCTAAACCCGTATCTTTCTATAATAACACTGAATGTAAATGGATTAAATGTGCCAACCAAAAGACATAGGGATTCAGAATGGATAAAAAAACAAGACCCATCTATTTGCTGTCTACAAGAGACTCATTTTAGATCTGAGGACACATTTAGATTGAGAGTGAGGGGATGGAGATCTATTTATCATGCTACTGGAAGCCAAAAGAAAGCTGGAGTAGCCATACTTATATCAGACAAACTAGACTTTAAATTAAAGTCTGTAACAAGAGATGAAGAAGGGCATTATATAATAATTACGGGGTCAATCAATCAGGAAGAGCTAACAATTATAAATGTCTATGCGCTGAATACTGGAGCCCCCAAATATATAAAACAATTACTCACAAACATAAGAAACCTTATTGATAAGAATGTGGTAATTGCAGAGGACTTTAACACTCCACTTAGACAAATGGATAGATCATCTAGACACACGGTCAATAAAGAAACAAGGGCCCTGAATGACACATTGGATCAGATGGACTTGACAGATATATTTAGAACTCTGCATCCCAAAGTAACAGAATATACTTTCTTCTCGAGTGCACATGGAACATTCCCCAAGAAAGATCATATATTGGGTCACAAAACAACCCTTCATAAGTATACAAGAATTGAAATCATACATGCATACTTTCAGACCACAATGCCATGAAGCTTGAAATCAACCACAGGAAAAAGTCTGGAAAACCTCCAAAAGCATGGAGGTTAAAGAACACCCTACTAAAGAATGAGTGGGTCAACCAGGCAATTAGAGAAGAATTTAAAAAATATATGGAAACAAACGAAAATGAAAATACAACAATCCAAACGCTTTGGGACGCAGCGAAGGCAGTCCTGAGAGGAAAATACATTGCAATCCAGGCCTATCCCAAGAAACAAGAAAAATCCCAAATACAAAATCTAACAGCACACCTAAAGGAACTAGAAGCAGAACAGCAAAGGCAGCCTAAACCCAGCAGAAGAAGAGAAATAATAAAGATCAGAGCAGAAATAATCAATATAGAATCTAAAAAAAACTGTAGAGCAGATCAACGAAACCAAGAGTTGGTTTTTTTAAAAAAAATAAACAAGATTGACAACTTCTAGCCAGGCTTCTCAAGAAGAAAAGGGAGATGACCCAAATAGATAAAATCATGAATGAAAATGGAATTCTTACAACCAATCCCTGAGAGATACAAACAATTATCAGGGAATACTATGAAAAATTATATGCCAACAAATTGGACAACCTGGAAGAAATGGACAAATTCCTAAACAACTGCACTCTTCCAAAACTCAATCAGGAGGAAAGAGAAAGCTTGAACAGACCCATAACCAGCGAAGAAATTGAATCGGTTATCAAAAATCTCCCGACAAATAAGAGCCCAGGACCAGATGGCTTCCCAGGGGAGTTCTACCAGACGTTTAAAGCAGAGAAAATACCTATCCTTCTGAAGCTATTCCAAGAAATAGAAAGGGAAGGAAAACTTCCAGACTCATTCTATGAAGCCAGTATTACTTTTATTCCTAAACCAGACAGAGACACAGTAAAAATGGAGAACTACAGGCCAATATCCCTGATGAATATGGATGCAAAAATTCTCAATAAGACACTAGCAAATCGAATTCAAGAGCATATAAAAAGAATTATTCACCATGATCAAGTGGGATTCATTCCTGGAATGCAGGACTGGTTCAACATTCGCAAATCAATCAACATGATACATCACATTAATAAAAGAAAAGATAAGAACCATATGATCCTGTCAATTGATGCAGAAAAAGCCTTTGACAAAATTCAGCACCCTTTCTTAATAAAAACCCTTGAGAAAGTCGGGATAGAAGGAACATACTTAAAGATCATAAAAGCCATTTATGAAAAGCCCACAGCTAGCATCATCCTCAATGGGGAAAAACTGAGAGCTTTTTCCCTGAGATCAGGAACACGACAAGGATGCGCACTCTCACCGCTGTTGTTTAACATAGTGTTGGAAGTTCTAGCATCAGCAATCAGACAACAAAAGGAAATCAGAGGCATCCAAGTTGGCAAAGATGAAGTCAAGCTTTTGCTTTTTGCAGATGACATGATATTATACATGGAAAATCCGATGGACTCCACCAAAGTCCGCTATAAATGATGCATGAATTCACCAAAGTTGCAGGATACAAAATCAATGTACAGAAATCAGTTGCATTCTTTTACACTAACAATGAAGCAACAGAAAGACAAATAAAGAAACTGATCCCATTCACAATTGCACCAAGAAGCTTAAAATACCTAGGAATAAATCTAACCAAAGATGTAAGAGATCTGTATGCTGAAAACTATAGAAAGCTTATGAAGGTAATTGAAGAAGATTTAAAGAAATGGAAAGACATTCCCTGCTCATGGATTGGAAAAATAAATATTGTCAAAATGTCAATACTACCCAAAGCTATCTACGCATTCAATGCAATCCCAATCAAAATTGCAACAGCATTCTTCTCGAAGCTAGAACAAGCAATTCTAAAATTCATATGGAACCACAAAAGGCCTCGAATAGCCAAAGGAATTTTGAAGAAGAAGACCAAAGCAGGAGGCATTACAATCCCAGACTTTAGCCTCTACTCCAAAGCTGTAATCATCAAGACAGCATGGTATTGGCACAAAAACAGACACATAGACCAATGGAATAGAATAGAAACCCCAGAACTAGACCCACAAACGTATGGCCAACTCATCTTTGACAAAGCAGGAAAGAACATCCAATGAAAAAAAGACAGTCTCTTTAACAAATGGTGCTGGGAGAACTGGACAGCAACATGCAGAAGGTTGAAACTAGACCACTTTCTGACACCATTCACAAAAATAAACTCAAAATGGATAAAGGACCTGAATGTGAGACAGGTAACCATCCAAACCCTAGAGGAGAAAGCAGGAAAAGACCTCTCTGACCTCAGCCATAGCAATCTCTTACTCGACACATCCCCAAAGGCAAGGGAATTAAAAGCAAAAATGAATTACTGGGACCTTATGAAGAGAAAAGCTTCTGCACAGCAAAGGAAACAACCAACAAAAGTAAAAGGCAACCAACGGAATGGGAAAAGATATTTGCAAATGATATATCGGACAAAGGGCTAGTATCCAAAATCTGTAAAGAGCTCACCAAACCCCACACCCGAAAAACAAATAACCCAGTGAAGAAATGGGCAGAAAACATGAATAGACACTTCTCTAAAGAAGACATCCAGATGGCCAACAGGCACATGAAAAGATGTTCAACGTCGCTCCTCATCAGGGGAAAACAAATCAAAACCACACTCAGGTATCACCTCATGCCAGTCAGAGTGGCCAAAATGAACAAATCAGGAGACTATAGATGCTGGAGAGGATGTGGAGAAACGGGAACCCTCTTGCCCTGTTGGTGGGAATGCAAACTGGTGCAGCCACTCTGGAAAACAGTGTGGAGGTTCCTCAGAAAATTAAAAATAGCCCTACCCTATGATCCAGCAATAGCACTGCTGGGAATTTACCCAAGGGATACAGGAGTACTGATGCATAAGGGCACTTGTACCCCAATGTTTATAGCAGCACTCTCACAATAGCCAAATTGTGGAAAGAGCCTAAATTTCCATCAACTGATGAATGAATAAAGAAATTGTGGTTTATATACACAATGGAGTACTACATGGTAATGAGAAAGAACGAAATATGGCCCTTTGTAGCAACGTGGATGGAACTGGAGAGTGTGATGCTAAGTGAAATAAGCCATGCAGAGAAAGACAGATACCATATATTTTCACTCTTATGTGGATCCTGAGAAACTTAACAGAAACCCATGGGGGAGGGGAAGGAAAAAAAAAGAGGTTAGAGTGGGAGAGAGCCAAAGCATAAGAGACTCTTAAAAACTGACAGAAAACTGAGGGTTGATGGGGGGTGGGAGGGAAGGGAGGGTGGGTGATGGGTATTGAGGGCACATTTTGGGATGAGCACTGGGTGTTGTATGGAAACCAATTTGACAATAAATTTCATATATTGGAAAAAAAAGAAAAAGAAAAAAAAGAAATATGGTCTCCCTGTATCTGTTTACAGGATCGTATTGTTCTTGTCCTTTCTTTTATTAATGTGATCTATCATATTGATTGACTTGTTTACATTGAACCAGACCTGCATCCCAGGTGTAAATCCCACTTGGTCATTGTGAATAATTCTTTTAATGTATTGTTCTAACCAGCTGGCTAGTTTCTTGTTGAAATTTTTTGCATCCATGTTCATCAGAGAAATTGGTCTGTAGCTCTCCTTTCTAGTGGGGGCTTTGGTTTCGGAATCAACTTAATGCTGGCCTCATGAAATTAGTTTGAAGTTTTCCCTACATCTATATTTTTGAAATAGCTTCAAAAGAATAGATGTTACTTCTTTAAATGTTTGATAGAATTCCCCTGGAAAGCCATTTGGCCCTGGACTGTTGTTTTTGGGAGATTTTTGATTACTAATTCAATTTCTTTACTTGTTATGGGTCTTCTCAAATATTCTATTTCTCCCTGTTTCAGTTTTGGTAGTTTATATGTTTCTAGGAATTTGTCCATTTCTTCCAGATTGGCCAATTTATTGGCATATAATTTATCATAATATTGTTATTAATGTTTGTATTTCTCTATTATTGGTTGTTATTTCTCCAGTTTTATTCTTGATTTTATTTATTTTGGTCCTTTCCTTTTTTTTTTATCAAACTAGCTATGGGCTTATCAATTGTGCCATTTTTTTCCAAAGAACCAGCTCCTGATTTCATCGATCTGTTCTACTGGACTTTTTTGTTAGTTTATTTGTTGTTTGTTTGTTTTTGTTTTGTTTTGTTTGTGTTTTGATTTTTTGGTTTCGATCTGCTCTAGTCTTTATTATTTCCCTTATTCTGCTGGTTTGGAATTTTATTTCTTCTTCTTTTTCCAGCTTTTTAATGGGTAAGGTTAAGCTGTGTATCTGAGACCCTATTTCCTTTTTTAGGAAGGCCTGGATTGCTGTATACTTTCCACTTATGACCACCTTTGCTGCATCCCAGAGGTTTGGGGCTATGGTGTTATCATTTTAATAGACTTCTATGTGCTTTTTAATTTCTCTCTAAATTCCTGGTTAACCCATTAATTCTTTAGTAGAATGTTCTTTAATCTCCAAGTATTTGTTGTCTTTGAATTTTTTTTTCTTGGAGTTGATTTCAATTTTCATAGCACTGTGGTCAGAAAGTATCTACGATATGATCTCAATATTTTTGTACTTGTTGAGGGTTCATTTGTGTCCCAGTATGTGATCTATCCTGGAGAATGTTTCATGTGGACTCCAGAAGAATGTGTATTCCATTGATTTAGGATGTAATGTTCTGTAAATATGTCTGTTAAGTCCACTGGTCCAGTGAGTCACTCAAAGCCAGTGTTTACTTCTTGTTTTTCCGTTTAGATGATCTGTCCATTGTTGTAAGTGGGGTGTTGAAGTCACTTAGTTTTATGGTATTACTGACAAAGAGTTCTTTATGTTTGTGATAAAATAATTTGTATATTTGGAGACCCCATTGGGAGCATAAATGTTTAAAATGGTTAGATCTTCTTGGTGAATAGACCCCTTAATTATGATATAATGCCCTTCTTCATCTTTTGTTACAGTCTTTATTTTCAAATGTAGATTGTCTGATATAAGTATGGCTATTCCATCTTTCTTTTGGCAATCACTAGCATGATAGATTGTTATCCATCCCCTTACTTTCAATCTGAAGGTGACTTTAGGTCTAAAATGTGTCTCTTGTGGAGCATCTGGGTGGCTCAGTTGGTTAAGCATTTAACTTCAGTTCAGATAATGATCTCTTAGGTCATGGGTTGGAACCCACATTGAGCTCTGTGCTGACAGCTCAGAGCCTGGAGCCCACTTTGGACTCTGTGTCTCCCTTTCTTTCTGCTCCTCCACTGCTTGTTCTCTCTCTCTCTCTCTCTCTCTCTCTCTCTCTTTCTCTGTCTCTCTCCTTCAAAAATAAATAAACATTAAAAAAAAACTAAAATGGGTCTCTTGTAAACAGCATACAGATGGATCTTGTTTTCTTATCCATTCTGTTACCTTATGTGTTTTGACTGGAGCATTTAGTCCATTGATGTTTAGACTGAGTACTGAAATATACAAATTCATTGCCATTGTGTTGCCTGTAGAGTTGGAGTTTCTCGTGTTGTTCTCTGGTCTTTTCTAGTCTTTGTTGCTTTTGGTCTCTTTGTTTTGTTTCATCTTTTCTCCCCCACTCCCAGAGAGTCTTCCTTAAAATTTTTTGCAGGGCTGGTTTAGTGGTCACGTACTCCTTTAGTTTTTGTTTGTCTTGGGTAATTTTTATCTCTCCTTCTATTTTGAATGACAGCCTTGCTGGATAAAGAATTCTTGGCTACACATTTTTCTGATTCAGCACGTTGAATATATCCTGCCACTCCTTTCTGGACTGCCAAGTTTCTGGCCTGCCATTTTCTGCCAAGTGGCTAGGTCTCCTGCAAACCTGATCTGTCTTCCCTTATGGGTTAAGGACTTTTCTTCCCTTGATGCATTCATAATTCTTTCTTTGTGTATTTTGTGAATTTGACTATGAAATGCCTTATTGATGGTCAGGTTTTGTTTTATCTAATGGGAATTATCTGTGTTTCCTGAATTTGGATGTCTGTGTCTTTCCCCAGGTTAGGAAAGTATTCTGCTATGATTTGCTCACATAAACCTTCTACCCCTTTTTTCTCTCTCTTCATCTCTTAGGACTCCTATGATTCAGATGTTACTTCATTTTAACGAGTCACTGAGTTCTCTAATTCTTATATCATACTCTTCTGCCTTAGTTTCCCTCATTATTCTCCATAATTTTGTCTTCTATATCAATGATTCACTGCTCTGCTTCATCCATCCTTGCCGCATGGCAAGCATTCAAGATTGCATCTGAGTTATAGCATTTTTAATTTCATCCTGACTACATTTTATTTCTTTTATCTCTGCGGAAAGGGATTCTATGCTTTTTTTCAACCCCACCTAGTATTCTTGCTATCATGATTCTAAATTCTAGTTCAGACATCTTGCTTATATCTGTGTTCATTAAGTCCCTGACTGTCACTTCTTCTTGTTCTCTCTTTTGGAGTGAATTCTTTCTTTTCACCATTTTGGAGGAAGTGAAATAATTAATAAACTAAAAAATAAAAATTAAAAGATTAAAAACAAAAAAAATCAAGTAAAGGAAGCCAAATCCTAGGTGTGTTTTGGTCTGGTTGTTGAAATAATATTATAGACTAGAGAATAAAGGGAAAGGAATAAAAAGAGGAAATAAGAGTATAAGAAAATGTTTAAAAATTAAAAAAATGTATACAATAAAATAGAATATAATGAAATGAGGAAAATAAAAGAAAATAAAAAAATACTAAAAAATAAAAAATATAGTAAAAATTTATTTTTTTAAATGTGAAAGAAAGATAAAATTTTATTTCTGTATCCAAGAATAAGAAAAGAAAAAGAGAAAAAAAATGAATAGATGGACCAGTGAACAGAATGACATCTGAATGAAATTACATCCAGATTCCCCTAGAAGTCAAACTATGAAGCCCTTTATAGTATGTACACTAAGCAGGGGGAGAGATTTTGGTGTTCCTCTAAGGCTTGGTTTGTGCAGTTGGACAGGGCTTGGCGTAACTGTTCCGTTATGCATTAGGTGGTGATGCTTAGCTTTTTGGGGTGGATTGGTCTGGGGCTCATCCACCTGTATGTGCAGGCATGGGAGAGTTGAAAATGGCATCACCAAGTTTCCCAATCTCTAGCATCAGATCTCTGCTCTCACCCACCAGCCATCAGGCACCCCTTCTTTATCTCAGGCTTCTGTCCCCTCTCTGCTTCTTCAGTGGCCATGATCAAGCTGTCAGCATGCCAGGTGGTCCCTGTATCCTGAATTTTAACTCATATGGGGTTGTGTTTCCAAACCTCTCACCCCTAAGGGCACTGCAGCTTCGGCCCACTCCAACCCTCTGGGGGAAGGTCTTGCTGAGCAATGGCTGGGTTCTGGCTTGCCCCTGGAAAACGCTTGTGCAACTGTGCCACTGCAGAGGCTCAGAGACTGCATCTGGGTGCCACTCTGCCCCCAAAAAAGTATGTGTGATCGTGTTGCAGCAGTGGTTCAGGGGACTATGCAAATCACAGCACACAACTAGAACCAGGCTTCACCACACCCTAGCATCCATGTTCCAATAGCAGCAAACATTGCTGTTCTCTGGGATCCACTAGGACCTTTTCCTATGGGAAGGCTGCATGGTCTCTACCAAATGTCTTCCCACCAGGGGAACTGCCTCTCCCCTGTGGCCTGAGGACCCCTCAGACCTCGCTGTGTGCTCCCGAGGATTTGCCCTTCCCACCAGAGCACTGCCAAGTATCGAGCTACGGAATTTCTGACTCTGTGCTCCCCTGTTTGTAGAGTCCTATGGTATTGAAACCCTCTCCTTTCTCCATTCTCCCTTTCTTGTTTAGACCCTTGTGGGTGCCTCCACTCTTTCTCTCCAGCTGCTTTCAGGGAGAGTGCTTTTCTTGTGCTCTCCCACCTATCTCTGTACTCTCTCCTCAAACAAAAACAGCTCCCTACCCTTCACAGCTTCTCTCTCCCCCAGTTGGCCTCTCAGTGACAAGTACCTGCTGAGTTCTGTGGCTTGAGTTATGCAGATTGTTGTATTAATCCTCAGATCAATTTTCTAGGTGTGCAAAGTGGTTTGTTGCTGACCTAATTTCATTTCAGTGATGAATCAGTGAACTTCCATGATGCTCCACTATCTTGTCCCCTCCTCATTAATTCCTCTTTAAATGTTTGGTAGGATTCATCTGTAAAGCCATCTAGTACTGGACTCTCAACAGCTGTGAGTTTTGTGATTACTAATTAAATATTTATGCTAGTTATCAATTTGTTCAAGTTTCTATTTCTTTCTGTTTCAGTTTTGGTACTTTTTATGTTTCTAGAAATTAATCCATTTCTTCCATGTTGTCTAATTTGTTGGCATATAGTTATTCATACTACTCCCTTACAATTGTTTATTTCTGTGATGTTGGTTGTTATTCCTCCTCTCTAACTTGTGGTTTCATTTACTTGTGTCCTTTCTCTTATTTTCTTAATAAGTTTGGCTAGAGGTTTATCGATTTGATTTTATTTTTTTCAAATAAGTAAGCAGCTCCTGATTTCATTGATTTGTTGTATTATGGGGTTTTGTTTTTAGTTTTATAACATGTTTTTTGTGTTATAATATATATTTTTTCCTTTATTCTACTGGTTTCAGGTTTTGTTTGCTGTTCTCTTTCTAGCTCCATAAGGTGTAAAGTTCTGTTATTTATTTGAGATTTTTTTGCTTCTTGAAGTATGCCTGTTTTTCTATACATCCTTCTTAGAACTGCTTTTGTGGCCTCAAAAAGGTTTTAGAACATTCGGTTTTCATTTTCATTTGTTTCCATGTGTTTTGTATTTCTTCTTTTATTTCCTACATGACACATTGTTTAGTAGCATGCCATTCATTCTCCATGCATTTGTATTTTCTCCTGATTTTTTTTCTTGTTCTTGACTTCTACTTTCAATATGCTGCAGTCAGAAAAGTTGCATAGTAAGAATTTGATCTTGAATTTGTTGAAGCTTATTTTATGAGCTAATATGTGATCTATTCTGGAGAATGTTCCATGCATACTTTAAAAGGATGTGTATTATGCTGTTTCAGAATAGAATGTTCTGAATATACCTGTGAAATCCATCTGGTCCAATGTATCATTCAAAGCCATTGTTTTCTTTTTGGCATTTTGTTTAGGTGATCTGTTCATGGATGTAAGTGGGGTGTTTTAGTCTGCTACTATTATTTTATTGTTATTGGTTAGTCCTGTTATGTTTGTTATTAATGGTTTAAAGTATTTGGGTGTTCTATGTTGGTGCATATATATTTACAATTGCTGTATCTTCTTGTTGGATTGTCCCCCTTATTATTGTATTGTGTTCTTGTTTTTCTCTAGTTACAGTCTTTGTTTCAAAGTCTATTTGGTATGATGTAAGTATTAACATTCCAATGTTTTTTGACATCCATTTACTTGATCGATATTTCTTCATCCACTCACTTTAAATTTGTAGGTGTCTTCGGGTCTGCAATGGGTCTCTTGTAGGCAGCATATAGATGGGTCTTGTTATTTTACCCATTCTGTCAACCTATCAACCTAGGTCTTCTGATGGGAGTGTTTACTCCATTTACACTCAAAATTTTAGTAATTGTTTCTGTAAATTTTTTCTGACCCTTTCTAGTCTGTCTCTTTCATGGTGTGCTGGGTTTTTAGTGATATATTTGAATTTCTTTCTCTTTATTCTTTGCATATTATTGGTATATGTTATATGGTTATCATTAGGTTGTATACAATCTCTTCTGCATATATCAAACTATATTAAGTTGATGGTTTAAGCTTGAACACACTCTTCTCCTCTCTACACCCCAGCTTTGGTATGTGTAATTATATCATATATTATATCTTGTGAATTCCACAACTGATTTTTTACAGAATTATTCAGTTTTACTGCTTTTGCATTGCCTACATTTATACGGTCAGGAAAAGTCCCCTTTCATATTTCTTGCAGGCTGATGTAGTTGTCATGAACTTTTTTAGTTTTTACTTTTCTGGGAAACTTTATCTCTCCTTCCATTCTGAATGATAGCCTTTCTGGATAGAATATTCTTTCCTGCAGACTTTTCCCATTCAGCACTTTGAATATATCATGCCGCTCCCTTCTTGTTTGCAAAGTTTCTGTTGAAAAATCTCCAGCTAGCCTTATGGGTTTTCCTTTGTAAGTTACTAACTTTTGTCTTGCTTCTTTTAATTTTCTTTTCATTATCAGTATATTTTGCCAATTTATTTAAAATATGTCTTGGTGTGGGTCTCCTTTTGTTGATTTTGATGGAATTTCTCTGTATCTCCTGGATTTTGACAATGATTTCCTTCCTCAGAGTAGGGAAGTTTTCAGCTCTTATTTCTTATATAATTTTTCTGCCCCTTTTTTTCCCTCTTCTTCTGGGTCACCTATAATGTGAATGTTATTACATTTGATAGAGGCACTTAGTTCCTTAAGTATGTTCTTCTTTTGCATAATTCTGTTTCTCTCTTTTGTTCAGCTTGACTACTTTCCGTTACTCTGTCTTCCAGGTCACTAATTCATTCCTCTGTTTCTTCCATGGTGCTCTTAATTCCATTAAGCCTATTTCTCATTTTGTTTATTGGGCCCTTTATCTCTGTTATATTATTCATTACTCTGTGTTTAGGATCTCAATCATGTCTTCCAGTCTTTCCTTAAGTTCAGTGAGTATTCTTACGATCATTGCTGTAATTCTTTATCAGGTATGTTACTTCTATCTCTTTTGTTTCTATCTTGGCCTGTGGCCTTGTCCTGCTTTTTTTAAATTTTGGGATAAATTTCTTTCTCTCCTCATTTTGTCTGCCGCTTTGAATGTTTGTGTTAAGAAAGTGAAATATATCTTCTTCTCTTGAAAGTAGTGACTTTATGAGGAAGAGATCCCGGATCACCTTGCATTGCAGTGTCCCCTGTTCACCGGAACCTGGCATTTCAGAACAGTATCTTATGTGTGTTTCTTAGACCTTGCTGTTGTCTCTGAGTCACTTGTCCTTTTAATGCAGTTGTCTACAGTAACTGTTATGGGCTATACTTGCTTTCTCTGGTATTAGTGGGATCTAGGAAGGCAAGCTCTGAGGGGGCATTCCTCCCTCTGAGAAACTGGGAGAGGGGCAAGGAAGATAGCAATATTTTCACTTGTCCACATTTTTGTAAGCACTGTGGGTTGGGTGGCTGGGGGTGGGAAGCTGAGTACACCACAGTGATGGATTGGCACAGGTAGGCCTGGTGCACAATGGTGGCTGAGGGCATGCAGCTGAGTTCAGCAAAGTGCCTGAGTGTAGTACATGGTAACAGCTGTGCACCAGGTGACTGAGCATGGTGCACATCTAACAAAATTTGTCCTGACCCTGGGCCTGAGGCTATCATGCTTGAAGCATGCAAGTCCTCAGGAGAATTCATGGGCATGGTGCACTGGCAGCAAGTTCGGTACCAAGTGTATGTGCAGCGCCACTTCCTAAAGGTGGCTCTGTGTTTACCGTGGGAGGCAGGGGAGGAATATGACAGCTGCCAGTTCTCTAATTTTTGGAGAAGTCCTCCACACACTCCAAAATCAGTATGAACAGATCTGTCTTCCCTTTGCTCTGGCATTGTGAAAACTTCAGTTTTTATGTTGCCTCTCCATTCAGGCTTCTGTCTCCTTAAGGGCAGGGACACACTCACCCTATTGGTTCACCCAGTGCTGAGTCAGATGACTTTAAAAGATCCAGGCTTCAAGTCCCACTGTTTTTACAAATGCAAGGAATTCATTCCCTCTACTTTTTAAGCCAAATATTATGGGGATTAGGCTTCCCCATGGAAGCTCCCTAGAGGGAGGGCCTGGTTCTCTACCCTGTCTGCATACAGAGCTCCCTTCTTCCTGTGCAGTTTCCCTCCACATTTCTGACATTCCTAACTTTTCAAATACAGCTTCTTCTCTATTTAGATGTGTATTTTATTCTGCCAGGTTTTGGATCAGTCTCTGGTTAATTTACTTGAATATGGATAATCTCTAGCTGTAAATGTGGGACAGGGATATCTCTGGGTCCTCCTACTCTGCCATATTCCCAAGCTCTCTCTCTCCAAGGTTTGGTTTGCTAACATTTTGAGGGGATTTTTGCATCAATATTTATTAAAGAATTTAGTCTGTAGTTCCCCTTTCTAGTACTGTTTTTGCCTGGCTTTGTTATAAAGGCAATGCTGACTTTATTGAATGACATAAAAGGTTCTCCATCATTTTCAATTTTTAGATGAGTTTGAGGAGGATTGGTATTTATTATTCTTTGAATGTTTGATAGTATTCACCACTGAAGCCATCTATTCCTAAGATTTTATTATTTGCAAGAATATATAATTGTTCATTCAATCTATTTACTCACTGCAGATCTTTTTAGATTCACTTTTCTTCATTATTCATTCTTGGTAGTTATCTATTTCTAGGAATTTGTTTATTTACATCTAGATTAATTTGTTGGTATATAGTTGTTCATAGTGATCTCATAGTATTTTTCTTTTCTTTAAATCAATACCAACGTACCTTTGTTTATATCAGAATTTAGTTGAGCTTTAATTATTTTTTATTAGTCAGTCTTGCTCAAGTTTTGTTAGTCTTATCAATTAAAAAATAACTTTGTCTTATATACTTCATTTTTTTTCTATTCCCTATTTTATTTATGATTTATACTTTATTTGTCCTCTGTTATTCTAGCTATGATGTTAGTTTGTTCTCTTACTAGTTCCTTAATAATTAAAATGAGCTTGCTGATGTAAGAGGTGTACCTGTCTTGGAGGGGGCCTCTGCCTAACGTAGGGAGCAGTAGCACTCCAAAGGCAGCACTTGGCCAGTACCCTGTGAGACAAGTCAGAATCTAAGTGTTATCCCAGATTTCTCTCATCCCTTCATCTAGTCCTGACCGCCCCCCCCACTTCGACACCACCCAAGTCCTTTCACCCATCAGCTTGACCGCTGCCTATCTTGGCACGTCTGGATCCCACAGCAGGTGGAGATGCACGTGCAGGGAAGAGGCAATAAAAGTCTTAAAATATTTTGGTATTTGACATATCTTTTTCAAGGCATCTCAACAATCATCATGAGAAAAATCAGAACCTGGATTTTATTCTACATTTTATGCTTATCTTTGCTTAAATTCTAAATCACATTTAGAAGGATGAGGACAAAATTCCCCCTAATGGTCTAAATCCTTCCCTGGACCTAGTTGGCTGAAACAGCCTCCTGAAAACCTTTCCTGCTTGAGATCTTTCCCAACTCGAATTTCTCCTTCAGGGAATCACCTGTAGGATCTTTCTAAATGTAGGCATTACTGCTCTGCTTAAACAAACTTCATGAAAATGAATATTAGGCATGGGCACCTGGGTGGCTCAGTCAATTAATAATCCAACTCTAGGTTTAGGCTCAGGTCATGATCTCATAGCTTTGTGGATTCGCAACCCATATTGGAATCTATGCTGGCAGTGCAGAGCCTGCTTGGGATTCTTTGTCTCCCTTTTCTTTGCCCCTCCCCCACTTGGCTGTCTCTGTCTCTCTCAAAATAAATAAACTTTAAAAAAATTTTAAAAAGAAACAAAAAGAAACTATTCTGTTATAATGTAAACATTTAGACCTATGAATTTACCACATAGCACTGCTTTTGCTGCTTTTCGTATGTTTTAGTATGTTGTGTTTTCATATTCATTTGTCTCAGGACATTTTCACATTTTCTTGTGATTTTTTTTTCGACCATTTTGTTGTTTAAGGGTGTGTTATGTAATTTCCACATATTTGTGTTTTGTAGTTTTCCTTCTGCTTTTGATTTCTAGTTCATTCCACTGTGATTGGAAAGAATACATGACTTAAACCTTTTAAATTTTATTAATATGATCTGTGGCTTAACATGTGGTCTATGCTATAGATGTTCCATGTGCACTTGATGAAAATTCATATTCTGCTATTATTTGGTACAGTATTGTATCTATTTTTATTAGGTCCAATTAGTCTGTAGTGCTTCTCAAATCCTCTATTTCCATATGGATCTTATGTTTGGTTGTTCTTTTCACAGTTGAAAGTGGAATATTGAAATGTCCTACTATTTTGGTTTTTTTTAAGTTTTTATTTAAATTTCAATTAATTACCATAGAGTATAGCATTAGTTTCAGAAGTAGAATTTAGTAACTCATCACTTACACATAACACCCAATATTCATCAGAACAAATGCCTGTCTTAATACCCATCAGCCATGTATAATATCATGTCATCTGCAAAAAGTGAAAGCTTGACTTCATCTTTGCCAATTTTGATGACTTTGATTTACTTTTGTTGTCTGATTGCTGATGCTAGCACTTCAAACAGTATGTTAAACAACAGTGGTGAGAGTAGACATCCCTGTTGTGTTCCTGATCTCAGGGGGAAAGCACTCAGGTTTCCCATTGAGGATGATATTAGCTGTGGGCTTTTCATAAATGGCTTTTATGATGTTCAAGTATGTTCCTTCTATCCTGAATTTATCGAGGGTTTTTATTAAGAAATAATGTGAATTTTGTCAAATGTGTTTTCTGCATCGATTGACAGGATCATACGGTTCTTTTCTTTTCTTTTGTTAATGTGATGTATCATATTAATTGATTTGCGAATGTTGAACCAGCCCTGCAGCCAAGGAATGAATCCCACATGATCATGGTGAATAATTCTCTTTATATGCTGTTGAATTTGATTTGTTAGTATCTTATTGAGAATTTTTGCATCCATATTCATCAGGGATATTAGCCTGTAGTTCTTTTTTGTTGTTGTTGTTGGTTCTCTGTCTGCTTTGGGAATCAAAGTAATGCTGGCTTCATAGAATGAGTCTGGAAGTTTTCATTCCCTTTCTATTTTTTTTTTTTTTGGAACAGCTTGAGAAGGATAGGTATTATCTCTGCTTTAAATGTCTGGTAGAATTCCCCAGGAAGCCATCTTGTCCTGGACTCTTATTTGTTGGGAGATTTTTGATAACTGATTTTTTTTTTTTTGCTTGTTATAAGACTGTTCAAGATTTCTATATCTTCCTGTGTAAGTTTTGGAAGTTGGTGGGTGCTTAGGAATTTGCATTTCTTCCAGGTTATCCAATTTGTTGCATCAAATTTTTCATAGTATTCCCTGATAATTGCTTGTATTTATGAGGGATTGGTTGTAATAATTCCATTTTCATTCATGAGTTTATCTACTTAGGTCATCTCCCTTTTCTTTTTGAGAAGCCTGGCTAGAGGTTAATCAATTTTGTTTATTTTTTCAAAAAACAAACTCTTGGTTTCATTGATCTGCTAAACAGTTTTTTTTTAGATTCTATCTTATTTATTTCTGCTCTAATCTTTATTATTTCTCTTCTTCTGCTGAACTGATACACGAATTCAGCAAAGTTGCAGGATATAAAATTAATGTACAGAAATCAGTTGCATTCTTATACACTAATAATGAAGCAACAGAAAGACAAATAGAGAAACTTATCCCTTTCACAATTGCATCAAGAATCATAAAACACCTAGGAATAAACCTAACCACAGATGTAAAAGATCTGTATGCTGAAAACTATAGAAACCTCATGAAGGAAATTGGATAAGGTATAAATAAATGGAAAAACATTCCACGCCCATGGATTGGAAGAATAAATATTGTTAAAATGTCAATACTATCCAAAGCTATCTACACATTCAATGCACTCCCAAACAAAACTACAGCAGCATTCTTCTCGAAGCTAGAACAAGCAATCCAAAAATTTATACGGAACCACAAAAGACCTCGAATAGCCAAAATAATATTGAAGAAGATGACCAAAGCGGGAGGCATCACAATCCCAGATTTAGCCTTTACTACAAAGCTGTAATCATCAAGACAGCATGGTATTGGCACAAAAACAGACACATAGACCAATGGAATAGAATAGACACTCCAGAATTGGACCCACAAACGTATGGCCAACTAATCTTTGACAAAGCAGGAAAGAATATCCAATGGAAAAAAGACAGTCTCTTTCACAAATGTTGCCGGGAGAACTGGACAACAACATGTAGAAGAATGAAACTAGACCACTTTCTTACACCATTCACAAAAATAAACTCAAAATGGATAAAGGACCTAAATGTGAGACAGGAAACCATCAAAACCCTAGAGGTGAAAGCAGGGGAAAAACCTCTCTGACCTCAGCCACAGCAATTTCTTACTTGACACATCTCCAAAGGCAAGGGACTTAAAAGCAAAAATGAACTATTGGAACCTCATGAAAATAAAAAGCTTCCGCACTGCAAAGGAAACAATCAACAAAACTAAAAGGCAACCAACAGAATGGGAAAAGATATTTGCAAATGACATATTGGATAAAGGGCTAGTGTCTAAAATCTATAAAGAACTAACCAAACTCCACAGTTTAAAAACAATCCAGTGAAGAAATGGACAGAAGACATGAGTAGACATTTGTCTAAAGAAGACATCCAGATGGCCAACAGGCACATGAAAAGATGCTCAACGTCACTCCTCACCTGAGGATTTGTATTTCTCATCTGAGAAATACAAATCAAAACCACACTGAGATACCACCTCATGCCAGTCAGAGTGGCTAAAATGAACAAATTAGGAGACTATAGATGCTGGAGAGGATTGGAGAAGCAGGAACCCTCTTGCACTGTTGGTGGGAATGCAAACTGGTGCAGCCACTCTGGAAAACAGTGTGGAGGTTCCTCAAAAAATTAAAAATAGACCTACCTTATGAGCCAGTAATAGCACTGCTAGGAATTTACCCACGGGATACAGGAGTGCTGATGCATCGGGGTCCTTGTACCCCAATGTTTATAGCAGCACTTTCAACAATCCCAAATTATGGAAAGCCAAAATGGAAAAAGGCTAAATGCCCCTCAACTGATGAATGGATAAAGAAGTTGTGGTTTATATACACTATGGAATACTACCTTGGCAATGAGAAAGAATGAAATATGGCCTTTTGTAGAAATGTAGATGGAACTGGAGTGTGTTATGCTAAGTGAAATAAGTCATACAGAGAAAGACAGATACCATATGTTTTCACTCTTATGTGGATCCTGAGAAACCTGAGAAACTTGTCCATGGGGGAGGGGATGGGAAAAAAAAAAGAGAGGGAGCGGCCAAACCATAAGAGACTCTTAAAAACTGAGAATAAACTGAGGGATGATGGGGGGTGGGAGGAAGGGTGGGTGATAGGCATTGAGGAGGGCACTTGTTGGGATGAGCACTGGGTGTTGCATGGAAACTAATTTGACAATAAATTTCAAATACATACATACATACCAGAAATGAAAGGCCAACTTTGTTGTAAATCAGTTCTCATGAATTCTCAGATTTGTATGTAGATTATGCTTTACCCCACAGACTCATAGGTTTACTGGTATATCAGTTTCAATAAGTTTTACAGTAAATTGTAATGGCTGATAAACCACACATGCAATCATCATTTTACTTCTCAAAAGTAACTTCGCTATTCTTCCTTGTTAATTGTCAAGTGATTTGAACCAGTTAATTAAAAATGGTTGGGATTCTTAAAAAAAGAAATACCCGTCATCCATTTTACCCATCCTCCCACCCACTACACCTTCAGCAACTCTTGCTTCATCCTCTATAGTTAAGAGTCTCTTCTAAGGTTTGCCTTTTTTCCCCCCAAGTTCATCTGTCTCATTTCTTAATTCCACATATGAGTGAAATTAAAAGGTATTTGTCTTTCTCTGACTTCTTTAGCTTAGCATAATATATACTGTAGTTCCATCCATGTTATTTGTTACATTTTACATTGGCAACATTTCATTCTTTTTGATGGCTCAGCAATATTCCATTATACACACACACACACACACATATATATATATATATATATATATTTGTTATATCTCCTTGGAGATTTGAACGTTTATCATTACATAATATTTCTCTTTGTCTCTTGTAAGTTTTTTTGTAAGATTTTTTGACCTAAAATAGATTTTGTCTATTTTATAGCCACCTTTTTTCCCTTTTGGTTATTATTTGCATGGGATAACATTTATATTCTTTTACTTTCAAACTATGCATGTTTTCACATCTAAAATGAGTCCTTCATAGACAGAACATATTACGGTCCTGTTTTAATCCATTCTGTCAATCTATGTTTTTTTTAATTGGAGAATTGATTATGTGCATTTAAAGTAATTATTGATAGCCAAGAACTTGCTATTTCAAGTTAGTTATTTGTTTTCCACGTATTTTATATACTTTTTGTCTCTTATTTCCTCCTATACTGCCTTCTTTTATGACTAGTTGAATTTTTTTGTACTGGCATTTTTCATTTCTTATTCCTTTAATATGTATCTATAGACACTTTGGTGTTTCAATGCGAATTACATAGAACATCCTAAAGTTAATTTTATTCAAACTAATATCAACTTAAATTCAATTTTATTAAAAATGCTCTTATACCTCAACCGTCCTTTATATTATTGATGTCACAAATTACATCTTTAATTAAATAAATTATATTGAAATAGATTTATCATTATTTTATAATTTTATTTTTAATCCTGTAGAATAAAAAGTAGATTTATGAAATAAAATTAAAACAATACTGGTTTTTATATTTGCTTTTGCATTTACCTTTATCAGAAAAAATTATATATTTTTTTTATTTTTATGTGGCATTCTTTCACTTCAACTTGAAGTATTTCTTTCAGCATGTATAGTAAAGCAGATCAAGTATTAAGAAACCCCCTCAGCTTTTGCCTATCTGGACATGAATTATTTTCTCCCTCATTTTTGAAGATCATATTTACCAGGTATAGAATTTTGGGTTAACAGTTTTATTATTATTTTTCTTTCAGCACTTTAAATGTTTCATCCCACTGTCTTTGGTCCTGAAAGGTTTCTGTTGATAAGTCTACTGATAATATTGATGATCACATTTATAAGATGATCTTTTTTCTCTTGCTGCTTTCAAAACACTCTTTTTATATTTGGGTTTTGACAGTTTGATTATAATGTGTCTCAATACAGGTATCTTGTATTTATTCATATTTATTATTCCTTGAATTTACTGTATTTGTATATTTTCATATTTCTTTAATTTTTGGAAATTCTCAGCCATCATTTTTTAAAAAATAATTATCTTTACTTTTTACCTCTCTCTTCTCTCAGAGCTCACATAATGTGTGTATTTGTCTTTTTGATGGTGTCACATAAATCCTTTAGATTCTTTTCACTTGTATTCATTTCTTTTTTCTTTTTGTTTCTCTGAATTAATAGTTTTTAAATCACATCTTCAGGTACATTGATTCTTTCTTTTGTTTTCTTTTTTTCTTTTTTTTCACATTTATGCTTTCTTCTGCCTGTTTGAATCTGCTGATGAACCACTCTAGTGAATTTTTCACTTCAGTTATTGTCCTTTTTAGATATAGAATTTATGTTTGGCCTTTTTCTTAATTTCTATCATTTAGTCGATATTCTTGTTTTGTTTATATGTTGTATTCCTGATTTTCTTAATTTTTTGTGTGTTTTCCTTTAACATTCTTGCCATATTAAATACAATTTTTTTAGAAAATTGTTAGTCTAGTATATCTGAAGACTATGTTTCTTCATAGATGGTTTATAAAAATTTATTATTTTCCCTTAACAAGTTATGTTTTCCTATTTCTTATATAATAATTGTGATCATTTATTGAATGTTAGGCATCTGAAAAAAATAATAGATTTTGAAATCTTTTCAGACTGGTCTCATGCATTGAAAAGTTCCTAATATTCTAGGAATGAAAGCTTATGGTCTTATCTGGTCTATTCTATGCATATACTTCCCCTGGATATATGTGTGCACTTTTTCAATTTTTCCTTAAATACTTCTATATTTAAATGCCTTGATTTTTATAAGGGTCTTACCTTTGTTCCTACATAAGAATTTAGATATTATCTGGTAGATGCCAATCAGTGGTCTTTTTTTAAAAAAAGTTTTATGTTTTATATATTTTTAAGAGGGACAGAGTCCAAGTGGGGGAAGGCAAGAGAGAGGGAGACACTGAATCTGAAGCAGGATCCAGGCTCTGAGCTGTTCACATAGAGCCCAATGCAGGGCTTTAACTCACAAACCAGGAGATCATGACCTGAGCTGAAGTTGGACGCTTAGCCGAGTGAGTCACCCAGGTGCCTCTGATCAGTGGTTTTTCATCCCTTTTGTGATACTGAGTTTCCCTGTGGCTTTTATGAAGCATGCTGCTGTGTCTTTCCCTAGCCTGAGAGTCCAGCTACTTTTGACTGAGCCTCAAGTTAGGCTTCAGAGAGACCAATTAGTCACAAAGAGGACAGACAAATTAGAACATGGAAAATTTTGGTCCATTTTAATCTCTCTGGTTTACAGAAGGGAAATAAGGATGGTGTTTCTGCTTCCCTCAAAGAATCCTGTACCACATCATAAAGGGTGTGAAGCAAGGTGGAGTAAAAGAAACACAAAATTTCCTACAATGTTCAAAGTAGCTCTTTCTTCATTGTGTTTGGTTGCTGTAGATTCTTAAATGATTTCCAGAGCTCCTATTAATGTAGTTTAGTTATTTTTTTTGTAATGTATTTAATTTTTCTAGGGAGTACATAGGCTCAGGCATATTTAATTTGCCATCTGCTTATATCACCTACTCTATCAATATTTTATTCATATACTTTGAGGATATTATTAGATGCTTACAGATTTAAGATAGTGTTTTATTTTGATTAATTGACCTTTTTATTATTTTGCAAAATTATTTTTTTGTGTATGGTAATATTACTTTTCTGAAATACAAGTTTTGCCACATTAATATAGTGACTGCAGTTTTCTGAACTTAATTTTTTTTCATGTAATTAAGTGGGTGAGGGAAAGAACTTGGATGATCTGTATGGTCACTAGGTTTCTCAGATTTTATGAAATACACACTCAAAAATCATTAAAAAAACATGTCTTTCTCCACATATAATTTCAAGCCCAAGGAGAAATGCAATTGAAATTATATTTTCTTAAAATGCAGCCCTGGGGCGCCTGGGTGGCTCAGTCGGTTAAGCAGCCGAATTTGGCTCAGGTCATGATCTCGCAGTCCGTGAGTTCGAGCCCCGCGTCAGACTCTGTGCTGACAGCTCAGAGCCTGGAGCTTGTTTCAGATTCTGTGTCTCCCTCTCTCTGACCCTCCCCCCGTTCATGCTCTGTCTCTCTCTGTCTCAAAAATAAATAAACATTAAAAAAATTAAAAAAAAAATAAAACGCAACCCTGTAGTCACATTGCCTTTATGCCTGTCTCCAGCCAATTCATTCAGCCTCTCTGAGATTTACTTTTCTCATATTCAAATGTTGTACATTGTCAACTACAAGAAAAAATGGAAAAGAGCACAAATATAGGGGAGATAAAAAACATCCTGCTAAACAATCAATGAGTTAACTAGGAAACTAAAGAATGAATAAAATATACATGGAACAAAATTTAAATGAAAACATAATGGTCCAAACCTTTGGATGCAGCAAAAGCAGTCAGAAGAAGGAAATACATAGCAAACAACTCTTCATCAAGAAGCAAGAACAATCTCAAATACACAACTTAAATGTATACCTAAAGAAGATAGAAAAAGAACAACAAATGAAGACTAAAGCCAGGAGAAGAAGGGAAATTATAAAGGTTGGAGCAGAAATAAATAATACAGAAACCAAAACCGAAACAAAAACAAAAACAGAAAAACAGATCTATGAAACTGGGAGCAGGTTCTCGAAAATAATTGCTAAAATTGATAAACCAGATGTATCAAAAAGAAAGAGAAAAGACCCAAATAGGTAACATCATAAATGATAGAGGAGAAATAACATCCAACATCATAGAAATAGAATCAATTATGAGAAAATATTATGAAAAATTATATACCAACATATTTGGCAATCTGGAAGAAATGAATACATTCTTAGAAACATATAAACTTCCAAAACTGAAACAGGAAGAGATAGAAAATTTGAACAGACTGATAACCAGCAAAGAAACTAAATCATTAATCAAAAATCTTCCAGCAAACAAAAGTCCAGTACCAGATGGCTTTCCAGGAGAATTCTACTATACATTTAAAGAAAAATTAAAATCTATTCTTCACAAAATGTTTCTAAAAATAGAAATGGAGGGAAAACTTCCAAAATCATTCTATGAAGCCTACATTACTTTCATTCCAAAACCATACAAAGACCCTACTATAAAGGAGAACAACAGGCCAATATCCCTGATAAACCTGAATGGAAATATTCTCAACAAGATACTAGCAAATTGAATCCAAGAGTACATTAAAGGAATCATTCACCATGATCAAGTGGAACTTACTCCTGGACTTCAGAGGCCATTCAATATTCACAAATCAATGGACATGATAAACCACATAAATGAAAGAAATGATAAGAATGATATGATCCTCTCAATTGATGTAGAAAAGGGATTAAAAAAATACTACATCCATTCTTGATAAAATCTCTCAACAAAGTAGGGATAGAGGAAAAATATCTCAACATTATAAAAGCCATAAATGAGAGACCCACAGCTAACATAATCCTCAATGGGGAAAAACAGTTTTTCCTCTCTGGTCAGGAATAAAGGAAACATGGATATCCAGTTTCATGCCTGTTGTTTAAGATAGTATAGGACATATTTTAAACTTCTTGTGGAACCTCTAGAGAGTTTTCCACAGTGACTGCACCAGTTTGCATTCCCACCAACAGTGCAAGAGCATTCTCTTTTTTTCACATCTTCCTCAATGCCTGTTATTTCTTTTATTGTTAATTTTAGCCATTCTGACAGGTTTGAGGCAGGATCTCATTGTGGTTTAGACTTGTATTTCCCTGATGATGAGTTATGTTGAGCATCTTTTAATGTGTCTGTTAGCCATTTGGATGTCTTCTTTGGAAAAATATCTATTCATATCGTATGCCCATTTTTTTTATTTGGGTTATTTATTTTTTGATTGTTGAATTTGATAAGTTCTTTATAGATTTTGGATACTAACCCTTTATCAGATATGTAATTTGCAAATAGCTTCTCCCATAAACTGCCTTTTAGTTTTGTTGATTGTTTTCTTTGCTGTTCAGAAGTTTTTATCTTGATCAAGTCTCAATAATTCATGTTTATTTTTGCCTCCCTTGCGTTTGGCAATATGTCTATCAAGAAGTTACTCTGGACAGTTTTCGGCAAGATGGCGGCTTAGGAGGACGCTGGGCTCACCGCACGTCCTGCTGATCACTTAGATTCCATCTACACCTGCCTAAATAACCCAGAAAACAACAGAGGATTAGCAGAAAGGAGTGGCCGGAGCCAAACGCAGACGAGAGAGCCGCGGAAGAGGGTAGGAAGGGCGGCGAGGCGGTGCGCGCTCTACGGACTGGCGGGAGGGAGCCAGGGCGGAGGGGCGGCTCGCCGGCCAAGCAGAGCCCCCGAGTCTGGCTGGCAAAAGCGGAGGGGCCGGGCGGACTGTGTTCCGACAGCAAGCACGACTTAGCGTCTGGGAGGTCATAAGTTAACAGCTCTGCTCGGAAAGCGGGAAGGCTGGAGGACAAAGGGAGGGAGAGCTGCTGAGCCCCCTGACAACAGAGCTCAGTTTGGTGGGGAACAAAGGCGCTCGCCAGCGCCATCTCCCCCGCCCATCCCCCAGCCGAAATCCCAAAGAGAACCGGTTCCTGCCAGGGAACTTGCTCGCTCCGCGCGAACACCCAACTCTGCGCTTCTGCGGAGCCAAACCTCCCGCAGCGGATCTGACTCCCTCCCGCTGCCACAGGGCCCCTCCTGAAGTGGATCACCTAAGGAGAAGCGATCTAAGCCTGCCCCTCCTGCCCCCGTGCACCTTGCCTACCCACCCCAGCTAATACGCCAGATCCCCAGCATCACAAGCCTGGCAGGGTGCAAGTAGCCCAGACAGGCCACACCACCCCACAGTGAATCCCGCCCCTAGGAGAGGGGAAGAGAAGGCACACACCACCCTGACTGTGGCCCCAGCGGTGGGCTGGGGGCAGACATCAGGTCTGACTGCGGCCCCGCCCACCAACTCCAGTTATATACCACAGCACAGGGGAAGTGCCCTGCAGGTCCTCACCACGCCAGGGACTATCCAAAATGACCAAGCGGAAGAATTCCCCTCAGAAGAATCTCCAGGAAATAACAACAGCTAATGAGCTGATCAAAAAGGATTTAAATAATATAACAGAAAGTGAATTTAGAATAATAGTCATCAAATTAATCGCTGGGCTTGAAAACAGTATACAGGACAGCAGAGAATCTCTTGCTACAGAGATCAAAGGACTAAGGAACAGTCACGAGGAGCTGAAAAACGCTTTAAACGAAATGCATAACAAAATGGAAACCACCACAGCTCGGCTTGAAGAGGCAGAGGAGAGAATAGGTGAACTAGAAGATAAAGTTATGGAAAAAGAGGAAGCTGAGAAAAAGAGAGATAAAAAAATCCAGGAGTATGAGGGGAAAATTAGAGAACTAAGTGATGCACTAAAGAGAAATAATATACGCATAATTGGTATCCCAGAGGAGGAAGAGAGAGGGAAAGGTGCTAAAGGGGTACTTGAAGAAATAATAGCTGAGAACTTCCCTGAACTGGGGAAGGAAAAAGGCATTGAAATCCAAGAGGCACAGAGAACTCCCTTCAGACGTAACTTGAATCGATCTTCTGCACGACATATCATAGTGAAACTGGCAAAATACAAGGATAAAGAGAAAATTCTGAAAGCAGCAAGGGGTAAACGTGCCCTCACATATAAAGGGAGACCTATAAGACTCGTGACTGATCTCTCTTTTGAAACTTGGCAGGCCAGAAAGAATTGGCACGAGATTTTCAGGGTGCTAGACAGAAAAAATATGCAGCCGAGAATCCTTTATCCAGCAAGTCTGTCATTTAGAATAGAAGGAGAGATAAAGGTCTTCCCGAACAAACAAAAACTGAAGGAATTTGTCACCACTAAACCAGCCCTACAAGAGATCCTAAGGGGGACCCTGTGAGACAAAGTCCCAGAGACATCACTACAAGCATAAAACATACAGACATCACAATGACTCTAAACCCGTATCTTTCTATAATAACACTGAATGTAAATGGATTAAATGCGCCAACCAAAAGACATAGGGTATCAGAATGGATAAAAAAACAAGACCCATCTATTTGCTGTCTACAAGAGACTCATTTTAGACCTGAGGACACCTTTAGATTGAGAGTGAGGGGATGGAGATCTATTTATCATGCTACTGGAAGCCAAAAAAAAGCTGGGGTAGCCATACTTATATCAGACAAACTAGACTTTAAATTAAAGGCTGTAACAAGAGATGAAGAAGGACATTATATAATAGTTACAGGGTCTATCCATCAGGAAGAGCTAACAATTATAAATGTCTATGCGCCGAACACCGGAGCCCCCAAATATATAAAACAATTACTCATAAACATAAGCAACCTTATTGATAAGAATGTGGTCATTGCAGGGGACTTTAACACCCCACTTACAGAAATGGATAGATCATCTAGACACCCGGTCAATAAAGAAACAAGGGCCCTGAATGACACATTGGATCAGATGGACTTGACAGATATATTTAGAACTCTGCATCCCAAAGCAACAGAATATACTTTCTTCTCGAGTGCACATGGAACATTCTCCAAGATAGATCATATACTGGGTCACAAAACAGCCCTTCATAAGTTTACAAGAATTGAAATTATACCATGCTTACTTTCAGACCACAATGCTATGAAGCTTGAAATCAACCACAGAAAAAAGTCTGGAAAACCTCCAAAAGCATGGAGGTTAAAGAACACCCTACTAACGAATGAGTGGGTCAACCAGGCAATTAGAGAAGAAATTAAAAAATATATGGAAACAAACGAAAATGAAAATACAACAATCCAAACGCTTTGGGACGGAGCGAAGGCAGTCCTGAGAGGAATATACATTGCCATCCAGTCCTATCTCAAGAAACAAGAAAAATCCCAAATACAAACTCTAACAGCACACCTAAAGGAACTAGAGGCAGAACAGCAAAGGCAGCCTAAACCTAGCAGAAGAAGAGAAATAATAAAGATCAGAGCAGAAATAAACAATATAGAAACTAAAAAAACTGTAGAGCAGATCAACGAAACCAAGAGTTGGTTTTTTGAAAAAATAAACAAAATTGACAAACCTCTAGCCAGGCTTCTCCAAAAGAAAAGGGAGATGACCCAAATAGATAAAATCATGAATGAAAATGGAATTATTACAACCAATCCCTCAGAGATACAAGCAATTATCAGGGAATACTATGAAAAATTATATGCCAACAAACTGGACAACCTGGAAGAAATGGACAAATTCCTGAACACCCACACGCTTCCAAAACTCAATCAGGAGGAAAGAGAAAGCTTGAACAGACCCATAACCAGCGAAGAAATTGAATCGGTTATCAAAAATCTCCCAACAAATAAGAGTCCAGGACCAGATGGCTTCCCAGGGGAGTTCTACCAGACGTTTAAAGCAGAGATAATACCTATCCTTCTCAAGCTATTCCAAGAAATAGAAAGGGAAGGAAAACTTCCAGACTCATTCTATGAAGCCAGTATTACTTTGATTCCTAAACCAGACAGAGACCCAGTAAAAAAAGAGAACTACAGGCCAATATCCCTGATGAAGATGGATGCAAAAATTCTCAATAAGATACTAGCAAATCGAATTCAACGGCATATAAAAAGAATTATTCACCATGATCAAGTGGGATTCATTCCTGGGATGCAGGGCTGGTTCAACATTCGCAAATCAATCAACGTGATACATCACATTAACAAAAAAAAAAGAGAAGAACCATATGATCCTGTCAATCGATGCAGAAAAGGCCTTCGACAAAATCCAGCACCCTTTCTTAATAAAAACCCTTGAGAAAGTCGGGATAGAAGGAACATACTTAAAGATCATAAAAGCCATTTATGAAAAGCCCACAGCTAACATCATCCTCAACGGGGAAAAACTGAGAGCTTTTTCCCTGAGATCAGGAACACGACAAGGATGCCCACTCTCACCGCTGCTGTTTAACATAGTGCTGGAAGTTCTAGCATCAGCAATCAGACAACAAAAGGAAATCAAAGGCATCAAAATTGGCAAAGATGAAGTCAAGCTTTCGCTTTTTGCAGATGACATGATATTATACATGGAAAATCCGATAGACTCCACCAAAAGTCTGCTAGAACTGATACATGAATTCAGCAAAGTTGCAGGATACAAAATCAATGTACAGAAATCAATTGCATTCTTATACACTAAAAATGAAGCAACAGAAAGACAAATAAAGAAACTGATCCCATTCACAATTGCACCAAGAAGCATAAAATACCTAGGAATAAATCTAACCAAAGATGTAAAGGATCTGTATGCTGAAAATTATAGAAAGCTTATGAAGGAAATTGAAGAAGATTTAAAGAAATGGAAAGACATTCCCTGCTCATGGATTGGAAAAATAAATATTGTCAAAATGTCAATACTACCCAAAGCTATCTACACATTCAATGCAATCCCAATCAAAATTGCACCAGCATTCTTCTCGAAACTAGAACAAGCAATCCTAAAATTCATATGGAACCACAAAAGGCCCCGAATAGCCAAAGGAATTTTGAAGAAGAAGACCAAAGCAGGAGGCATCACAATCCCAGACTTTAGCCTCTACTACAAAGCTGTCATCATCAAGACAGCATGGTATTGGCACCAGAACAGACACATAGACCAATGGAATAGAATAGAAACCCCAGAACTAGACCCACAAACGTATGGCCAACTCATCTTTGACAAAGCAGGAAAGAACATCCAATGGAAAAAAGACAGCCTCTTTAACAAATGGTGCTGGGAGAATTGGACAGCAACATGCAGAAGGTTGAAACTAGACCACTTTCTCACACCATTCACAAAAATAAACTCAAAATGGATAAAGGACCTAAATGTGAGACAAGAAACCATCAAAACCTTAGAGGAGAAAGCAGGAAAAGACCTCTCTGACCTCAGCCGTAGCAATCTCTTACTCGACACATCCCCAAAGGCAGGGGAATTAAAAGCAAAAGTGAATTACTGGGACCTTATGAAGATAAAAAGCTTCTGCACAGCAAAGGAAACAACCAACAAAACTAAAAGGCAACCAACAGAATGGGAAAAGATATTCGCAAATGACATATCGGACAAAGGGCTAGTATCCAAAATCTATAAAGAGCTCACCAAACTCCACACCCGAAAAACAAATAACCCAGTGAAGAAATGGGCAGAAAACATGAATAGACACTTCTCTAAAGAAGACATCCGGATGGCCAACAGGCACATGAAAAGATGTTCAGCGTCGCTCCTTATCAGGGAAATACAAATCAAAACCACACTCAGGTATCACCTCACGCCAGTCAGAGTGGCCAAAATGAACAAATCCGGAGACTATAGATGCCGGAGAGGATGTGGAGAAACGGGAACCCTCTTGCACTGTTGGTGGGAATGCAAATTGGTGCAGCCGCTCTGGAAAGCAGTGTGGAGGTTCCTCAGAAAATTAAAAATAGACCTACCCTATGACCCAGCAATAGCACTGCTAGGAATTTATCCAAGGGATACAGGAGTACTGATGCATAGGGCCACTTGTACCCCAATGTTCATAGCAGCACTCTCAACAATAGCCAAATTATGGAAAGAGCCTAAATGTCCATCAACTGATGAATGGATAAAGAAATTGTGGTTTATATACACAATGGAATATTACGTGGCAATGAGAAAAAATGAAATATGGCCTTTTGTAGCAACGTGGATGGAACTGGAGAGTGTGATGCTAAGTGAAATAAGCCATACAGAGAAAGACAGATACCATATGGTTTCACTCTTATGTGGATCCTGAGAAACTTACCAGGAACCCATGGGGGAGGGGAAGGAAAAAAAAAAAAAAAGAGGTTAGAGTGGGAGACAGCCAAAGCATAAGAGACTGTTAAAAACCGAGAACTGAGGGTTGATGGAGGGTGGGAGGGAGGGGAGGGTGGGTGATGGGTATTGAGGAGGGCACCTTTTGGGATGAGCACTGGGTGTTGTATGGAAACCAATTTGTCAATAAATTTCATAAAAAATAAAAAATAAAAAAAAAAAAAAAAAAGAAGTTACTCTGGCCTAGGTCAAAGAGGTTGCTGACTGGAATCTCCTCTAGGAATTTTATGGTTTCTTGTCTGATATTTAGGTCTTTCATCCATTTTGAATTTATTTTTGTGTATATTATAAGAAAGTGACTCAGTTTTATTCATCTTCAAGTCACCATCCAGTTTTCCCAACACCATTTGTTGAAAAGAGTGTCTTTTTTTCCATTGGCTATTCTTTTCTGCTTTGTTGAAGATGATTTTACTATATAGCTGTGGGTCCATGTCTCAGTTTTCTATTCACTTACCTTGATTTATGTGTCTGTTTTTGTACTAGTATCATACTGTCTTGATGACTACAACTTTGTGATATAGGTTGAAATCCAGAGTTGTGATGCCTACACTTTTTTCTTCTTCAACATTGCTTTGGGTATTCAGGTGTTTTGAGGTTCCATGCAAATTTTATAATTATTTTGTCCAGCACTGCTAAAAAATGCTGATGGTATATTGATAGGGATTGCATTAAATGTGTAAATTGCTTTGGGTACTATGGACATATTAACAATGTTTGTTCTTCTAATCCAGGAGTATGGAATGCCTTTCAATTTCTTTGTCTCATCCTCTATTTCTCTCATAAATATTCCATAGTTTTCCTAGTACATATATTTTATCTCTTTAGTTAGGTTTATTCCTCGGTATCTTACTGTTTTTGGTGCAATTGCAAATGGGATTGATTTCTTGATTTCTTTTTCTGCTGTTTCATTATTTCTTTATAGAAATGCAACAAATTTCTGCATGTTGATTTTGTGTTCTGTGACTTTGCTGAATTCTTGTATTAGTTCTAGCAAATTTTTGGTGGAGTCTTTCAGGGTTTCTACATAGTGTAACATATAGCCTGCAAATAGTAAAAGTTTGACTTCTTCCTTGCCAGTTTGGATGCCTTCTATTTATTTTTGCTGTCTTATCCTTGAGGCTAAGACATCCAATACTATAGAAAATAGTAATGGTGAGAGTGGACATCCTTGTCTTGTTTCTGACCATATAGGAAATGCTTTCATTTTTCACATTTAGAATCATATTAGGGGTGGATCTCTCATTTATGGACTTTATGATGTTGAAGTATGTTCCATCTATCCCTACATTGTTTAGGGTTTTTATAAGAATTGATGCTGTATTTTGTAAAATGTTTTTTTTCTGTATCTATTGACATGAGTATGTGGTTATTATCCTATATTTTATTAATGTGGTGTATCCTGTTGATTGATTTACAATTATTCAACCAGCCCTGCAGCCCAGGAATAAATCCCACTTGATCATAGTGAATAATTCTCTTAATGTACTGCTGAATTCAATTTGCTAGTATTTTATTAAGAACGTTTATGTCCATGTTCATAAGGAATATCCGCCTGTAATTTTACTTTTTAGTGGGGCCTTTGGTTTTGGAATTAAGGTAATACAGGCTTTGTAGAATGAGTTTCAAAGTTTTCCTTCCATTTCTATTTTTTGGAACAGTTTGGGAAGAATAGGTATTAACTGCTTTAAATGTCTGGTAGAATTCCCCTGGGAAACCTTTTGGCCCAGGACTCTGTTTGTTGGGAGATTTTTGATTATTGATTCAATTTCTTTGCTGGATATGGATCTGTTCAAATTTTCTATCTCTTCCTGTATTTCTGTGGTGTTGTGATCTGTCCTCTTTCATTCATGATTTTATATATTTGGGGCTTTTAATTTTTCTTTTTGATACGTCTAAATAGGGTTTTATCAATTTTGGTAATTCTTTCAAACAACCAGCTCTTAGTTTCATTGATCTGTTCTACTGGCTTATTATTTGTTTGTTTCTATAGTGATTATTTCTGCTCTAATCTGTATTATTTCCCTTCTGTTGGCTTTAGGCTTTACTTGCTGATCCTTTTCTAGATCCTTAACGTGTAACTTAGGTTGTGTATTTGGGAACTTTTTTGTTTCTTGTGATAGGCCTGAATTTCAATAAAATTCCTTCTTAGGATGACCTTTTTTGCATTCCAAAGTTTTTGGACTTTCATGTTTTCATTTTCATTTGCTTCCATGTATATTTTTTAATTTCTTCTTTAATTTCCTGGCTAACCCATTCATTATTTAAAGATTTTTTTTAATGTTTATTTATTTTTGAGAGAGAGAGAGAGAAAGAGACAGAGAGTGAGCAGAGGAGGGGCAGAGAGAGAGGGAGACACAGAATCCAAAACAATCTCCAGGCTCTGAGCTGTCAGCACAGAGCCCGACGTGGGGCTCAGACTCCCAGACTGTGAGATCATGAACTGAGCTGAAGTCAGACACTTAACTAAGCCACCTAGACGCCCCTAACCTATTCATTCTTTAGCAAAATATTCTTTAACCTCCATGTATTTGAGGGCTTCCCCAATTTTTTTTTCTTATGGTTGACTTCATGTTTCATATCCACATGATCTAAAAATAACCATAATATAATCTTAATCTTCTTATACGTGTTGAGGTCTGATTTGTGACCCAGTATGTAAAATATTCTGGACAATGTTTCAGGCACATTAGAAAGAATGTGTATTCTGCCATGTTAGGATAAAATGTACTGAATATATGTTAAGTCTATCCAGTCCTGTGTGTCATTCCAAGGTTTTGTTTCATTGTTGATTTTCTGCTTAGATGATCTATCACTATAAGCAGGGTGTTAAATTCTCTTATTATTGTATTCTTATCAATGAATTTCCTTATGTTTGTTATAAATTGAATTATATACTTGGGATCTTCCAATTTGGAGGCATAAATATTTACAATTATTAGATCTTATTGTTGGATTGGCCCTTTTCTTTCTGATAGAGTGCCCTCCTTTATGTCTTGTTATAGTCTTTCGTTTAAAATTTCTTTTGTCTGGGTGGCTCTGTCGGTTAAGTGTCCGACTTCAGCTCAGGTCATGATCTCACAGTTCATGAGTTTGGGTCCTGCATCAGGCTCTGTACTGACAGCTCAGAGCCTGGAGCCTGCTTCAGATTCTGTGTGCTTCTCTCTATGCCCCGCCCCTACTCGTGCTCTGTCTCTTTCTGTCTTTCAAAAATAAACAAAATGTTAAAAATTAAAAAAAAAAACCTCTTTTGTCTTGTAGAAGTATGTCTAACAGTGTACTTTTGACATCCATTTGCATGGTAGATGGTTCTTCATCCCCTCACTTTCAATCTGGATGTTTCCTTAGGTCTAAAATGAGTCTCTTATAGGCAACATATAGATGATTCTTGTTTCTTTCATCCATTCTGATACCTATGTCCATTGGAACATCTAGCCATTTACATTTACATCGATTATTGAAAGATATGAATTTAATGCCATTGTATTACTTGTAGAGTTTGTGTTTCTGGTGTTGTTCTCTGGTCTTTTCTAGTCTTGTTGCTTTTTAAAAAATTTCTCTACTCAAAGAGTCTCCCTTGAAATTAGTTCCTTTATCTCTGCAGTAAGGGATAATCTAGTGTCTTCTATTCTTTTCTCAAGTCCAGCTAATATCCTTATAAATGTTTTAAATTCTAGTTCAGACATCTTACTTATATCTGCATTTATTAACATTTTAGCCATCATTTTTTCCTGTTCTTTCTTTTGTGATGAATTCTCCTTTCTTGTCATTTTGGGGGAAAGAAAATAAAAGCAAAATAAAACAAAATAAAAATTTTTAAATAGAAGAAAAATAAAATAAAATACATAAAAGAAGGTTGATCATAGGTGTGTTTTGGCCTGTTTGTTATGAGAAGCTTGACAGAAAAAAGTTAGAAAAAAGAAAAGAATAAAAAAAATAAAATTAATATATATATGTATATATATATATTACAAATATATAAAAATAAAATTAAAACATTAATAATTTCTCTTTATGTATCAAAAAACAAACAAATAAAACAAAGACAAATAACAAAAACAAAACAAAACAAAAAGACACTAGATTCTTTTTCCCCTAGAGCTGAATGAAGCTTTGCAGCACTCTATGATTAGTAGACTTGGTTTGGTTAAGGGGTTTGTGCTTGTTTTGGGTGAGGACCCTGCTGCTCTGATTCTCAGGTGCAATTGCCCTAGTGTAGATGTGCCTGCAGGGGGGTGCTTGGTGTAGCAGCTCCATTCTCCACTTGCTGTTGCTGTTTAGCTCACTGATGTGAATCAAGCTGGTGGACACAGGGAGAAAATGGCTTTGCCCTGTTCTTTCATCTCTGGAGTTGGAAATGTGCACCACTCTTCTTCATTAAACCCTCATAGATGTGCAGACAGTGAAGTCGCCTGTGTCTCTGGTTTCTGTGAGAGCTCCGCCTTCACCCTCTCTGTATCTGAGCTGTCCACCTGCAAAATGGCTAGCACTTCTGCATTTTACCTCAGGCATGGCTGTGTTTTAAAACCCCA
This sequence comes from Prionailurus viverrinus, assembly GCF_022837055.1. Lineage (NCBI taxonomy): Eukaryota > Metazoa > Chordata > Mammalia > Carnivora > Felidae > Prionailurus > Prionailurus viverrinus. The sequence continues at coordinate 60,123,298 of NC_062579.1, forward strand.
CACTTCAGAGACATCTGTGGGATGGACCCGTACTGATCTTATAAGGGAGTGATATGCCCCGATTCGAGAGACCCCCCGAAAAAAAACCACCAGAGTCCAGAATCAAAGCCAAGCGGCAAGGGTCATTTATTGCAGGTTTGAACCTGGTCCTCTGCGCACTTGTTGCTGGTGACGCTAAGAGACCCCGAGTAAGGATCTTACAGCTTCTTTTATAGACAGGCACAAACAAGTTAGGGATATTTTTTAGAGGTCACAGAGCTGTTGTTAGTTAACATTTAAATTTGAACGCTCAGCAGAACTTGGTTGGTTCCCGCCTTTATTTCAAACCATTCAGCAGAACTTGATTGGTTCCCGCCTTTATGTCAGACTACAACCAGGCACGCCCTGGCTGGTTTCGGGAACGGGGGTGGGGAGGAGGTCTTTTCTTTGCAGTTGTGAGTACACCTGGTAATTTTTCTCTTAGTCTCTCATTCCCCCCTCTCTTTGGTGCCTTAAGAGCCAATCTTGGATCTTATGTGTCTGACTCAAATGTTTCGGTAATGACGGGTTGGTATTGGGTCCTAAGGACCATCAGTTGGATCGTGTTAACTCAGTCTTTGATAAAGGCAACTAGTTTATTAATAATATAAGGCCCGAGGGTGAGGAGGAGAAGGAGGAGTATAAGGGGCCCAGCTAGAGCAGAAAGCAGGGTGGCTAGCCATGGGGACTGATTGAACCAAGACTCAAACCAGCCTTGTTGTTGTTCTCGTTCATGCTTCCGTTTGGCCAGGCCTTCTCTAACTTTAGCCATGGACTCTCGGACTACTCCAGTGTGGTCAGCATAAAAACATTCTTCTCTTAAGGCTGCACATAAACCTCCCTGTTGGAGGAAGACTAGATCTAGTCCCCTTCGGTTCTGTAGGACCACTTCAGAAAGGGAGATCAGAGATTTTTCGAGGTGCGAGATTGAGTCCTCAAGTCTGGCTATATCCTCATCAATGGCTGCCCTTAGGCTATCGAACCCTCGGTGCTGGATGGCTAGTGATGAGATCCCTGTTCCTGCCCCTATGGCACCAAGGCCAAATAAGGTGGCCAAGGTTATGGTCGTAAAGGGTTCCCGTTTTGTTCTTATTGACTCTCTTGCTTCCGTCCCTTCTGTCCACAGATCATATACAACATTTTCTCAGTGGTAAATAACCCTTGGAAATATTAATATCATGATACATTATTCAGGTGACAAATTAAAAACATCCCTGCTAACACATGGGGTGAGCCCTGTCTTAGAACAAATCCACCAACTGTCAGGAGCTGGAATCATCCATTTAGATTCACCCATAGAGTAATTAGTCTGGGCACAGAGCTGGATATGGCTAGAGGGGACCTTTCCTATACAAGTCCCATTGCCAGTGACCGCTTGCAGTGTGAGGCAGGGGCCCTTTCCATTCCACTTGCAAGCTGCTGGTGACTCTTCTGACTGTGAAAAAGGGGCAGCTTTTTCAGTCTTTCATAGTCTTCTACGAAGACCTATGGCTTCGTAGAAGGGGGATTTTATATCATAACATAGCCAGCAGGCCCTTGTTGCCTCAGGGTCCAATTGGTTTAAGGCTTCATACGCTGCTGTTAGCAATTTCCATAGGGAGTCTATACCTTCTGGGATAGACTCGTCTCTTTTCTTTCTTTTTTTTTTTCTAATACCTGATTTGGCCCTACCAGTTGTACAAGAGGAGAGACTTAATTTTATTTGAATGGCAGTCCCAAAGAGGGGATATTGATATAAGTAGAGTCCCCAAGTGAGTCCTAAGACCCACCGCCTATCCTTTTTCCCCTCCTCTGTAAATCTCACATGAATAAGGTTACAGTTTTCATCATACGTGGTGCGGGTACATGGTTCGACATAGGACATTTCAATAAATTGGGGTTTTACTTCCCACTTCCATTCCCCATCATTGGAGGTCACACAACTCCAGGCTGCGCAATAGAGATTTTTAAACCCTCCACATGTGTGCCTCATTGCCCCCGTCCTAAATCCCGGACATGCATAAAATCCATTTCTACTTATTGATACCCTCCTTTGCAGTTGCCTCCATTTACCTCCTTCCATTTCTTTTAATGGACTAATTTTTTCTAAATTAAAATATAAATCTGGCCACCAGGTATTTAATGGGGCAGTTCCTAGGGTTTTGTTGTAGACTTCTTCATGAGTCTCTAAATTAGTAATTTCCCATGTCAAATTATAGGGGTCGTGGGGGTTTGGATTTACAGACAGAATTTGCAGAACAATCAAGAGAAGGGCAAGTACCATAGTTACGGCTCAGTCCATTGGGGGCATAGGGTCAATTTTAAAGGATTGTCCTTAGTCCGATCAACAGTCCAGGTTGTCTTTGAAGGTTCGATGAGGTCTGAGAACGGGTCCACTGGTTTGGCGTGGGCGAAATGGATCCAGGTGGCGATTCCGTCTACTTTGATGGCAGTAGGCATTGTCAGGATGACCTGGAAGGGTCCTCTCCACCTGGGCTCCAGAGTTCCCTGCCAATGACATTTGACAAGGACCCAATCCCCTGGCTGGAATTGATGTGGAATAGGAGGGGGGTCCAGTCTCATAGAGTTCCTTTAATTTGGGCCATATATCTTCATGGACCCTCTGTAAGTCTTGTAGGGAGAACAAGAATTCAAGACTATTATCGTTCTCAGCTTTGACAAGGTTATCTTTTAGGTTGGGGATGATGGGGGGTGGTCTACCATGTATTATTTCATAGGGTGTGAGTCCCAGTTTGTATGGGCAATTACGCACCCTGAACAGAGTGTAGGGGGAAGGACCACCCAATTAGTGCCAGTCTCCATGGTCAATTTGTTTAGGGTCTCCTTTAAGGTTCTGTTCATTCTCTCTACCTGTCCTGAGCTTTGGGGTCGGTATGCACAATGTAATTTCCAATCAGCCCCAAGTATGGAAGCCAGTCCCTGACTTACCTTAGAGTCGAATGCAGGTCCATTGTCTGACCCTATCATTACTGGAAAACCATACCTAGGCAGGATTTCTTCTAGGATCTTTTTGGCTACAATCTGTGCCGTTTCATTCTTGGTTGGAAAGGCTTCAGTCTATCCTGAAAAGGTATCTACAAAAACTAGCAAATACTTATATCCATATTTTCCTGGTTTTACCTCAGTGAAATCTACTTCCCAGTAGGTCCCCGATCTGCTCCCTCTTTGTCTTACCCCTGTTGTATGAGGATTGCTACTCGCATTGTTGAGTTGGCACACTGTACATTTAGTGACTACTTGATCGACCTTATCAGAGACATTTCTGATCTTTAGTCCAGTCTGTCTCAGTAAGTCCAACATTCTCCGGGAACCTAAGTGGGTGCTGCGATGGATCCACTCTAGAACTTGCCATCCTAGTTTATCTGGGAGTATAATGCTGCTTTTAGAGTCTCTCCACCAGCCATCTTTGATTCGGGTCATAGGAAGTTTACTCATCCATTGAATGTCGCTTTCTGAATACTCAGGGCTGGGGGGCAATTCCCGGGGTCTGGGGTCTGGCAACTGTAGGGTCAGCAATTGCCCTGGGGGCCGAGCTATGTTTTTTGCAGTCTGATCGGCCAAATTGTTGCCCCAGGAAATTAGGTCGGTTGTCTTCTGGTGTCCTGGGCCATGCACAATCGCTAGCTTTTTGGGTTCCCATAAGGCTGCTAGCAGGGCTAGAATCTCTTCTTTATTTCTGATGTCTTTCCCTTCAGCTGTGAGGAGCCCCCGTTCTCTGTATATCGCCCCATGTATATGAGCAGTGGCGAAGGCATATCGGCTATCAGTGTACATGGTTAGCTTGCGGTCTCTTCCTAACTTTAGGGCCTGGGTTAAGGCTATTAGCTCAGCCTTCTGGGCCAAGGTTCTGGGGGATAGAGCTTCTGCCCACACTACCTCGGTCTCTGAAGTCACGGCCGCCCCCGCATACCTTTGTCCTTGGTGAACGAAGCTGCTTCCGTCGGTAAACCAGATGGCATCTGCGTCTGATAATGGCTGATCCTGCTAGTCCTCCCGGACCCCATAAACTTGAGCCAGTATGTCAGCGCAGTCATGAAGTGGGGTTCCCATGTCTGGGTCTGGCAGCAGTGATGCTGGGTTCAGGGCCGTTGGGGGGGTGAAGATGACCCTGAGGGGATTCAACAGCAGTCCCTGGTAATGAGTGAGTCGGGCATTGCTCAGCCATGGGTCAGGTGGCTGCTTGAGGATGACCTCGATGGCATGCGGGGCAGTGACTTGTAATTCTTGGCCCATGGTCAGCTTATCAGTGTCCTTTACCATTAGGGCAGTGGCTGCAATCATCCGGAGACAGGGTGGCCATCCGGCGGCCACTGGATCTAGCTTTTTAGACAGATAGGCTACTGGCCTGCACCAAGGGCCTAAATGCTGAGTTAGCACTGCCTTAGCTATGCCTCGGTTTTCATCTACATATAGGTGGAAGGGTTTGGAGACATCGGGGAGTCCCAGGGCAGGTGCTGATAGCAGAGCAGTTTTGATTTGTTGGAAGGCCTGTTCAGCTTCTTCCGTCCAACTAAAGGGCTGTTGATCTTTTGTTGCCTGGTATAAAGGTTTTGCTAATTCAGCAAACCCTGGTATCCATAGTCTGCAGAACCCAGCCGACCCTAGGAATTCCCTCACCTGTCGTGGTGTCTGCGGTCTGGGAATACGAAGGACAGTCTCTTTCCGGGCATCCGTTAGCCAGCGTTGCCCCCCTCTCAGTAAGTAACCCAGGTAAGTTACCTCTGACTTGCAGATCTGAGCCTTCTTTGCTGAGGCGTGGTAGCCTAAGGTTCCCAGAGTTCACAGGAGACCTTCGGTTCCCTGGATGCAGGTTTCGGGTGTCTCAGCAGCTATTAAGAAATCATCAACATACTGTAGGAGAGTTATATTAGGGTGTTGTTTTCTGTACTCACCGAAATCTTCGTGTAGAGCCTCGTCGAACAGGGTTGGAGAGTTCTTGAATCCTTGTGGCAGTCTGGTCCAAGTGAGCTGGCCATTTATGGCCCTGTCTGGATCTGTCCACTCGAATGCAAATAGCTCTTGACTTTTAGGCGCTAGTGGTAGGCTGAAAAAAGCATCTTTTAGATCCAGAACAGTATACCATTGTTTTTCTGGGCTGAGGGTGCTCAGGAGAGTATAGGGGTTAGGAACGGTTGGATGTATGTCCATCACCTGCTTATTGACTTCTCTCAGGTCCTGCACAGGTCTGTATTCCCTGCTGTTGGGCTTGCGCATGGGCAGCAGGGCGGGTATTCCATGCTGAGTGGCAGGTGCGTAGGACCCCAAAGTCAAGGAGGCGGCGGATGTGCGGTGTGATGCCATTTTTGGCTTCCGTGGGCATAGGGTATTGGCGCACGCGGATGGGGTCCGTCCCGGGCTTGACCTCTATAAATAGGGCTAGGCGATGTTTTGCTAACCCCATACCACCCGTTTCTGCCCACGCGTCTGGGAAGCGTTGAAGCCAGGGCTTGATGTCCTGATCCAGAGGAGTGGGTTCCTGATGGAGCCTATATTCATCTTCTAGTTTCACAGTGAGTACAGATATGGGTTGGTTGTGGAAGTCAGTCACTGTGGGCCCCCCTCCCGGTTGGAAATGAATTTGGGCCCCCATTTTGGTAAGCAAATCCCTCCCCAACAGGGGGCAGGGGCTGTCGGGAATGACCAGGAAGGAGTGGGTTACCTTCCCAGTTCCTAAGTCCACAGTCCTCTGAGTTGCCCAGGGGTATTTCTTTATTCCGGTGGCCCCTTGTACCCAGGATGATTTTTCAGATACTTTTCCATGGGGCTTGACCAGAGCTGAGTGCTGTGCCCCGGTATCAACTAGGAACTGGACCAGGGCCCCCTCCACTTGCAATGTTACCCTAAGTTCGGGGAGGGGGTCTGAACCCCGTCCTCCCTATTCTGTATTTTGGGTAAACAGTATGGGGGCTATTTTAGGCTGCCACTGCCCTTGGCTGGGGCGGGGTTGTTTCTTCTTGGGGTATTCTCGTATCCAATGGCCTTTTTCTTTACAATAGGCGCACTGAACTTTATCTAAGTGCCACCTGGGAAGGCGTATTGTTTGAATGCCTTCTGGGGATGGCTGTTCTTTCTGGACTATAGCGGCCAGGACTTTAGTCATTTTCTCTGTGGCTTTGATCTGTCTCTCTTCTGGGGCGTCCCTGTTGTTGTAGACCCGTTGTGCTATACCGAGCAGATCCTGGATCTGTTTACCTTCTAAATCCTCTAGCCTTTGGAGTTTTTTTTTAATGTCAGGAGCTGCTTGATTTACAAAGGACATAACGACAGCAGCCTGGTTTTCAGGGACTTCTGGATCCATGGGAGTAAACTGCCTAAAGGCTTCCATTAATCTCTCTAAGTAAGCAGCTGGACTCTCTGCCTTTCCCTGTACGACCGAATATACCTTAGCCAAATTGGTGGGCTTGCGAGCTGCAGCCCGGAGACCTGCCATCAGAGTCTGGCGATAAATGAGTAGCCTTCCCCTACCTTCTGCCATGTTGTAGTCCCATTCCTCCTGTGGAGGTCTGGTTAGGGGGAAAGCTGCATTAATGAGGTCAGGGTTAGATGTTGGCCAACCGTCGTCTCCGGGAACCAGCTTTCTTGCTTCTAATTGGATCCTCTCTCGCTCCTCTGTGGTGAACAGGATGCAGAGGAGCTGCTGACAGTCATCCCAGGTGGGCTGGTGGGTGAACATGATACTGTCTAAAAGAGCTATTAGATCTTTAGGGTTATCAGAGAATCGAGCATTCTGCGTTTTCCAGTTGTAAAGGTCACTAGTGGAAAAGGGCCAATACTGGAGTCGGGGGTTGCCTGTTTCATCGGGGGTCCTATTTCCTGCAGGGGTAGGGCCACAGTGGAGTCGGGGAGGCGAGGGTTTGGCTCACACTGGGTGAGCCTGCGGATTTGGCCGGCTGGCCCCCCGGGGTTGGTTTCATTTTCAATGGGGCTCGGCCTGGCTGCTGCTTCCCGTCCTCCCGGTTCCCCTAGGGGGGCAACTAGTGGGGCGACTGGTGGGGCGGCTGCTGTGGGCAGGGCCTGGGGTGCGAGGGGAGGGGGATGATAGGGTGGAGGGTCTAGGGATAGTAGGCCCTGACTATCGGGCAATATGGGATACAAGGGCGCAGCTGGCGTCCTTGATTTTGGGGGACCTGTAGGCTGCATGGCAAGGACCTTACATGTTCCCGAGGATAGGAAGGGGGCCAACCAAGGGGGTGGATTTTCCACTGAACTCTGCCATACAAGAATGTAGGGAATTTGATCAGGGTGTCCCTCGTGACCTGGTAGAAAAATCTTTGATTTCACCTTAGCAATTATAGGGAGGCAGAAAGTTCCTTCGGTTAGCCATCCAACGCCGAAGGTTGGCCATTCAGAGCAGCAGAGGGTTATTAATTTTCCTCGCCAGATGTCTAAACTCAAATTCTGTCCTCTGGTTTTAACATCCCTGAAGTTAGCAACGAGGAGAGAAAGAGGAGTGCTTTGAGATTGACCCATCTGTATCTTGGAGGTGGAGGAAAGGATTAAAAGGAGAAACAGTGAAGTTATGAGGATTTCTGGCTGGGCCAGGCCAGGTCTCCTGTGAAAGAGAAGGAGTTTAACACTTAAAAATTATAGAATAGAGAACACAACACTTAGATCGCTAGCACGTTTCGGGTGTTTGCCACCCGAACAGAAAAATTCCGATGGGCCCAAAAAGGTGCCCCAGACGGGTGCCAGTGGACGTCTCCTACTGGACCCAACCGACTGCCCTATAGCATGTCCGCCAGGGCCGTGTCAGTCACCGATACAGATCCCGCATAGGAGAGCCAGAAACGAACAAACAGAAATGGACAGAGCCAGAAACGAACAAACAGAAATGGACAAAGCCAGAAACGAACAGACAAACAGAAATGGACAGAGCCGGCTCACTCACCGATTGGTCTCAGGGACAACCCGTTGACTTGGGGTCTGGTGGGTTTGAGGGGATCCCGGACGAGCCCCCAGATGATATGCCCCGATTCGAGAGACCCCACCCAAAAACAAACCACCAGAGTACAGAATCAAAGCCAAGCGGCAAGGGTCGTTTATTGCAGGTTCAAGCCCGGTCCTCCGCGCGCGCACTCGTTGCCGGTGACGCTAAGAGGCCCCGAGCAAGGATCTTACAGCTTCTTTTATAGACAAGCAGAAACAAGTTAGGGATATTTTTTAGAGGTTACAGAGCTGTTGTTGGTTAACATTTAAATTTGAACACTCAGCAGAACTTGATTGGTTCCCGCCTTTATTTCAAACCATTTAGCAGAACTTGATTGGTTCCTGCCTTTATGTCAGACTACAACTGGGCACGCCCTGGCTGGTTTCAGGAACGGGGGGTGGGGGGGTGGGGGGGAGGTCTTTTCTTTGCAGTTGTGAGTACACCTGGTAATTTTTCTCTTAGTCTCTCAGGAGGATTTTCCTACGTTGTGGCTGGTGCCAGCTTATCACAGGCAGCCAAACAACTGCACAGACTGTCAGAGTTTATGGTAAATTGCAACACACAGCTGGATTGCTGCCCTCAGCCAGTATCTCTGTTCTTATATTGGTGAGCAAGACAGCTCCATGGCACTGCAGGATCCTTTGCCTGGCAGAGAGGCCATATCACCTCTCCTAAATGCACTCCAAGCTGTCGCTGGTGCTGGCTTGTCTCAAAAGTAAGTCAGGCAACTGAGCAGTGGTTTGGAGTTTATGATAAATCACAACACAGAGCCAACACCAGGCTTTGTAGACCTTTGCCAGTGTCTTTGTTCCTATACTTTGTCCCATGGTGCCTGCAGGGTCCTTTGCCCACAGAGAGGCTATATCACTTTTACAATATACTCCAAGCAGGGGAACCACTTCTCTTCTATGGCCTTGGGGATCTTTAGGTTGCCTGCTTCTGGGGCTCATCTCTGCTCTCCCACCAGAGCACTGCCCAGCTCTTCAGGCATGAAACTATTAACATCACAGACCTCTGAAACATTTGAGTCTGTGTCCTGCTGTTTACAAAAAACTAGCAATATTGTAACCCTTCCTTTTTCCTTGTCAAAAGTTTTGGGGAGTAGTTTTCTTATGTAGTCATCTGTGCATGTTTTCACTCTTTTTTTAAATTATTATTCTCTTCCTTTTTCTCTCTCTCCTTCTTCTCTCTCACTACTCTCACCATAGTCAGGGCTCCCTCTCCTTGTGAATGTCTGTGGCTCTTTTCTCCCACAAACTCTAGGCAGTTCCTACCTTCCATGGTCACATTTCTGGTTTGTACATGTGCAGCTTTGTTCTCTAAGACTTCCATTTGATTTTTGGATGTTCAGAATAATTTTATATTTATCTAGCTGTGGTTTAAGGGAGGATACAAGCTTAAGGTCACCTTACTCTTCTGCCATTTTACCTCTACCCCCCCACCCCGAATATCTTTCACTTTTAAAGTTAAAGTTGATGTGGTTTTAGAGTGGTGGTGGGGGGAGTCCAGAGCTGACAGCCAGGAAAGAATTCTTGAGACAACTTTTATGCAAAAATGTTATTTTGTTAAGGCATGGGGACAAGAATTATGGGCAGAAAGTGCCGCAATGGAGTTGTGAAGAATGACTAATTATATACTCTGTAAGTGGGGGAGGTAAGGGCAAAAAGAGGTTTCCAAAAAGACTTTCAAAAAGCTAAACAGGACTCATAAGATACTGGAGGCTTAGTTATTGTCAAGCTAAGGTTGTTTTTCCCTCTAGCAAAACATTAACATGAAGACAATAGGAATGTTATACTCTGTATTTGCCTCAAGTATTTGTCAATGGGCTACATGTTTTAAAGAAATGTAGTTTTATCTACATTTTCTTCTTGTCTTTGTTCCCCAAAGGGCTCCAGGAAACTGAGTCTATAGGTTTCTAGAGATTGCTTTTTTTTTCTTTTAAGTCATTAAAACAGTTGGAAACCAATGAGAGGCTCCTGTTCTGTATGACAATGATTTCTATCAGTTAACCATTTGTTTTTCCCTTTCCTTTGTTCTTGGGCAGCCAGGAATGCGTGAGGAATGTCACACAAATCCCACCTGGCAAGGGGGTCACTTGTGGAGTGTTAGATTGCCTTATGCTCCTTCACCAAAAGTGAAGTGATATTTTACTTTCATATGAAATAAGAATCAGTATTGCCTTCAACTAGGAAAGGATATCTTTATTTACAGACACTTGTGCTATAAGAAAAGTATAATTCTTCAAAGGTATTTTTTGGGTCCAAGTAGCAGAGAAAGCAATTAACCTAAATACTCAAGTATATGAGTTTAATAGTTGAATGAGTTATTTTGAACCAGGCATTAATTTATACATAAATGTTCTTGTAAACAATTACTGAAGAATTGCATTGTAAAGATGATTCATAATCTGAAAGTGTTAGCTCAAGGTATTTCTCCCACACATTACATGACACTTTCTCCATAAACCATGGTTTAACATGAAGACTTTGGTAGCAGACTTATTCAATATTAGTAACATTGAATTTTGGAATATATAAATGACTTGGTTTTATTTCTTGTCTAACTGCACTGGTTAAAATCTCAAATACAGGGTTGAAAAGAAGTTGTGGAAGCATATATTCTTGTTTTATTCCTCATCTTCGGGCAAGGCACGCATTCTTTTGCCATTAAGTAGAATGCTACCTGTGAATTTTCCATAAAGGCTCTTGAACAGGATATGGAAGTTCCCATCTATTACTAGTTCATTGAGTGTCCTTTTCATAAAAAGCATTTGATTGTTATCAAAATATTTTTCTATAGCTAGTGATATGACCGTGTGATTTTTTATTCCACTGATATAGCACACTATATTAATTAAATTTTAGATGTTAAACCAACTTTGAATTCCTGGGATAATTCCCCATGTTCATTATATATAACTCATATGTTGTTGTATTCTGTTTGCTAGTATTTTGCTGAACGTTTTTACATTTCTATTTATAAAAGAATTTGATCTATAGTTTTCTTTACTTGGTGTCCTTGTCTGGTTTTAATGTCAGGGTTATACTGACTTGATATTAATTTCCCATTTTATTCCTGTCATTACTTGAGTTAACAAATATTTTCCTCTTTGCCAAGGGGCTCTGTGTATGCATTGGGGCACAACTCTTTTAATCAGAAAATTTACCACTCCTCACCCCTCCTTGTACTTCACTTCCTGTTTACTCAAGGTGAAAATTTCAACCAAAAGTTATAGATTGGAGCATTCTATGATATTTTCTGAGCATGTTTGTAGTCTTATAGTACCTCAAGAATATGTCAGAGTTTTTAAAAACCTATTATGGGACAACCTGTTTTCAGCTCTTTATTTTAATATTTTGGGCATATTTCTTGTTTCCTTTGTCAGATATTACAACCTTGGGAAGCTGTGATGTAAAATAACCACCACCAGTTGTTTTCAACAAATGTCTTGAGGATAAGGCTTTTCCTCTAAAATGAGGTCCAAATTAGGTCAGCTAAAAACACCACCATGTAAATGAAGTTCTTTAAGAAAGTTGGAAGACAGATCATATAATGACAGTAATATTTGGTTGGGGCTTTTTGTTGAGATCCAAACTTACTTTTTCCTTTCTAGTGACTGGTTTATTTTGTTCCTAATTACCATGGTTGTCATGGTGCTGATTTTCTAGGCTACAGAAGAGGTGAGGAAAAGAAAAAAGTCAATTTTACAATGCCATGATCAATCCTGCTGTTCACACTGAGATTCAATAATTTTTTCTTGAATTAGTGATCCTCAGATTGTTGTAAGCTTTGGTTAATTATCAGAGTTCCAAAAAAAGTTGATTTTTCACTTTTTTGCCAGTGTTTTTATTACTTTTATAGAATGTCAGATTTGTGAAGGTTATAAGTCAACCAATATGAAAGTCTTCCCTCAGCAAACCATAGTTTTGAAGTAAATCAGGGAAAAAGATAAAGCAATTACCTTTTTAAATGTAGTGGGTAATTACAATGGAAAGTCCTCTAAAATGTGGAAACTCTGCTTAATCAACTAATAAACCAAATGATATAACAGTTCAGTACTTCAATGATATCTTTAAATGCTATAATTATGAATCAATTTTATTAATTTATAATTTCTAAAATATTTTCCACACCAATAACGAAGCAGCAGAAACAGAAATCATGGAATGAATCCCATTTACAATTGCACTGAAAACTATAAATACCTAGGAATAAACTTAACCAAAGAGGGAAAAGATTTGTATGATGAAAAACTATAGAAATCTTATGAAAGAACTTGAAGACACAAAGAAAGGGAAAAACTTTCCATGTTCATGGATCAGAAGAACAAAAATTTTTTAAATTTTTATACTACCCAAAGCGATCTACACATTCAATTCAATGCCAAACAAAATAGCATTAGCATTTTTCACAGAGCTAGAACAAAGATTCCTAAAATTTGTGTGGAGCCACAAAAGATCCTGAAAGAACAAAGTAATGTTGAAAAAGAAAACCAAAGCTGGAGGCATCACAATCCCAAACTTTAGCCTGTATTACAAAGCTATAGTCATCAAGACAGTTTGATGGCATTGTCACAAAACCAGACACATAGACCAATGGAATAGAATAGAATAGAAAACCCAGAAATGGACCCACAAATATATGGCCAACTAATCTTTGATCAAGCAGGAAAATATATCCAATGGAAAAAAAAAGACAGTCTCTTTTTTTTTCAGGTGTCAAAGTACTCATTTTATTTTTATTTTTATTTTTTTATATATGAAATTTATTGACAAATTGGTTTCCATACAACACCCAGTGCTCATCCCAAAAGGTGCCCTCAATACCCATCACCCACCCTCCCTTCCCTCCCACCCCCCATCAACCCTCAGTTTGTTCTCAGTTTTTAACAGTCTAAAAGACAGTCTCTTTAAAAAATAGTGCTGGGAGACCTGGATGGCAGCATGCAGAATAATGACACTGGACCACTTTCTTATAGTATACACAAATATAAATTCAACATGGATAAAAAGGCCTAAATGTGAGATAGGAAACTATCAAAATCTTACAGACAACAACCTCTCTGACCTCAGCTTCAGCAATTTCTTACTCAACACATCTCCAAAGGCAAGGGAATTGAAAGCAAAAGTGAACTATTGGGACCTCATCAAGATAAAAAGCTTCTGCACAGCAAAGGAAATGATGAACAAAACTAAAAGGCAACTGACGGAATGGGAGAAGATATTTTCAAATGACATATCAGTTAAAGGGTTAGTATCTAAAATCTATTAAAAAACTTACCAAACTCAACACACAAAAAAACAAATAATCCGGTGAAGAAATGGGCAGAAGACATGAATAGACACTTCTCCAAAGAAGACATCCAGATGACAAACAGACACATGAAAAGATGCTCAACAACATTCATCATCACGGAAAGACAAATAAAGCCACATTGAGATACCACCTCACACCGGTCAGAGTGGCTAAAATTAACAACTTACAAAACAATAGATATTGGTGAGGATTTGGAGAAAGGGGAACTCTCTTGCACTATTGGTGGGAATGCAAACTGGTACAGACACTGTAGAAAATAGTGTGGTTATTCATCAAAAAATTAAAAATAGAATTACCTTACGACCCAGCAATTGAACTACTAGGGATTTTTCCAAAGAATACAGTGTTTCTGATTTGAAGGGGCACAGGAACCCCAATGTTTATAGCAACATTATCAACAATAACCAAATTATGGAAAGAACCCAAATGTCCATCAAATGATAAATGGAGAAAGAAGATGTGGTACATATACACAATGGAATACTCAGTGATGAAAATGAATGAAATCATGTCATTTGCAAAAACGTGGATAGAACTGGAACGTATTATGCTAAGCAAAATAAGTCAGTCAGAGAAAGACAGATATATGATTTCACTCATATGTGGAAATTGAGAAACTTAACAGATGACAATAGGGAAAGGGAAGGAAAAATAAGGTACAAACACAGAGCAAGGCAAACCATAAGATACTCTAAAATACAGTGAACAATCTGAGAGTTGATGGGGGTAGGGGTTGAGGAGGGAGGGATAATGGGTGATAAGCAATGAGGAGGTCACTTGTTGGGATGAGCACTTGGTGTTGTATGTAAGTGAAGAATCATGGGATCTACTCCTAAAGCCAAGACTACTCTGTATGTTAGCTAATTTGACAATAAATAAAAAAGAGAGAAAGAAGAAAGAAAGAAAGGAAGGAAGGAAGAAAGAAAGAGAAAAGCTGGAAGCATCACAATTCCAGTTTTCAAGTAATATTTCAAAGCTGAAATAATAAAAATAGTATGGTCCTGGTACAAAAAAAGACACATAGATCAATGAAACAGAAAAGAAACCCAGAAATAAACCTACAGTTGTATTATCAATTAATTTTGACAAAGGAGGCAATAATGTGAGGGGGGCAAAAGACAGTCTCTTCAACAAATGGTGTTGGGAAAACTGGACAGCAACATGCAAATGAATGAAAGTGGAACACTTTGTTTCACCATACACATGTGTGACATAAAACCATAAAACCCCCAATAAAACTAGAAGACAACCTATTGGATTGGGAGAAGATATTCGCAAAAGACATATATGATAAAAGGTTAGTACCCAAAATATAAAAAGAACTTATACAACTCAACATCAAAAAAAATCCAATTAATAATGGGCAAAAGAAGTGAACCCGTATTTCTGCAAAGAAAACATTAGATGGCCAACAGACACACGAAAAGAAACTCAACATCACTTATCATCTGGGAAGTGCAAATCAAAACCACAGTGAAATATCACTTCATACCTGTCAGAATTGCTAAAATCAAAATACAAGAAAAAAGTGTTGGAGAGGATGTGGAGAAAATGGAACACTTGTATACTTTTGATGGGGTTTCAAAGTGGTGTAGCCACTGTGCAAGTCAGTATGGAAGTTCCTCAAAGAATATGAAAACCCAAAGAATACGAAAACACTAACTCAAAAAGGTATATGTACCCTTATATTTTTAGCAGCTTTATTTACAATAGCTAAATTATGGAAACATCCCAAGTGTATATTGATAGATGCATGAATAAATAAGATGTGGTGTGTGTGTGCGTGTGTGTGTGTGTGTGTGTGTATAATCCATTCATATAAATGAATGAAATCTTGCCATTTGCAACATCATGGATGGAGCTAGACAATATAATGCCAAGTGAATAAAGTCAGTCAGAGAAAGACTAGTAACATGATTTCACTCATATGTGGAATTTAAGAAGGTAAACAAATGAACAAAGGTTGGGGGAAGGGGGAGGCAAATGAAGATACAGACTCTTAAAAATAGAAAACAATCAGATGGTTTACCAAAAGGTAAATGGGTGGGGGAATGGGAGTAATAGGTGAAGGCTAAGGTTAAGGCTACACTTATCTTGATGAGCACTTAGTAATATGTGGAATTTTGAATTTGTATATTGTTCAACTGAAACTAATATAACTATATCTTAGCTACACTGAAAATATAATTACATTTGAAAATTAAAAAAATAGAAAAATAAAAATAAACAATTAAAATATGTATTAATAAACAGAGCTCACTTAGCAAAGCTATTATCATAGTCAAGGGAGGAAATTATGGGTTCCTGAATTTGGAAAATGACAGAATGGAAAGGAAAAAAAATAAGAAATGTGGAATTTTAATCTTCAGGGCTTTGATACAGAAGGGATAAAGAGAAAAATATGTAAAATTCCTCTCATCGTTTTACCTCAGATGGTTAAATTTAAAGCATTATGTGCAATAAAAAGCAAGGAAAATGAAACCAGTTTTATTTCAGCTTGAGAAGTAAATATCAAAGTCCATTTTAGGCCCTGAATTTGATGTATATGGGAAATATTTACAAGAAGATTTCTAACATTCATTTGAAAACTTGGGTTTTGAAGGTAACACAGTACTTATGGCTGGCAATGTAGGTTTGACAACCATACAATTATACACAGAGGATACAATTGAATAAACAGGATTGAACAATAATAATTATTATCAGAATCATTATTATTATAATTATTATTGAAGGAGAAGAAAAAAGATATAGGAAATAAATGTAAAACCGGTTGAAAGATTACAGTAGGTTAAGAATAGAAAGTGGATACAGATCAATCTTTCTTTTTTTTATTTTTAAATTTTTTTTAACGTTTATTTATTTTTGGGACAGAGAGAGACAGAGCATGAACAGGGGAGGGGCAGAGAGAGAGGGAGACACAGAATCGGAAACAGGGTCCAGGCTCTGAGCCATCAGCCCAGAGCCTGATGCGGGGCTCGAACTCACGGACCGCGAGATCGTGACCTGGCTGAAGTCGGACGCTTAACCGACTGCGCCACCCAGGCGCCCCCAGATCAATCTTTCATGTGGTTTCAAAGTAAAAGTAAGAAGAAAACAGCTGTAACCTGAAGGATAGTCATGGTAGGGAATTGTTAATTAGTTTAAGAATATTTATTTTGATATTTTAGAGGAATCTGACCAGTTCTGAAGGCTAAGAAATGTGTTAATGGAAAACAAAATAAACATATCTAAGCTCCTATGGTACTAATTTCTGGGGAATGACAGGAATGGAGAATGATGAAGTGGGAGATTGAGACTAGATCAAACACTGGACAATTCATTTCTGAGACTGCAAGTTGAAAAGAAATGTGAAGATAGAGATATTTGGAGATATTAGTGAGGGAAGTCACATAACTTCACACTAAAACAACTTGATCTTCCTAGTAACAGATTGTGGTAAAGCAAAGAGCAACTTTAGTGATAATGATGGTTTGGATAAAGTTGAGAGACTTAAAATTATGATAAAATATGGCTTTCATATTTTAAAATATTGGTGTTACAGGAGCTGTGAGTAATGTTGAGTTCTATAAGGTGGATGGGTATACAATTTGATCAAATCAAAAAATAAATATATGCTTTCAGAGGTGCTGAGGGATTTTGAGGCAGAAGTGATAGACATTGATTCTGTGAAAGGAGGCAATGAGAAGGAATAGGGTAGGGCAAATATCTGCTCTGGCTCAAATTATTCAATATAAGTAAATAGATTATAATAGTTTCCTATTGGTTTAGGATATGTGATGAACATGCTAAAGAGCTTTAAACTGATGTGAGAGGAATCAATTAATTCCTTTTATTTGAACAGAGAGGAGTGGTTTGATCATCATAATATATAGATTCGTTGGAAGAAAAATAGGCTAAGAGGGAAGGTCAGTTAAGAGGTGATTTTAGTTGTCTTCCTCTGAACCAAAAACAGTTATAGAATTACATAGAAAGACACAATTGACAATAACATTGTGAAGGAAAAATCAGTTTTTAAAAATGAAAATCTGCCATTTGCTTTTTTGTTTTTGTTTTTTATTTTTAATATTAAATTTATTGTTAAATTGATTTCCATACAACACCCAGTGCTCATTCCAACAGGTGTCCTCTTCAGTGCCCATTCTGCCATTTGTAATGGCATGGATGGAACTAGAAAGTATAATGCTAAGTATAATAACCCAGTCAGAAAAAGACAAATACCATATGCTTTCGCTCATATGTGGAATTTAAGAAACAAAACAAATGAGCAAAATGGGAAAAAGAGAGAGAGACAGAGAGAGAGAAACCAAGAAACAGACTTAAATATAGACAACAAACTGATGTTTACCAAAACGGAGGTGAGTGGGGGATGGGTTAAAATACATTGGAGATTAAGGAATGCACTTGTACTCATGAGCACAGGGTGATATTTGGAATTGTTGAGTCACTATATTGTACACCTGAACTTAATATAACACTGTTAACTAACTGGAATTAAAATAAAAACATTAAAAATCAGTCTTTTAAAACTTACTATATTAAAGAAAAATTGACAATTGCCATACTATACATATATTTTAAATAATTTCATCAAACCATACATAAAGTGAAAGAACTTTATAGTGATACATTTTATAATCTATTTTCTGAATGTTAGTATTTAATAATATGAAGCTGACATTGAAATTTGTTAGAGACAATGATACATGTTAGTTTTTTAAATTTAACTTGTGAGAAATAATTGCCACTTCACATATAATTTCGATTTATCAACCCTCATGGATTTAGATTTATCAAAATTAATTAGAGGAGACACTTAAAATTCTAATGCAATAAAAATGAATTTAAAGTTTGAAAAATATAGAAAAATGTTATACTTAAATTTATGTCCATCCTTGCCCCCACTAATTCCTGCTTTGAACATTGTCATAACTTCAAAAACATCTGTAATCAATATGATTACTCATTCTATTTTTTCCTTAATAAAGAATACATTTATTATTATTCATGACTTAAATACATTAGGTAGACGTTATAGCTATGCCCACATGAACTTTAGAAGGAATTATTTCCACTATTGTCTCAAAATAAATATTTTTTATGTTTTATTTTATTTATTTATGAGAGAGAGAGAGAGAGAGAGAGAGAGAGAGAGAGAGACAGAGTGCAAGCAAGGGAGGAGCAGAGAGGGAGACACAGAATCTGAAGTAGGCTCCAGGCTACTCAAACCCACAATGGTGACGTCAAGACCTGAACCGTAGTCGGACACTTAACCGACTGAGCCACCCAGGCACCCCTCAAAGTGGATATTTATATTGCATATTGCATTATATAAATCAGTTTGAAAAATCCTAGGAAATTGTAAAATCAGGATACTAGGAGAGTTTTTAATTAATTTTTCAGTACACCCCTGCTTCAGCACAAAACTGGTCCTAAATCATGACAACTATTTTATTTCTGCAGTAGAAAGTTTTTCCTTCTTTATAAGCTGAGGGTCACCTACTGCACGATACACATTTTTTTTTTCATTCTGGTGGCATCAGTAATAGGCTTCATTTACTTGAAGTTTGTTTCTAGTGATATTTGACACAGGGAGGTGTCAAATATTATGGCCAAAAATATTCTTGACCAAAACAAAGCACCATTAATCAATTTCTAAACATAGAGTTTGGAGCATCTACCTTGATACTTCTTTAAAATATTTGATTCAATGTTCATAGACAATGTGCCCTTAACACTAATTATAATAACTCTTCCTCCTTTTTTGAATTGAGAGCAGAGAGAAAAGATCACTTCAAATGCTGATATAAGCAACAAACAGTGAAGGTGCACACTTGCCTATATTTTAATGTTTAACCAAATCAAACTTGCAGGATAATTAATCTGATACCCATATAATGCATGTTTTGTGTGTGTGTGTGTGTGTGTGACATGAAAATTTGTTAAAAGTTAAATATGTTGCACTATGACTGACATTCATTTTTTATTCAAAAAGCAAAACTGAATTGTTTTAAAAAAACTTTTTAAAAGATATTTCATGTGAATAGCTTCTGAATGTTATAAAGATTTTTCACATATAAAATGATGGCTGTGGAAAGTTCTGTCTTCAGTATTTGATATTAACAGATTTTTTTGATATTAGGGATAATTTAGTTACAATATTTTCATTACACTTATGCTCACAAACGTTAAAAGACAAATAACCTGCATGTAATTCACTAATGGCTGGGTCAACTATAAACTCCTGTCAAATGTCCATTTCATTAATTCTCTCGCTCCTTTAAGTTTCTTCTTGAAAGAACAGATGCACCCAGTTCCTGATAATCTCCCCAGGATTCATGGTGCTAGAGGTAGTCCCAGAGATTAGAACTCTCGCTCATGATTTTGGAGAATTTTCTCCTTGAGAATTGACACTACTATATTCCTGCTGCTAGTAGGAATATCTGACCCAAACCAAGTTAAGTTCCATGAGTTGCTCCATTGTTATATTTCCACGTTCCTGTCCTATTGCAGCTTTTAGACTGCAATAAGGTAGGCTTAATCACCATACATTTTTTGCAAATATGTTATTTATGAGATAAATTTTAACCATAATCTTTTTAGTATATTGCCTTTTGGAAATCACTATCATACACTCGTAGAAATTAAAAAAAAATCTATATTACCAACTTTAATTCTAAGAAATGGAAACTTTCTGATCTCTTTGCATTCATATTTTGATATCTCTTTCTTGAATATGTAAAGGTGGAATGATCTAATTGTCTGAACTGAATGATGGTCAACTGGCATGAATAAATTATATGGGCAAGAAGAGAAAAACAAATTTATAATTAGTATTTAAAATTAATATTTAAACATATTTTACTTCTAATTGGCTTCTTTGTTTTATACCAAGGAAAAAAATAATTTTCTTTTTAAAAGTGCAGATAATATTTTATTTTATTCTTTTTATATATTTTTTTCTTCCAAGATTTTATTTAAATTCAAATTAGTTAACATAGAGTGTAGTGTTTGTTTCAGGAGAAAAATTGAGTGATTTATCACGTATATATATAACATCCAGTGCTCATCACAACTGCCCCCCTTAATGCTCATCACCCATTTAGCCCACCCACCTCCCCTCCAGTACCATTTAGTTTGTTCTCAATAGATCAGATTCTCTTATGATTTGTCTCCCTGTATGTTTTTATATTATTTTATTTTTCCTTCCCTTCCTCTATATTCCTCTGCTTTGTTTCTCATATTCCATGTATGAGTGAAACAATGCGGCATTTTTCTTTCCTTGGCTGACTTATTTCACTTAGCATGATACACTCTAGTTCTTTTTTTTTAATTTTTAATGTTTATTCATTTGTGAGAGACAGAAAGAACAGAGCATGAGCAAGGGAGGGGCAGAGAGAGACAGAATAAAAAGCAGGCTTCAGGCTCTGAGCTGTCAGCACAGAACCTGATGTGGGCCTCGAACTTATTGATCGTGAGATCATGATCGGAGCCGAAGTTGGACACTCAACCAACTGAGCCACCGAGGTGCCCAAGATATACTCTAGTTCTATCCACATCATTGCAAATGGCAAAATTTCATTATTTTTGGTGGTTGAGTAATATTCCCACAACTTCTTTATGCATTCATCATCAATGGACATTTGGGCTCTTTCCATAATTTGGCTATTGCTCACCATGCTGCAAAAAAAAATAATAATAAAATAGGGTAATGTGCCCCCTTTGAATCAATATTTTTGTAGCCTTTGGATAAATACCTAGTAGAGCAATTTCTGGGTCATAGGGTAGTTCTATTTTATCATTTTGAGGAACCTCCACACTGTTTTCCAGATTGGCTTCACCGGTTTGCATTTCCACCAACACTTTAAGAAGGTTTCCCTTTTTTCACATCCTTGCCAACATCTGTTGTTTCCTGAGTTGTTAATTTTAGCCATTCTTACAGGTGTGAGGTGATATCTCATTAGTTCCCATTTGTATTTTCTGAGGATAAGTGATGTTGAGCAGTTTTTCATTTGTCTGTTCGTCATTTGTATGTTTTCTTTGGAGAAACGTCTGTTCATGTCTTCTGCCCATTTCTTAACTGGATTATTTATTTTTGGCGTGTTGAGTTTGGTAAGTCCTTATAGATTTTGGATACTAGCCCTTTAGCCAATATGTCATTTGCAAATATCTTCTCCCATTCTGTAGATTGCCTTTTGGTTTGGTTTATTGGTTGCTTCCCTGAAAACTATAGAACAACTATGAAAGAAATTGCAGAAGACACAAAGAAATGGAAAAGCATTCCATACTCCTGGATTGGAAGAACAAATATTGTTAAAATGTGTATACTACCCAGGGCACCTGGGTGGCTCAGTCAGCTAAGCATCCGACTTCATCTCAGGTCATGATCTCATGGTTGGTGAGTTCGAGTCCCATGTCAGGCCCTGTGCTAACAGTTTAGAGCCTGGAGCCTGCTTCAGATTCTGTGTCTCCCTCTCTCTCCTCCCCTCCCATGTTCATGCTCTCTCTCTGTCTCTCAATAATAAATAAATGTTAAGTGTTTTTTTTTTAAATGTGTATACTATCCAAACCAATCTACATTCAGTGCAATCCCTATTAAATTAATACCAGAATTTTTGGAAAACCGAACAGTGTCATGCAGAAGAATGAAACTGGACAACTTTTGTATGCCATACACAAAAATAAGTTAAAAATGGATGAAAGAGGGGCACCTGGATGGCTCACTAGGTTAAACATCCGACTTCAGCTCAGGTCATGATATCATGTTTGGTGTGTTCAAGCCCTGCAAGGGGCTTTCTGTTGTCAGCATGGAGCCCGCTTAGGATCTTCTGTCCTTCTCTCTCTCTGTCCATCCCTCCTCTCAAAAATAAATAAACATTTAAAAAAAATAAATGGATGAAAGACCTAAATGTGATACAGGGAACCATCAAAATCCTAGTGAAGAACACAGACAGTAACCTCTTTGACCTTGGCCATAGCATCTTACCTCTGGACATATTTCTGGAAGCAAGGGAAACAAAGCAAAAATGTACTATTGGAACTTCATCAGATAAAAATCTTTCTGCACAGGTAATATTTTAAATTTATTTCTAATTATTGTCTAGCACAGAACTGGGAATTAAACAAGTGCTCAAATATATTTGTATGTTTTAAAAAAAATTTGTAAGTTGTTTATGTTAACATAGGTCCAGAATTTCACCGTGGTCTTTCATGGAATCCTTAATTTTATTGATTTATTGAATATTTCATAGATATTTATTAAGTGATCATTATTTACCAGCCACTTCTAGGTTCTAGAGATAAAAACACAAATGTCATACTGTTGTGACTTTAAATAAATCACAGTTTTGTATTGAAGACAGCCAAGGAAATAAAAAATATAAGAGGTATATAAACTCAATGAAAGCTGTCATCAGTTCAGTTTATTAATGTATCTTCAACACCTAGCATACTGTCTGCTATAGCATAGTTGTTACATAAACATTTATTTACTGTTTTATGGATAAGTACTATAAAAGACCAACAATTCTCACAGAATCATAATTAAGTTTGAGGCATGTCACCAATAAAATGTAACTTCTAAGCTATCAATATTTGCAAAATATTTCCTTCATTTTTTAAAATTAAAGTGTTTAATCTTATACTGATATAATTCCCACCTACCTGAATTCTGAAGTATTTAGAAAAGCTGTTCGGTAGAGAATACAATCTGCTGATGTGAGATTTTCTCTGAGTTCTGCTTCTAATTCTTATTAAAATGTAACCATATTATCTAATTCCACTACTAGATATTATCTAAATAAAACAAAAATGTTAATTTAAAAAAATATATACATCCCTATGTTTATTGCAAACATATATATACCCTTACATTTATTGCAGAATTGTATATAATAGCCAAGATATGAAAACAACTCAAGTATCCATTGATAGATGAATGGATGAAGAAATTGTGGTATATACACACATTTGTATACACACATATATACATACATAAATATTACTCATCTATAACAAGGAATGAAATATTGTCATTTATATAATTTATATGCAAATGTATGTCACAAATGGCAAGATTCCATTATTTTGTATGGGAGAGTAATATTTATATATATGAATTTACACATGTAAGTATATGTGTATACACATATGTGTGTGTATAAACACACAAACATATATTTATGTATAAATATATATATGACTATTATTCAACAATTATAAATGCAATTTTGCTATTTGTGATAAGGATAGACCTAAGGGTATTTTTTTCATAGGTTTTTAAACTATTCTTTATTGTAATTAGTTTTATACTTGGTCATATAATATTTACTTAACTTCAAAATCAATAATTATTTAAATATAAAATTTTTATAAAACAATAGTGTTAGTATGCAATAAGTTTATGACTGCACATAAATGAAAATAATTGTGTAAATGAACCTGAGTATGGTCTTTTCTCAGATCCTTGTTATTTTCATTTGATCAAAGTTCTTCCACAGCAACCAAGATTCTCTAATACTTTGAAAATTAATGTTAAAAATTGATAGGAGCAATATATGTAATTTTACTTTACCTTTGATGAAAATGCTGTGTCCATGTGCTTTATTTTTGGAGACATGCTTGCAAATAACAAATTAAACCTCCTATTTTCTGGCCATTTAGAAACAAAACACTAAAATTTATCAAAGTAACTCAGGGAAAATATTAAGAATTCCTTTTTTACAAAATTCTATTTATTTATTTTGATGGGGAGGAGGGGCAGAGAGAGAGAGAGAGAGAATCCCACGCCAGCTCCACACATCATCACAGAGCCCAACATGGGGCTTGATCTCAGGAACAATGACCTGAGCCAAAACCAGGAGTCTGGAGCTTAACCAAATGAGACATCCAGGGATCCCTTAAGGATTCTAAAAGTAGGTAATTAATACTGTTTGTTTGTTTGCTTATATTTTAAAAGTTTTTATTTAAATTCCAGTTATTTAACATACAGAGTAATATTAGTATCAGATGTAAAATGTAATGATTCAACACTTCCATTCAACATCTGGTACTCATCACAAGTGCACTCCATAATCCCCATCATCAATCCCATCACTGCATATGAGTGTAATTATATGGTATTTGTCTTTCTCTGACTGATTTATTTCACATAGTGTAATACTATCTGTCATCCACGTCATTGCAAATGGCAAGATTTTATCTTTTTATGGATGAGTAATACTCCATTGTGTGTGTCTATCTATCTATCTATCTATCATCATCTATCTATCATCTATCTATATGTATATATAAATCACAACTTCTTTATCCATTCATCAGTGGATGGACTTTTGGACTACGTCCATAATTTGACTATTGTTAATGCTGCTATAAACATTGAGGTGCATGTATCACTTTCAATTAGCATTTGTGTATTCTTTGGGTAAATATAAAGTAGTTCAATTGCTGAATTTTAAGGCAGTAATATTTTAAGATTTTAAGGAACCTCCCTAGTATTTTCCAGAGAGGCTTCACCAGTTTGCATGCCCACCAACAGTGCAAGAAGGTATTCTTTCTTCACATCCTCACCAACACCTGTTGTTTCTTGTGTTGTGGATTTTAGCCATTCTGGCAGTTATCTCATTGTAGTTTTGATTAGCATTTCCCGATAGTAATTGATGTTGAGCCTCTTTTCAGGTGTCTGTTGACCATCTGCATGTTTTATTTAGAAAACTTTCTATGCATGTCTTCCGCCTATTTTTTAATGGAAGTATTTGTTGTATGTGTGTATGTGTGTGTTGAATTTTATAAGTTCTTTACATATTTTGGAAACTGACCCTTTATGACACGTCATTTTCAAATTCTTTCTCCAATTCCGTACGTTGCCTTTTAGTTTTGTTGATTGTTTCCTTCTCTGTGAAGAAGTATTTTATTTTGATGTAATCCCAATAGTTTTTTACTTTGGTGTCCCTTCTCTCAGGAGACATCTAGAAAAAAGATGCTGTGGCTGATATTAAAGAAGTTATTGCCTGTGTTCTGTTCTAGGATTTTTATGGTTTCCTGGCTCAGATTGAGGTATGTAATCCATTTTTAATTTATTTTTGTATATGGTATAAGAGAGTGGTCAACTTTCATTCTTTTGCATGCTGCTGTCCAGTTTTCCCAACACCACTTGTTGAAGAGACTTTTTTATCCATTGGATATTATTTTGTGCTTTGTGGAAGAATAATTGACCATAGAGTTGTGGGCTCATTTCTGGGTTCTCCATTGTGTTCCATTACTCTATGCATCTATTTTTGTGCCAGTACCATACTGTTTTGATTGCTACAGATTTGTAATATAACTTGGAGTCTGGAATTGGGATGCCTCTAGATTTCCTTTTCGCTTTCAATGTTGCTTTAACTATTCAGGGTCTTTTGTAGTTCTGTACACATTTTAATATTATTTGTTCTATGAAAAATGCTGTTGGTATTTTGATAAGATTTTATTAAATTTATTATCAGTGGGCATGCAAAGTGGTGTAGATTTCTTTGGTTAGTATAGACATATTAACAAGTGTTATTTATTTGGTTAGTATAGACATATTATCAAGTGTTGTTCTTCCAATCCATGAGTATAAGCTATCTTTTCATTTGTTTGTGTCATCTTCAGTTTCTTTCATCAGTGTTTTATAGTCTTCAGAGGACACGTTTTTCACCTCTTTGGTTATGCTTATTCCTAGTTATGTTAACGTTTTTGGTGCAATTGTAAATGGGTTTGATACCTAAAATTCTCTTTCTGCGTTTTCATTACTAGTGTAGTGCCATAGTAGCAATTGAATTTGTATCCTGAATACTTAATGAATTTATGAGTTCTAGAAGTTTTTAGTGATATATTTTGTGTTTTCTATATAGAGTGTCATGTGATCTAAAAATACTCAAAGTTTTACTTCTTCCTCACCAATATGGATGCATTTCACTTCTTTTTTGTTGTCTTACTGCTAAGGCTAAGACTTTCATTACCATGTTGAATAGAAGTGGTGAGATTGGAGATCCATGTCTTGTTCCTGACAACAAAGAAAATGCTCTTAGTTTTTTTCCCCGTTGAGGATTATATTAGCTGTGTGATTTTCATATCTAGCCTTTATCATGTTGAAGTATGTTCCATCTTAACCTACTTTGTTAGAGTTTTTTTTTATCATGAATGGATATTATACTTTATCATATGCTTCTTCTGCATCTATTGAAATGATCATATGGCTCTTATTCTTTCTTTTATTAAGGTGATATAACACATTCATTGATTTGTGAATATTGAACCACTTTTACAACCCAAGAAAAAAATCCCACTTAGTTATGTTGAATGATTTTTAAAATGTATTGTTGGATTTGTCTTGCTAGTGTTTTGTTGAGGAATTTTGCATCTTTGTTTATGAGAGATATTGGGCTGTAGTTCTCTTTTTTAGTGGTGTTTATCTGGTTTTGTTATCAGGGTAATGCTGGTTTAATAGAATGAATTTGGAGGTTTTCTTTATTTTCCATTTTTTGAATACTTTGAAAAGAATAGTTTTTTTTTTAAAGAATAAGGATTAACTATTGTTTAAAAGTTTAGTAGAATTTGCCCATGAATTTGCATGGTTGTGGGCTTTTGCTTGGAGGTTTTTGATTACTGATATCATTTCATTGGACATTATCAATTTTTAAAAGTTTTATATTTCTGCCTGCTTCATTTTGGTAATTTATATATGTCTAAGAATTACTCATTTCTTCTATGTTGTCCAATTTATTGGCCTATAGGTTTTTATAATATTCTCTTATAATTGTTTGTATTTCTGTGGTGTTGTTTGTGATTTATTTATTTGGGTACCTTATCTTTTCTTTTTGATAAGTCTAGACAGTTTATCAATTTTATGAAGTTTTTCAAAGAACCAGTTTCTGGTTTCATTGATCTGTTTTTTTTGGGGGGGGTATTTTATGTTTATTAGTTTTTTTATTTTTTAGTTTCTATGTCATTTATTTCTGCTGTAATATTTATTATTTCCTTCCTTCTGCTGACTTTAGGTTCCATTGCTATGCTTTTTCTAGCTAACTAATGGGTAAGTTTAGGTTTTTTTAAGTTTATATTTATTTTGAGCATGAGGGAGGCAAAGAGAGCAAGCAGAGGAAAGGAAGAGACAGGGGGAGTTAAAATCCCAAGCAGGCTCTGGGCTGCCAGTGCAGAGCCCAATGTGGGGCCCAAACTCACAAACCAGGAGATCATGACCTGAGCCAAAACTGAGAGACAACCACCAGGTGCCCCAAGATTAGATTTTGTATTTGATATTTTTCTTGCTTCTTAAGATAGAACTGTATTGCTATATCCTTTCCTCTTAGGATCTCTTTTGCTGAATCCCAAAGGTTTTCTCATGACCACTAACCAGACCTGCAAGGAATATTAAAGATGCTTTGAGTGGAAAGGAAAGACCCAAAGTGACAAAGATAAGAAAGGAACAAAGAAAATCTCCAGAAACAATGACAAAACAAGTAATAAAATCACACTAAATATATATCTATTAATAATTACTCTGAACAAAAGGAATAAATGTTCCTTTCATAGGTGTAGGTTGTCAACATGGATAAAATAACAAAACCCATTTACAGGCTGTTTACAAGATTCATTTTAGATCTAAAGATGTCTGCAGATTGAAAGTGAGTGTACATAGAAATATTCGTCATGCAAATGGATGTCAATAGAAAGCCAGACTAGCAATATTTATATAAGACAAACTAGACTTCAAACCACACACTTTAACAAGAGAAAGAGAAGAGCATTATATCATATTAAATGGGACAATCCAAACAGATGTAACATTCTAAATATTAATGCACCTATCATGAGCGCACCCAAATATATAAAACAATAATAACAAATGTAGAGGAACTCATTGATAATAGTACAATAATAGTAGAGAATTTTAACACCCCACTTACATCTAAGCAGAAAATCAAAAAGAAAGCAGTGGCTTTGCATGACACTCTAGACCAGATGTATTTAACAGATACATTCAGAACATTCTGTCCTAAAGAAGCAGAATACACATTCTTTTCAAGTGCACATGTAACATTCTTCAAAATGAATCACATATTAGGTATCAAAACAGGGTTCAATAAACACAAAAATTATTGAAGTCATTCTATGAATATTTTCTGACTACAACACTTTGAAACTTGAGGGGGAAAAAAAGAAGAAAAAATATGGAAAGACCACAAATACATGGAGGTTAAATGACATGCTACTAACCATTCAATGGGTCTACCAGGAAATCAAAGAATAAATGAAGAAATAATACATGAAAACTAGTGGAATTAAAAAAAAAATCCAAAACCTTTGGGATGCAACAAAAAGCGGTCCTAAAAGGGAAGAGAAGTATATAGCAACACAAGCCTACTTTAAGAAGCAAGAAATATCTCAAAAAAAATCTAACATTACACCTAAAGAAACTAAAGAAATAACAACAAAGTCTAAAGTTAATAAAGTTTGGAAAAGAAATAAATGGTACAGAAACTAAAAAGCAGTAGAGCAGATCAATGACACCAGGAGTGGGTTCATTGAAAAACTTCATAAAATTGATAAGCCCCTAGCCAGACTCATCAAAAAGGAAAGAGAAAGAACCACATAAATGAAATCACATGGAGAGAGAAGAAATAACAAAGAACATCACAGAAATATAAACAATTATGAGAGAATATTATTTAAAATTTAGAGGCCAACAAATTGAGCAAACTAAATGGACAAATTCCTAGGAATGTATGAGCTACCAAAAACTGAAACAATAAGAAAGAGAACACTTGAACACACTAATAACCATCAAAGATATTGAAACAATAATCAAATATCTACCAAAAAAGAAAAGTCCAGGGCCAGATAGCTTCACAGGCAAGTTTCTCAAACATATAAAGAAGTATTAATACCTATACTTCTCAAACTAATCCAAAAAAATAGAAAAGGAAGGAACACTTCCAAAGTCATTCTATGATGCCAGTATTATCCTTATACCAAAGCCAAAGACACCATTAAAAAAAGAAAACAACAGGGGCGCCTGGGTGGCTTAGTTGCTTGAGCGTCTGACTTCGGCTCATGTCATGATCTCGCAGTTTGTGAGTTCTAGCCCCACGTTGGGCTCTGTGCTGACAGATCAGAGCCTGGAGCCTGCTTCGGATTCTGTGTCTCCTCTCTCTTCCCCTTCACCACTTGTGCTTTGTCTCTCCCTATCAAAAATAAAGAAAATATAAAAAAAGAAAAAAGAAACCTACAGGGCAATATCCGTGGAGATCAAAGATGCAAAAATTATCCGTAAAATACGAGCAAACTAAATCCAAGTGAATTAAAATAATCACTCACCATGACAATGTGGGATATATTCCTGTGCTGCAAAGGTGATTCAACATTGAAAAATCAATGTGATACACCATGCTAATAAATGAAAGCATAAGAAACATGTAATCTTTTCGATAGATGCAGAAAATGCACTTGACAAAGTACAACATCCATTCATGGTAAATACCCTCAGCAAAGCAGACTAAGATGGAACAAGCCTCAACATAGTAAAGGCCATATATGAAAAACCCACAACTAATCCATTCTCAACAGGGAAAATACTGAGAAATTTTCCACTATGATCAGGAAGAAGACAGGGATGTCTAAACTCCCTACTGTTATTTAACCCAGTATTGAAGTCATAGCCACATTTTAGAAAACAAAAATAAAAAAAATTATCCAAATTAAAGAGTAAGAAGTAAAATTTCATTATTTGTAGATGGCATGATACTATGTTTAGAAAACCTGAAACATTCCACCAAAAAACTACCAAAACTGATACATAAAGTCAGTAATGTTGGAGGGCATAAAATCAATGTACAGAAATATATTTCATTACAATACAGACATATTTAAGCACCAGAAGGAGAAATAAAGGAATTAATCCCACTTCCAATAACATCAAAAACAATGAGATACCAGGAATAAATCTAATCAAAGAAGTAAAAATATGTACTCTGAAAACTATAAAACACTGATTAAAGAAATTGAAGATGACACTAAGAAATGGAAAGACATTCCATGATCATGGATTGGAAGAACAATTATTCTTAAAATGTCTACAGTACCCTAAGCAATATACATATTTAATGCACTCCATATGAAAATACCAACAGTATTTTTCACAAAATGAGATGAAACAGTCCTAAAATTTGTATGGAACCACAAAAGAATCGGAGTAGTCAAAGCAACCCTAACAAAGAAAAGCAGAGATGGAGGCATCCCAATTCCAGATTTCAAGTTATATTACAAAGCTATAGTGATCAATACAGCATGGTACTGGCACAAAAATAGACACATAGATGAATGGAATAGAATAGAGAACCCAGAAATGAGCCCACAAGTATATGGTCAATTAATCTTTGACACAGCAGGAAAGAATATCCAATGGAAAAACAACAGTCTCTGCAACAAATGGTGTTGAAAAAACTAGACAGCAAGATGCAAAAAATGAAACTGGATAACTTTCTTACACCATACACAAAAATAAATTCAAAATGGGTGAAAAATCTAAATGTGCGACAGAAACCATCAAAATCCCAGAGGATAACACAGGAAGTAATCTCTTTGACATCAGCCGTAGCAAATTTTTGCTACATATGTCTCCTGAGGCAAGGGAAACAAAAGTGAAAATAAATTATTGGGACTACATCAAAATAAAATACTTCTGCACAGAGAAGGGAAACACTCAACAAAACTAAAAGGCAGCCTACAGAATGGGAGAATATATTTGCAAATGGGATATATGATAAGTAGTTAGTATACAAAATCCATAAAGAACCTATCCAACTCAACAACCAAAATACAAATAATATTTTTAAAAATGAGCAGATTTGGATAGACTTTTTCCAAAGAAGGCACAGATGGCCAACACATAAAAATCTGCTCAGCATTACTCCTCATCAGAGAGATAAAAACCCGAACTATGATGAAATATCACCTCACACCTGTTAAAATGCCTGACATCAGCAACACAAGAATAACAGGTATTGGTAAGTTGTGCAGAAACATGAACTGTCTTCCACTGTTGGTGGGAATGCAAACTGGTGCAGCCACTGTGGAAAAAAGTATGGAGGCTCCTCAATAAGTTAAAAATAGAACTACCCTATGTTCTAGAAATTGCGCTACTGTGTATTTACCCTAAGGATACAAAAATACAAATGCAAAGGGACATATGCATCCTGATATTCATAGCAGCATTATCAACCATAGCTTATTTTTTGAAAGATATCAAATTTCCATTGACGGATGGATAAAAAGAGGTGAATATATATATATATGGAATTTAAGAAACAAAACAAATGATCATAGGGGGAAAATGGTAGAAGCCAACCAAGGAAATGACTCAACTATAGAAAACAAATTGGTGGTTGCCACAGGGAAGTCATTGAGGAGATTGGCTAAACAGGTGATAGGGATTAAGGAGTGTACTTGATGTGATGAGCACCTATTGTGGTATGAAAGTGTTGAATCACTAAATTGTATGCCTGAAACTAATATTGCACTGTATGTTAGCTAAGTGGAGTTTAAATAAAAAGTTATAAAAAAATAAATACAGAAGTAAAACAGAAAATATAATATAAAAGCAATTTCTTACTCAAAAGAATTAAATAATTATTGATAGACATGCATTTATTGCCATTTTTTTTAGTTTTGTGGTTGTTTCTGGAGATTTTCTCTGACCTTCTCTTTCTCTCATGTTTTGTTGATTTTCTTTAGCTATATATTTGGGTTTCTTTCTTTTTATTATTTGCATCTGTATTAGTGGTTTTGACATATGCATATCTTTAGGTTTGTATACAACCTCTTTTGCAAATAGCAGTCTATATTAAGTTGATGGTCATTCAAATTTTAATCATTTTTTCTTCTCACGTTTTATGTATCTGTGATTATATTTCATATCTTTTTTTTCATGATTTCCTTGACTGATTTTTACAGAAGTATTCATTTTTACTGCTTTTATGTTTCCTGTCTTTATAGTGCCAACTTTGATCTCTCCTTTCCCCTCTAAATTTCCCCTTTAATATTTCTTGCAGGGGTGGTTTTGTGGTTATGAATTAACTTGGTTTTTGTTTTCTGGGAAACTCTTTATCTCTCCTTTTATTCTGAATGATACCCTTGTTACATAAATATTCCTGAATGATGATTTTTTCCCATTCATCACTTTGAATATATCATGCTACTCCCTTCTGGCTTGCCAAGTTTCTGTGGAGAAATCTCCAGCTAGCGTTAGGAGCTTACTTTTGTAAGTTAAAGATTTCTTTTGTCTTGGTGCTTTGAAGACTTTTTCTTTTCCAGTATATTGTACAAACTTAATTGCAATATATCTTAGCGTTGGTCTGCTTTTGTTGATTTTGTGTGAGTTCTCTGTGCCTCCTTGATTTGCGTTTCTTTCCCAAGATTAGGGAAATTATTAGCTATTATTTCTTCAAATAAATTGTACCCTTTTCTCCCTCTTCTTCTGGAACTCCTATAATTCAAATTTTATTATGTTTTATACAGTCACTGAGTTCCCTAAGTCTTTCTTGTGTTGCATAATACTGCTTTCTCTCTTGTTGAGCTTCATTACTTTCCTTTATTTTGTCTTGTAGATCACTAATTCATTCATCTGCTTCTTCCAGCTTCTTGTTCATTGCATTAAGGCTGTTTCCTATCTTCTTTATTGCACTCATCTCTGATTGATACTTTTTTATATCTTTTATCTCTGTTGGAAGGGTCTTGTTGATGTCTTCTATTCTTTTCTTTTTTTTTTTTTTTATTTTTTTTAAAAGTTTTTTTTTTCAACGTTTTATTTATTTTTGGGACAGAGAGAGACAGAGCATGAACAGGGGAGGGGCAGAGAGAGAGGGAGACACAGAGTCGGAAACAGGCTCCAGGCTCCGAGCCGTCAGCCCAGAGCCCGACGCGGGGCTCGAACTCACGGACCGCGAGATCGTGACCTGGCTGAAGTCGGACGCTTAACCAACTGCGCCACCCAGGCGCCCCTCTTCTATTCTTTTCTTAACCCCAGTGTGTATCTTTATCATCTTTGTTTTAAATTCCCCATCAGGCATGTTACTCGTATCTATTTCATTTTGATCTCTGGCAGTGGACTTATCATTTTCTTTCCCTTGGGACTAATTCTTCTGTCTTCCCATTTTGTCTAAATCTCTACCTTCTTCTCTGTGCTAGAAAAGCCAGCTATATATCCAGTTCATGAAAGTAATGGACTTATGAGGTAGATGTCGTATCATGCCCATGGCCTAGCACTTAAGGAAGTACCTCCAGGGTGTGCTGTGTGCACTCTACTGTTGTGTTCTGGTTTCTCTCTCCTTCGTGCCAAACTATCTCCAGAGACTTTCCTTGCCTGCTGTGGGCAGTGTGATCCCTGGCCTGAATGTGACAAGTTTTAACTAGGTGTGCTCTGGTACTCCTGTGAAATGAAACATGTCATCACCTCCATAGGGACTGAGGCACTGCAAAAGTCTCTGGTTTATAGACATGGTGTGAGCTGGGGATTTTTGCTGGTCTTCTCTTGGAAGGACCTACCCCACTAGAAATGAGGTGAGTGTAACTGATAAGGGTAGTCACACCAGAGCCCAAGGGGTGGGGCTTAATATGAGCAAGTTAGGCAGATGGTTTCCTTCTTTACTGCTTCCCACGGGTGGCTCTGTGTTTATACTGCTATGAGAGGTAAATGGCCTGTGCCATCTCCTTTGTTCCTGGAGAGGTAACTCAGTGAATGCTACCTATCAAGGACACTTTCTGAAAAGTGCAAATAATCTACCCACTGTGTAGCCCAGGCTCTATTTTCAGGCTGTCTTTCCCCAGGTTGTATGCCTGCCTTCTCTGTAGTAGCAGCCCTTATGCCCTCTAGGCTTTATCTCAGACAAACCTGTGGACCTTTAAAACTTCAGGCTTTAAACACCACTGGTTGCAAGAACTCACAAAATTCAGCTCCTCTCATTTTTGAAGCCAATGTCTTTGGAGAAATATTCTCCTTCTGTGTTCCCTTGTGTTCTCCTCTCTACTTCCTCCTTTTCCCCAACCACTGCTCTCTCTCCTCCACAGCAGCCATGGTCTGTTTCTCCCCTAAATAATGTCTCTGCACTTCTTACCTTATTCAATGTGTCCTCTTTTCTCCCTATAATTGTTGAGTTTGTTCTGTCAGACTTGAGGTCGAGTTTTGATGTATTTATGGCGATTTGATTATCATCTAGCTGTGTTCATAGGACAAGGTGAGTCTAGGGTCCTCCTACACTGCTGTTATCTTCCTGTTCCTGAAACAAGTGGGTATTATGCTAAGCTAAATAAGTCAGACAGACAAAAAAGCATACTATATGATTTCACTTCTGTGTGGCGTCTAATGAAAACAAACACTCAAGAAAAAAAACAAGAAAAAAAACTCTTAAATACAGAGAAAAACCTGATGAGTAGGGGTGGAAGTTGGGTGAAATAGGTGAAGAGAATTAAAAGGTACATACTCCTAGTTATAAGTTAAATAAGTCATGAAGAAAAAAAGTACACTATAAGAAATGTTGTCATGGGGTGCCTGGCTGGCTCAGCCCACAGAGCATGTGACTCCTGATCTCACACTCGGGGTTATAAGTTTGAGTTCCACATTGGGTGTAGAGATTACTTAAAAATAAAATCTTAAAAAAATAAAAATAAAAAGAAGTATCCTCAGTAATATTTTAATAATGTGTGGTGACAGGTGGTGACTACACGTATTGGAGGGAGCACTGAATAATGTATAGATTTATTGAATCATTATATTGTGCACCTAAAATTAATATAAAATTATATGTCAACTATACTTCAATAATAAAGAATAATAAAGATAATGGGTTTATTTTACATACCTTAAGTAAGAGTGTTTAAAACTAATAAATACATGCTTTTCAAATTAAAAAAAAAGTGTTATTTTAGGGAAATTACCTAGTCTCTCTGAGCCTTAGTTCTCTCATCTGTAAAATAATTATAGTAATAGTACTATTTCATAGAAGTGCTGTATGGATTAAATTTTTAAAATACACAAAATATTTGTAACAGTCCTGGCATATACTAAGTGCCATATAAACATTAGATATTCTTATTAGTATATGTCTTTTCCCTCCAAATGAGAACAAAGGGCACATTCTCGATAGCTTCTTGGCAATTGTATATTATCTAACCTGTGTGGGCCCATCAGAATGGTTGTGTTATAATACTCTGTCATTTGATCATATCAGAAAAACAGATGAGAACAGCCATGACAGAACAGCAAAAAGATAATTTGAGAGCCTGTAGGAGTGGCATTTCAGGCCCTCACATATTCAGTAGCTGACAAACATAAATTACACAGGCTAATTTATTTCATTTTGGTCAGTTATCTATTAGCCAATCAATAGGCTTCCTGATTTCTTGTGTCTTTACCAAATATCGTTTTTTTTAGTCTGAATTAAATAGAAATTTTAAAAATATCTAAGTTTTAAAAATGTGTTTCTTAGAAAAAAGGTTAGATCCTTAGAATTTTATTTATACTTTCTTAATTCTTTTATCCTGTGTTATTGGGCTACAAGTCTTATTGGCATCCCACCTTTTAGTATTTGTCAGCATATTCCTTGACCCTTGCTGAAGAATTTTGTTAACTTGTACAGCTTGTAAATTGAATTTTGAAGATACTGTAGTTCTGTCACCAGTAATTTAACTAGCAGTGGGTAATAGAAAACTTTCATAAAAGGAAAATGTGTGTATTTCATATTTACTATCCAAACAAATTTTAGCTAAGGATATATTGTTTCATATGAATATACTGGCCTTTCTAGATAATATTTGAAATAAGCAAAAATACAAATTAACAATGTTTTCTGTTTTGCTTTTACAAGTTTGTAGAGCATGTTAAAAGAAGATTTGGTTTCACAGTGTATATAACCTGAACAAATATGTCATTATTTTTCTAGATATAGAAAGTATGCTTATTAAGATTTGCATATATGCATATATATCCTTGTGTGCAATGTTTAAACTTAGACATTTGTATCATTTATAAAAATCCACCACAGGTATGTGCCCACACACACAGACTTTTAACCTTAAAATAACAGCTGTTTTGAAGCTAATATAATTTTACTCATAGAAAATGTGTTCCATAAGAAAGCAATATTTCACAATCTAAAGGTTGGCTAAATGTTTTCTAGTGACATCTGCTTTGCTACTCTCTATATTTAAGTCTGTGTCTTGTCTGTGTTAATATATAATTCTGGTTTTTTTTCCTGTATTTTTACGATTTTAAAAAATAGACACTGGTGTTAAGATATAGATGATATAGATATAGATATATAGATATAGACATAGATATAGATATAGATATTTTAAATATCTTTTTAGGCCTTCAGTTGAGTTTTAGCACATCAGTAGCCAAGCACAATAGGGACATAATGGGAACCACAAGGTGATTTCAAGTATGTTATTTCCTATTTAAAAGTTTATTTCTCAAATTACTATGCTATAACAAAGGTATTTTTCTATTTGAATCCACACTATGTGTGTTTATTCATAGACTATTAGATAAATTCCGTGTGTGTGTGTGTGTGTGTGTGTGTGTAATCTGTAAAACATGGAAACTGACATCCACGGAGATATATTTTTAGCAACACATAACATAGATGATTGACAGAACAAAGCATATGGAAATGAAGAAGAATCTAACCCACATTTAGATCTAAGAAAAAAATATTTGCCTCAAGGGAAAATATTAATTATTTTGTCTACATGCAAGATAAAAGTCTGGAAGACGTATCCATCAAAAGGTATAAATAGCCTTTTGGAATAAATAGCAAAATAAAAAATTATTTGTAAATTGACAGTAAATTTGACAACACTGAGGGTGTAAACAAGTTATTTGGCATGAAAAGCACTTTGAAATCATAGCCTCTGTCAGGAAGCATCTGTGTGTAGATTTAGTTATCTGACAGAAATTTACATTTCTCAGAAATATTTGTTAAATGCTAATGATTTCTTCACCTTCCTTAATTATTTTAATTGCTGCTTCAGAATGTTCCCTATAAACACTCAAAAGATGCAAAAATGCACAAAACCCTATTAAATTTCATCAATAATATAGACTTATTGCACTTTGGAATTGACAGAAAAACACCTACTAAAAGACAAATTGTTTAAGTAGATATACCAAGTTTATTTTTCTGGTATTAAACATAGAAGACACATAATTCAAACAAAGATCCTTATAAGACTGCTTCCCAAGGCTGGACACTTACTGCCTACCTGCTTGTATTCACTAATCTTTGTCTTACAATGTTCAAATTCTTCTTTCCAGTTTACCTCTTAACTCAGGCAAATGAAATCCATCTGAAACCTCCCTTCAGATGATGGCGACTGCCCTGACAAGACTTCTTGCAGTCCCAGACCACCTAGACTTTTTGAGCTAATCCCCCAACTCACACCTGGGCAGATGGTCCATGGAATGAGGTATAAAATGGCTTACCATTACTTTTATTATAATACTACAATCTCTGCCCAGGGAGGGGCCTCAGCCTCATTTACATAACATACAGTATATCTTTAGGCATGTTTCTTTAAGGGGTATGCCCAACCTTTTGCCTGCCTCTACTTATGATCAGGCTTCTCTAACTATTCATTGTAATCTTTAAAAAAAGGTACCCATTCACCTTATCTCAGGGAATCATGGCTTTTGGAAGCCATTCCCTGTAATCTTTTTATTTGTTGCAAATAAGTTTTCTCTGTGTGACAGTTCACCTGGTGCAGTTTCTATGACTCACCAAGGAGTAAATTCACATTAGATTGATTACACTAGGACAAATAAAATTGTCTTTAAGGAGAACTCCTTACTAACCTTTATCTTTGGATATTTGTTAATATTTTGCAAGAAGCATTTAAATTAAAATTAAAATTAAAACTCAAAAATGAAAATAAAATCACCCAAGAGTCCCAATGTTTACAGACTACAATATTTTTCACTATCTTCAGTTACTGACAAAATTTTACAAAAATATTAAGGTAAATTAGTAGATGTGATAGAATGTAAAGAATACTATCACAGGGACTCAGGAGTCCTATCTCTGTCACTTACCCGCTATCAGTTAACTTCTCTGGTTCTCAGTCTCTTCATCTATAAAGAGGAAGACATTACATCATTCATTTTTGAAGTTTCTTCTCATCTTCTAACTTGAGGTTGCAAGTTATCTGGAATTTGAGTATTATTTATCAAAATCTCTTAGATTTAACTCACATATAAGCTGTCTTTTGACCAAAAATTATTTTACTTTGTTTTTTCAAAGTTATTTCCTGTTAATTAATAGTATTTTTCACAAAGGTAGAAGAAACAATCTGAAAATTTGTATGGAACCACAAAAGATCCCAAATTACCAAAATGCAACCTTGAAAAAGAAAAACAAAGTTGGAGACATCACAATTCCAGACTTAAAGTTATATTACAAAGCTATAGTAACTAAGACAACATGGTACTGGCACAAAAATGACACGTAAATCAGTGGAACAGAATAGAAAACCCAGAAATGAACCCACAGATATATGGTCAGTTAACCTTCAACAAAGCAGGGAAGAATATCCAATAGAAAAACAACAGTCTCTTCAACAAATGGTATTGGAAAAACTGGACAGCAACAGGCAAAAGAATTAAATCACACGACTTTCTTACACTATACAGAAAAATACATTCAAAATTGATGGAAGACCTAAAAGTGAGATAGGAAACCATCAAAATCCTAGAGGATAAAATAGGCAGTAATCTCTTTTACATTGACCATAACTTATTATTATTAGACATGTCTTCTGAGGCAAGGAAAACAAGGGCAAAAATAAACTATTGAGACTTCATCAAAATAAAATATGCACAGTGAGGGAAATAATCAACAAAACTAAAAGGCAACCTTTGGAATGGAAGAAGATATTTGCAAATGACATACCTGATAATGGGTTACTATCCAAAATACAAATAAGCCATTTTACATATGGGAAGAAAGCATAAGTAAGCATTTTTGCAAAGAAGATATACAGATGGCCAAAATACACATGAAAACATGCTCATCATCACTCATCATCAGGGGAAATGCAAATCAAGAATTTGCCTCACACCTGTCAAAATGGCTAAAATCGACAACCCAAGAAACCACAAGTGTTGGCTAGGATGCAGAGAAAGGAGAACCATCTTGCACTGTTGGTGGGAATGCAAACTGGCGCGGCCACTCTAGAAAACAGTATGGAGGTTCCTCAAAAAGTTAAAAATAGAGCGACCTTGGGCACCTGGGTGGCTCAGTAGGTTAAGCTTCTGACTTGATTTTGGCTCAGGTCAGAATCTCATGGTTCCTAAATTCAACCCCCCATCAGCTTCTGTGCTAGCAGTGCAGAGCCTGCTTGGGATTCTCTCTCTCCCTCTCTCTCTGCCCTTCTTCCACTCATTCTCTTTAAATTAATTAATTAATTAATTAATTAAAAAAGAATAGAACTACCCTACAACTCTGTAATTGCACTACTAGGTATTTACCAAAGAATACAATAATCTTAATTCCAAGGGACACATGCACCCTGATTTTTATGGCAGCATTATCAACAATAGCCAAATTATGGAAAGAGCCCAAATGGTGTGCACCTATTGATATATATATATATATATATATATATAGACAAATGTATATATATA
Source organism: Prionailurus viverrinus (assembly GCF_022837055.1). Taxonomy (NCBI): domain Eukaryota; kingdom Metazoa; phylum Chordata; class Mammalia; order Carnivora; family Felidae; genus Prionailurus; species Prionailurus viverrinus. The sequence continues at coordinate 60,163,254 of NC_062579.1, forward strand.
TATATATATACATATGTCATGAAAAGAATAAAATGAAATGTTGCCATTTACAATGACATGGATGAAGATAGAGTGTATTATGATAAGTGACATGAGTCAGAGAGAGATAAATATACGATTTCACTCATGTGGTATTTACAAAACAAAACAAATGTTCATAGGGGAAAAAAGAGAGAGAGGAAAACCAAAAGACAGACTTTTTTTTTTTTTTTAACGTTTTTTTTTTTTTTATTTATTTTTGGGACAGAGAGAGACAGAGCATGAACGGGGGAGGGGCAGAGAGAGAGGGAGACACAGAATCGGAAGCAGGCTCCAGGCTCTGAGCCATCAGCCCAGAGCCCGACGCGGGGCTCGAACTCACGGACCGCGAGATCGTGACCTGGCTGAAGTCGGACGCTCAACCGACTGCGCCACCCAGGCGCCCCAAGACAGACTTTTAACTATGGAGAACAAACTGATGATTAGCAGAAGGGGGGTGGGTGGTGGGAAGGGCTAAATAAGGAATGGCAATTAAGGAGTGCACTTGTGATGAGCACTGGATGTTTCATGGAAGGGTTGAATCACTAAATTTTACACCTGAATTAATATTACATTTTATGTTAACTAACTGAAATTTAAACTAAAACTTAAAAATAGGCATTTAATGTTTGTGAGAGACACTTGTGAGAACAAAAGTCCTAAGCTCTTTCAAAATCATGGAATCTATACCTTTAAGAAAACTGAAATCCACAGAACTTAATTGACTTGAACTTACCGGCTATATTTAAAATAGTTTGCTTTTATGTTCCAGACCTTTATTAAGTACTTCACTGTTATTATCTCACTCATTTATTAAAATGGCATATGATATGAGAAGGCAGTCTGGCAGTAGAACTGGAATTAGAACCAAGTTCCTTGATTCAAAGGCCTGTTTCCTCACCACTATTTTCATAAGTAGGCAGTTGACTAAGTATACTTTAAGAAAATTTGCTAGATTGCTATTACACTATTGGATGTGCTAACAACTAAGAATTTCTTTTCAGGAGGTTCTTATTAAAAGCCACAAAAATAAGTTAACACAGTGATTGCTAAGTGCTTATCTATAATAAATATTTTAAGTGCCAGTAGTAAAATCAATCAGTTGTTTTCATAAGGCAAGACTTAGTTCAATCCAGCATTTTTATGTTGAATTAGGATTAGTGTAGTTTAAAATATTTGAATTTTTCTAAGTTACTTATCCGACCATTCTTGTTTTAAAGGATATTTCTCTTATTAAATAATGGTCTACATGAAAAATAGTATATTTTATCTCGTCTGCCAAAAGCAATTTGACATAATGGTTAAAAAGTGGAGTCCTGGCTTCAAGTCATCTTGACTGAAGGGCACCTAATTCATTTTCAATTCTGCAACTTCGCCCAACTGATTAAACTTTTATAAAAGTTACTTTTCACAACTCTACAGTATGGTTAATAATGGCACCATTTGCATTACAATATTGTGATGATAACCTGAGTTACTACAATGTGAAATACCTTCCACAGGTTAATGGAATGATAAACATTAACTGTTACATATACATGGTAGACTGCAAGTGCATGTGTGTGAGTGTGTGCACACATAAGCACGCATGTGTTTTTTAAATATTTTTTGTTGAAATAAAAAGTCTGCAAACATGTGTTGGTTTTGATTTCTTCATGCTGTTGTTTTGTCTTATTGGTCCATGAAATAAAAAAAATGGTATGGGGGCACCTGGGTGGCTCAGTCAGTTGAGCGTCTGACTTCAGCTCAGGTCATGATCTACAGTCCGTGAGTTTGAGCCCCGCGCCGGGCTCTGTGCTGATAGCTCAGAGCCTGGAACCTGTTTCAGATTCTCTGTATCCCTCTCTCTGCCCCTTCCCCACTTATGCTCTGTCTCTCAGAAATGAATATTTAAAAAAATTTTAAAAAATGGTATGAATTGGTTAACTTTTCACCTCAATATGATATAATTTTAGCATACTGAAACTAAATAAGATACTGGAAGCATGCTAGATAAATTTCTGAACTTAAGTTTGGAATTAACGAAAAATTAAGAAGTTCTTACCATGAAATTTAATCCAAGATTTAAGTTGTCCAGGATAGGTGGAGAACACAGAAAAAGCACTGGGTCATGGGGTGGAGAGTAGAAGTTGATCAGAACAAAGATGTGAAGAGGCATAAAACTAACTTAGCTGACTTCCTGGTATTACACAGATACTTCTCTGTCTATATCAAACTCCATCACTCAGAAAACTTTATAAACTCTCCTTATAGACTAATCCCATATCCAAAAATATTGGTTCTTTGCAAAGAAGAAAAACACATGTAGGTAGATCAGCTTCTTACCTTAAATCCAGTCCTGTATTATCATCTGGAAGATTGGACTGGGGTGAAATATACTCACATTACATAAATAAAAATACATGAAGAAGCCCCACATGGTGTGCAGAAAGGAAAACTAACACTATAATCAGGAAAACTTCAAGCTTCAGTTAAACCATTCCTCTTATTGCTGTTGGAGCACATATCTGATGCTGTCTGGGTCATAGAGGGAGAGAATGGCCTGCAGATGGAAGAAAATGAGCTAGACAGAATCCATTGAGAGTTAATGGCAATGTAATTGATAAAAGCATTTTCCCTGTTTTATGGTTATATACATTGCAATCTTCTTTTTGTCCAGAATACTAATATGGAAAATGGTGTCAAGAGGAGAAGTTCCAACACACCACAGGAGCAAAAAGAAAAAAAAAATCTGAGATTGGGTTGATTCAAGATTATAAGAGAATGTACATTGTCCCTCCCAGTAAGGAAACACAACTCAGTGCCAAGACAGTCCTTCTTAGTCTTAGTTTCTCCCACAGGAGAAAGTGAGAGCATATGAGTGAGCATCTGGCTTCCCCAGTTCTGTGTGGCACTCCAAAGGGATCCATTTCTTTCTTGTTCCATCCAGGACACTGAGGTGCTGCTGTCTGACTAAAGAAAAGGGAACAGCTGGGAGAACAGTTACCAGGGTTCTCAGAAGGCAGCAAAGGGATTCAGATCCTACAAATTATGAAAGGGGTAACACCAGAAAACCCACCATTAGCTACTGAGGTTGCTTTCTCTGAAAATTCCCCCAACTGGCCCATGGGCACCCCAATGCTCCATGCACTCCCACCATGTTGCCAGCTTCCTGTGTGCACCTGTGAGGGTGGCAAAAATGATGGAAGGTGCACACAGGAAACTGGCCTTAGGGTGCACAGAAAGCCAGTCCCTACAGCTTTGTGAGAAAGCACACAAAATTGAGCATTCATCACTGCATTAAGGAAAGCAAAGGGGAGGGTCTCAACTCTTGGCCTCCCTTTGCAGAATCATCATGATGAAGAATATAATTGCAGAATGAAAATTATAACACTATACCTCCCAAGAGAACAAGAATACAAAACAAGTATATCCACAGAAACAATTTGAGAAATCCTCAGAATCCCTAATAGAGCTGATGGAAGGTATTATTCTCTAGAAGTAAACCAGTAGAGAATGGAGGACGTGACTCCTCTTTTTCAAATGCAAAGGCAGAAATGTAAAACTTTAAGACACATGAAAAATTAAAGAAACATTATATCACAAAGAGAAGACAGTAATTTCCCAGAAACAGAGATTTGCAATTTGTCTAATAAAAAATTAAAAATAATTGTTTTAAGAAAGCTTAGTGAGTTACAAGAACACAGAAAAACAATGCAATGAAATCAGGAGAGCAATAAACAAACAAAAAGAGAAAGTTAACAGAGGGCTATAAATCATTAAAAAAAAAAAAAAACAGCCAAACAGAAATTCAGGAACTAAAGAATACAAGGAATGGAGGAAAAAAAAGCAAAAGAGAGAAGACTGACTAGCAGACTTAATTAATCAGAAGAAATAATCTGCGAAGTAGGAGATAGATCATATGAAATTATCCAGTCACAGGAGAATAAAGAAAAAAGGAGGAAAAAGAGTGAAGAAAATTATGCTAACTATGGATACCATTAACAAAACAATCTATGCATTATTTGAGTTCCAGAAGGAGAAGGCAGAGAGAAAGAAGTAGAAAAGGGTTTAATTATAAATTCAAGTTCATAATATTCAAATACTGTAATATGGTGCTGTGTTAATCATTTTGCTCTAGCACAAAGGTAAAAGGATCAAACCATTAAAAATAATTATATCTATAATAATTTGTTAAAGGATACACAATATAAAAAAATGGGTAAATTGTGACATAAAAAACGTAAAATTTGGGAAGGAAGAGTAAAAAAGTAGAGTTTTTGTATAGGCTAGGGTTATGTCATATTTAGCTAAAATTTGACTATGGTAACCACAAAGCAAAAACTCTTAGTAGAAAAATAATGATTGTAAATTTTATCTTAATTTTTGACATTTAACAATGAATAGTTTCATTTTCTCCAGTGTGTACTATAAACTAATAATAGGGAAAGTCTTGTGAAAATATGTCCACAGATATTTAGCTATCATTTCAAATGATCTTCCTATATAAGTGAACTCCATATATCGCACCATGAATAATGAATGAAGTCCCTGACAGGATTATTTGGTTTGCTTGTTTACATGCTTCCCCCCACACCAATGATCCAGGTTGACAATCTACATTGATCAAATAAACATAAATATACAAATGAGTAATGAAGAAAAGCAAAAACAATTAGAGAGCCTTCTTGTTAATGCAGTATTTGCTATAATTGAAATATCATGCCTTCATTTTAAAGTCAATACTTCTTGTGGAAGAAGACACAGAAATATTTTGTGTTGGGAGTTGATGTCAGATAAAGAATATAATTAAATGTTGTGTCACCCAGAAGTTTACCAACCAGAAATCTTGGAAAATTATTTCTTCAGCCCCCAGTAAAAATCTTTTCTACTAACTCAGGCTAATGTCAGAACTAAATAGAATCAGTGCCAAAACAGTATAATACCCTATGTAAAAAGTTTTGGTTGATAACATCAGTTTATGTACAGGAAACTAAATGTGAATTTGGTCACTTTTTTTTTTTTTTTACAGAGTAGCTTATCATTTATAAGCTTCTGCATATACTGAAGAGTAGTTTATTTTTTACTTTCAGAATTTCAGTATCTTTGCTATAAGCACCAAATGATTTATTTTCAGAAACACATTTCTGCAGTCATTTTTCATGGAGCCTACATGAATATTTGAACACTTTTTAATTTAGGAAAGATTTTTATTTTTAAAAAGATAAAATGGTTGTACATATACTTTCCTCACTTTGGTTTCTACAACATGACTTGCCTTATTCAGCTTCCTAATCTCTCTCAGTCCTACTTACTCAGAGTATCATCTTATGCATGGGTTAATGTTATAAAAGCATTCTTTAAGTCTGGGGCGCCTGGGTGGCGCAGTCGGTTGGGCGTCCGACTTCAGCCAGGTCACGATTTCGCGGTCTGTGAGTTCGAGCCCCACGTCGGGCTCTGGGCTGATGGCTCAGAGCCTGGAGCCTGTTTCCGATTCTGTGTCTCCCTCTCTCTCTGCCCCTCCCCCGTTCATGCTCTGTCTCTCTCTGTCCCAAAGATAAATAAACGTTGAAAAAAATTAAAAAAAAATAAAATAAAATAATAATTAGTCAAAATTCCTTTTGAAATTTATTTATATTTCTTTTACATTGACAATACAAACACTACAGTAAATCTTATTTTGGTATGCGATCCTGGAGAGTAACATGTATGTGAAAACATATAATTTATAAAGTAATGTGTAACACTTACAGTACATAATGTGGATCATCTATATAAAGTATAATTTAATAGGATTTTAACCAAATAAAGGTAAGAATGTAGAGTTGAATTCATATCAGTTAAATATACCTATCATAAAATTTCTGATGTAATCTCATACAACTATTACATTTTGGCTATAGGCTACAGACCAAGAGTCCCTACACAGTAGATCTAAGAAATAATAAGAGGCAAAGGAATAAGAAATCTTGAGTTAATATTATTTAATTTGTCATTGTTAACTGAACTTTCCCTTTCTCTCCTCTCTTTATCTTCCAACATACTGGGTAACAAAAGGTTTGCTAGGATTTGGAGCCAAGTATTTCTCTAAATGTATTCTGTAGAAGTTATCTATCTATCTACCTATCTATCAATTATCTATATATATGTCTATATACATATGTATATAGATAGATATAGATACAGATATATATTTTTTAAAATAAGGCCTATGTAACTTAGAGAAATAATAATACATGTTTAAATAATGTAAGTGAAGAAAACAGGCATAATGCATTCACCCATTTCCTTTGTATGAAATGTGTATTACTCCTTCAACTAGAGTATAAACTTTTAGAAGTGCATGTAAGGGAAGGTGGTTACTACATTATTTCTCCTCATATTGCTTAGCCATGCTGAACATTCACTAGGTCCTCAGTAGAGACTTGGTTGTCTATATGCTTGTCTACCACTGGCACAAATCATATTAGAAATACATATCTACACTGAATGGCCAATTGGTAAACATCTGTCCTATGTGGGGTCATGTAGCAGGACAAGGTTACATCAAGCCATCAGCACACAGACAGGAGCTGTGAGGGTGGTTGTGAATGCTTGAAAGTGCCTTGGAAATATGCCAATTACTAGTCTGTGAAGAAAAAGTGGATTCAGTGGATTCAGGAGCAGGTCAGGGTCAAATGCCAAGTCAACACAGTAAGAGAAATGAAGTCTGAGCAGGAGCAAAACCAAGGATCAGAGATTAGCAAGGTACACCCAGTTCAGGGATGAGGCCAATATGCAACTGAGCATGTCAAATGATAGGAACATAATACTGGAGTTCCTTTTAAAACCCTGGGGGTTGTCCTTTAAAGCTTCAACCTTCCAAATAAATAATTACAAAATGTCCATGGAAGTTAAGCAGTAACACCTAGAATATATAATAATCCCTTCTTTTCTTAAGAACAGGGATTTTGGTCTGGTTCACTGATGAATTTTCATAGCACAATACAGTATCTGAAGCATAGAAGTTACTTAATAAATATTTATCAAATGAATAAATGCAGGAAATCCTGCAGTGAATTCCCTGAGGATTTATGCCTCAGAAGATGCATGCATTTTCTTACATTCATTCAGTCAACTAAATAAGCACCAAAATAATTAATTTATAAAATGAATAAAACTGTGAGGAATAAAAATATATACATACTACATAATTTATATTCTCAAAAATGTTTCAGCATTACAGGGATTTTAAAACTTACAAATAAATATATAATACATGTGAAAATGTTGAGAGGTATGAACAAAATGAAATCGAAATGTAGAGAAGTGATTAACTCTCAGCAGATTAAGAGAAGGGTGACATTTGACTGAATATTGAAAGACAGGAAAGCCTAATGCCATTGAAAATAGGAAAAGGACAACCTAGGTAGAAAGAATAATCAATAAAGCACAATAATAGGAAAATACATGTTTGAGAAACAATCATTTAGTTAGCTTGGGAATATAACATATATTGGAAATAAAATAGTGGAAGAAGCAGGAAAGGTAGGATGGATAATTATCAGAGAGATTTTCAAGCACTGGTCTAAATACTATTAAATTGTATTATAGAGTAGTTTAAGGCTTTAGGCAAAGGAAAATATAAGCTGTAGCTCTTCTTTAGAATGATTAATGTGATTGTGTAAGGTGTCTTTGAGGAGAAAGCTAGTAGAAGATAGAGTGTCATGTAAGAAGCAATTACAACAGACAAGAATAAATAAACATAAAATAGTGAGAATGAGGAATGAAGACATTCCTCATTTACATGCCCTTTTTAATCAAGGAATCAGACATCCATACATGAATAAGAATATCTTTGTAGGGGTTTCCAGATTTTGCACCTTGCTCCAAAGGACCCAAGAAGAATCTTGCCCACAAATGTGTCAGTAGGAGATAGACAAACTGCCATATGAACTATGGAACCAGAAGAGACAGAATTAGGTGAATGTTAATTGGACAGTCACTCACCCACAAAAAAGACCCTGCAGAAGTCCATCTCTCCTGAAGGAAGAATCCATCACATCTTTGGAGGAAAAAGAAAAAATACAAGTTCGGTTGCAGTGAAGGTGGTAAGACAATTTTTCTGTTGTTAACTCCACTTAATTGGGTCTCATTTTTCTGTCAGAGACACCTATCTTATAGGGAGAGACAAAGGCAATGAGAGAGGGCTCAGTTATCCCAGCTGAGTGGGAGGCAAGTGGAGAACACAAATTTTCTTCACCAGCACCAGGAGAACTAAGGTGGGAGATTTGCCACTGGAAAAGAAGGATATTGAGAAAAGCAGATAAAAATTCAAAAGGCCTTAAAGTTATTGTGCTCAGCAGAAAGCCCACCCACATTCTTCTGGGAGTGCCACCCTTGAGAATTTCTGTACTGTTCATGTCTCAAACACACTATGTTCTAAATACACATCTCCCCCAACTCTTGTTGATTCCTTGTGCACATTCTGTAGTGTGTCCATAAGACCAAAATCCAGTAGATAAAGAATGTGCTCAGGAAATAGGCCACAATTAGTGGACAAACTTAAGCTATAGAACAACATTTTGGAATAAAAAATAAATGTTTCCATTAACCAGCCTGGTGAACTATAAGAACAAAAGAAGAAAAAGTTTAATTAAAGTGGTATCTGCTACTTCAAACGTGAAAGCAGAAGTGCTAGCTACAAAAAAGATACAAAAAGTCAAGAAAATATGGTACCACAAAAAGAGAGTAATTCTCCAGCAACCAAAATCAAAGGCATAGGATATCATGATCTAATTGATAAATTTAAAATAGCTATTGTAAAAAAATTCAATGAGCTACAAAAACTCATAAAGAATTCAATGAAATCAGGAATGCAATTAATAAACAGAAGAAGCAATTAATCAAATATATTGAGAATGTTAAAATACAGAAATTCTGGAGATAAAGAATAAAATTAATGAGATAAAAATGCAATATAGACTATCTGTAACAGGAAAGATTGGGTGGAAGAAGGAATAAATGACTTGGAGGACAGGAATATAGAAATGATACAGTTATGAGAAGGAACTAAAATATAAAGAGTAAAGAAAGGCTACAAGCACTAACACAATCCAACAGAAAGGCAAATATTTAAATTATTTGGGTCCAGAAAGACAAAAGAAGGGGAAGGAGGAAAAAAGTTTATTTAAAGAGGTATTAAGTAAGAACTTTCCAATCCTGGGCATGGACTTGGACATGCAAGTCCATGTAGCCAATAGAACACCCTATTATCTCAATACAAAGAAAACTTCTCCAAAATACATCATAAGGGAACTATCAAAATTGAAAATAAGAAATAATTTTAAAGGCAGCTAGTTAAACAAAGAATAACCCACAAAGGGACCTCCATGAGGCTATCATTGGGTTTCTCAGCAGAAACTCTACAAGGCTGAAGAGAGTGGAATGATACCTCCAAACTGTGGAAATATAGAAATTTACAGTAAAAAAATACCTTATCTGGCAAAGTTATCCTTCTTATATGAAGGAGATACAAAAGCCTTCCACCTCAAGAAATGTTGAGGGATTTCACCACAACTAATCCTTGCAAGAAATGTTGAAAGAAGTTCTTTAAACTGAAATGAAATTACACTAATGAGCAACATGAAAACATTAAAGCACATAACACACTGGTAAAGATAAAAAATACTCAGAACTAGAAAACTGTAACTCTATGTTAGGATACTGTGTGAACCATTCAACTATCATATAAAAGTTAAAGGAAGACTTCCTGGGAAGATGGCAGAGTAGGGGGGGGCCCTAAATTCACTTTATCCCAGGAGTGCAACCAGATAACACTTGCACCAGAGCAAACAACGCAGAAAAGGACCCAAAGACTATCTTAACAAACTCAACAAGTAAATGTAAAGAAGAAGACACATCGAATAGGGTAGGAAAGTTGAGAACTTGGTGGGAACCTAAACTCTGTGGCTCTGACCACTGGAGGGAGGGATATAAGGGCACAGTGAAGGACAATAAAAAGACTAGAATGATGGGAACCCTACAAAGGGAAGAGACACCCCCATAACATTTGGCTTTGAAACCAGAGGGACCAAATATCCTGAGTGCTTACAACCAGCAGGACTTAAAGCATAGAACTTTAAAAATCAGTGTACTTGGCTCTGAGAGAGCCAGGAGGGCAATAAAAAGCTGAGCCTCTGTCCTTAAAGAGACAGCAGAGCAAACAACCCATGGAGGTACAGCTTGAGAGCATTAGTTTGAAAGGTGTCTAGGACTTATAGGAGAGAGTTAGTTCTGAAACCCTGTGAGGGGCTTCTCCAGCAACATAGGAGCTGGCAGTTATCATTTCCCTTTCCTGCCTCACATCATAAACACATGGCCACTTGTGGGAACCAGTGCTGCACCTTCATTCACTATCTGACTTGTAAACACCACACCCTGCCCCCCCCCAAGTGAAACCTGTCTCAGTCCCTGCACAGAAGATCCACCCCTCCAACAAAAGACCTGCACAAATGTTGCAAATACTACCTCTCCTGACCTCCTGTAGAGAACACAAGCACCTTGTTAAAATTGCACCTGCTGCTCATGTGTGCTTTGTGGATTAGCCCCAGCCAGCCCAGGTTTGCAATGGCTGTGCATCCACTGTATAGGAGGACAACCATGCCCTAGTTAAAAGTGCACAACTTACCCATCACTTTCAAGTGCAAAAGGCATAGTTGACCTTTCTAACACAGAGAAAGAGACAGCGAGTTAGGCAAAAGGAAGAGACAGAAGACTACATCACAAATGAAAAGACAGGACAAAATCATAGCAAGAGATCTAAGTGAAACAAATATGAAAAACATGTCTTATAGAGAATTTAAAATAAGTATCATAAAGATAGTCATTGGACCTGAGAAAAGACTGGAGAACATCAAGCAGATCCTTAAGAAAGACAGAAAACAAACAAACAAAAAAAGAATCAATCAGAGATGAAGAACACAATAAATTAAATGAAGAATACACATAATGGAATAAATAAAACAGGCAGAAAGAAGCACAAGCCTGAATTTATGAACTGGAAGACAGTAATGGAAAGTAATCAAGCTGAACAAATGAAAAGGGGAAGGGTTAAGATGGTGGAATAGTAGGGGGACCCTGGGCTAGTCTCTTCCCTTGAACACAGCCAGATCAACATCAAATCATTTTGAATACCTAGGAAACTGATCTGAGGATTAAGAGAACAATCTGCATAATTTTAGGGAGAGAACAGGGCAGGTGCAAAGTGCAAAGACACAATTGGAGGAGAGCAAAGCCATGGTGCCACAGAGGGGAGAGAGCCCTTTTCATGTAAAGGAGAAAGATAGAGGAAGAGAGAGTAGCATCAGGTTCATGCAAGAAAAGCACTCCCCCCAAACCATTGACTGGAGAATCGCGAGGAACAGACTATTCCAAGTTTTTGCAACAGTGGAGTTCAAATTCTGTTTTGGTAAGTCTGTGCCATTCACTGGATTCTATCCAGGCAGCTGGCAGTGCTCCTGGTGAGGAGGGTAGAGGCCCAGGAGTGGAAAGCCAACATCCTGGTGTGGGGAACCCCTGGGTTGCACTGGAAGAGAATATTTCCATTCATGGAGTACATTTTAAAAAGGGTTTATTGCCTCTCCAAGGCCAAAAGATTCTTCTGGCACCTTTGAGAAGCTGTTCAACAGCTGGAGACAGAGGTACCGGCAGAGGGTAGGTAAAATGGTCACAGCATTTCGCTATGCTTCACCATAAACTCCAGGCACCTGCGACGCCATGCAACTGCCTTTTGGAGACAGAATGGCACCAGGTGCAGTGTTGCAAAGCTCTCCTCAGGAGGAGGGGAATGGGTCCACACCTTGCTGGGTCCTTAAGATTTGGAGTTGTGAATCCCAGTGGTGCTCCGGAGATAAAACAGGAGAGCTGTGGTGTCTGGTGTGTCAATGGCCCAGGCTCAGAAGGGTTGAGGGGAAGGATGTGATGGATGCTGGAACACAGGAAGGGAAATTGCTTGTGAAAGTTTCCTGAAGAGTGGCAAGGCGAGCTACCCTACCTGGGGATAAAAGAGCAAGGTGATGCCTTCTCCCACCCCCCTGTCCACCAGCATGGTCAGACTTGAGCAAACACAGTGCCCCCAGTGGAGGCTGGAGGCCATCTGCACCCCACAGGTGCATCTTTACTAAGGCAGGTCTCACTGTGAGCCAGCACAAGGGATCTATCACCCAGGAGACAGACATATAGGCCCTCTGCATGCACCAAGTCTAATGATCATAGAATGCTCCAAAGTGTCAGCTTCAGTTCTGGTGGAAATAGGACAAGGCTCTTTTTTCTTTCTCTTTGTGTTTCCTTTTTTTCAAATCAGGGTTATAGTTTTTTGTTCATATGTTTGCTTTTTTAATTTCCTTTTCTCGTTTTTTGGACCAGTTTTTTCTTTCTTTCTTTCTTTCTTTCTTTCTTTCTTTTTTTCTTCCTTCTTTCTCTTTCTTTCTTTCTTTCTTTACCTTTTTCTTTGGAATCAGGCTTATAGTTTTTGTTTGCCTGTTTGTTTGGGTTTTTCGCTCCTTTTCTCTTTTTTGGATCAGGGCTTTTTAAATAACATCAGGTTTATTTTAACAAACAAATAAAAGCACACCTAGTTAAAGGTCCAAACACTCCTCACTGTAAGCAAGGAGGAACTCTGCAGAGGCCTGATCTGGGATAATGAGCAGCCAAATCACAACAGCAGCTATATCAGAACATCCTGGGGTATAGAGAAGAATGCACACAGCATCCACCAGAAACAGCTCCTGATTGACAGACCCAGGACAGTGTATGAATACTTCTTAATATAGCATTTCTCTCAGGAGCAGGAAACATAAAAAGCTTTTGTAACACACAAAAGATAGAAACATAGAAAAAAATGACAAGATGGAAGAATTTTCCCTGAAGAAAGAGAAGAAACCAGTCAGGAACTTGGTCAAAACAGATATAGCTAATATATCCAAACAAGAATTTAGAACAATAGTCATAAGAAAAGTAACTGGGCTTGAATAAAAAGCATAGAAGACACCAGAGAGAACCTCACTGGTTCTAAGACCTAAAAACTAAAAGGAAAAAATAAAAAAAATGTTACTGAGATGCAAAACTGGCTGCTGTAAATACAATGAGGATGGGAGAAGCACAGGAATGAATAGGTAATATAGCAGATAAAATTATGGAAAATAATGAAACTGAAAATGAGAGGGAAAGAAATTTTTAGGTTACAAATACAGATTTAGGGAACACAGTGATTCAATAAAGCAAAATAATATCCATATCATAGGAGTTCCAGAAGAATAAGAGTGGGAAAAAGTGTCAGAAATTATATTTCAACAAATTATAACTGAGAGCTTCCCAAATATGGGGAAGGAAATAGGCATTCAAGTATAAGAAGCACAGAGAACTCCCCTCAAAAATCAAAAACAGATCAACATCAAGACATATCATAGTGAAACTTGCAAAATACAAAGATAAAGGGAAAATTGTGAATGTACCTACATACAAAAGGTGCTTAAGCTACAAGGGCAGAAAAATCAGGTTAGTAACAGACCCGTCCACAGAAATTTGCCAGGCATGAATAGAGTAGCATGATATAATCAATGTGCTAAATGAGAAAACTATGCAGCCAAGAATACACTATCTAGAAAAGCTGTCTTTCAGAAGAGAAGGATAGTTTCACATGCAAGTAAAAACTAAAAATGTTTGATGAACACTAAAACAGCTGTGCAGCAATTATTAAAGTGGGCATTTTGAGCAGGAAAGAGAAACCAAAAAAAAAAAGACTAAAAAGGAACAGATAATCTATAGGAACAGAGACTTTACACGTAATACAGCGGCACTAAATTAATATTTATTAATAATTATTATGAATGTAAATGGACTAAAAACTCCCATCAAAAGGCATAAGGTATCAGAATGGGGAAAAAATACCAGATTCTTCAATATGCTGTTTACAAGACACTCATTTTAGGAACAAAGAGAACTCCAGATTGAAAGTGAGGGGGGTAGAGGGCCAATTATCATGCTAATGGACATCAAAAGCTAGAGTAGGCATACTTATATCAAACTAGATTTTTTAAAATTTCAATTCCAGTTAATTAACATACAGTGTAGTCTTGGGTTCAGGAGTAAGACCCAGTGATTCATCACTTACATATAACACCCAGTGCACATCTCAACAAATGCCCTCCTTAATGCCCATCACCCATCTAACCCATCCCCCCACCTACCTCCCCTCCAGAAGCCCTCAATTTGTTCCTGTATTTCATAGTTTCTTATGGTTTGCCTCCATCTCTGTTTTTATCTTACTTTTCCTTTCCTTCCCCTATATTTATCTGCTGAGTTTCTCAAATTCTACATTTGAGTGAAATTATATCATATTTGTCTTTCTCTGCCTGACTTATTTCACTTAGCATAATAACCTCTAATTCCATCCATATTGTGGCAAATGGCAGATTTTCATTCTTTTTCATTGTGGAGTAGTATTACATTGTATGTGTATGCATATACACACACATATGTGTACCACATCTTCTTTATGCATTAATTAGTTGATGGACATTTGGGTACTTTTCATAATTTGTCTATTGTTGATAGCACTGCTATAAACATTGGGGTCCATATGCCTTTCAAATTAGCATATTTGAACCCTTTGGATAAATACTTGGCAATGCAATTGCTGGGTCATAGGGTAGTTCTATTTTTAACTTTTTAAGGAACAGCCATACTGTTTTCCAGAGTAGATGCACCAGTGTCCCTTCACACCAACAATGTAAAAGGGTTTCCTTTTCTCTGCATCTTCATCAACATCTGTTGTTTCCTGAGTTGTTGATTTCAGCCATTCTGATGGTGTAAGGTGATTTCTCATTGTGGTTTTGATTTGTATTTTCCTGATGATGAGACATGTTGAACATCTTTTCATGTGCCTGGTAGCCATCTGGGTGTCTTCTTTAAAAATGTGTATTCTCCACATCGTTGCCAGCATCTATAGTCTTTTGATTTGTTCATTTTAGCCACTCTGACTGGTGTAGGGGGTATCTCAGTGTCGTTTTGATTTGTATTTCCCTGATAATGAGTAACGTTGAGCATCTTTTCATGTGTCTGTTGGCCATCTGGATGTCTTCTTTGGAAAAGTGTTTATACATGTCTTCTGCTGAATTCTTCACAGGATTATTTGTTGTTCGGGTGTGGAGTTTGGTGAGTTCTTTATAGATTTTGGATACTAGCCCTTCATATGATACGTCATTTGCAAATATCTTTTCCCATTCCATTGGTTGCTTTTTGGTTTTGTTGATTGTTTCCTTTGCAGTGCAGAAGCTTTTTACCTGATGATGTCCCAATAGTTCAATTTTGTTTTTAATTTTCAGCAACGTGGATGGAAATGGGGGGTATTGTGCTAAGTGAAATAAGCCAGTCAGAGAAAGACAGATACCATATGTTTTCACTCACAGGTGGATCTTGAGAAACTTAACAGAAGACCATGGGGGAGGGAAGGAGAACAAAAGTTACAGAGAGGGAGGGAAGCCAACCATAAGAGACTCTCAAATACTGAGAACAAATTGAGGGTTGGTGAGGGGATGGGGGAGAGGGGAAAGTGGGTGATAGGTATCGAGGAGGGCATTTTTTGGGATAAGCACTGGGTATTGTATGGAAACCATTTTGACAACAAATTATATTTAAAAAGTTACAAAATAAAAGTGTCTATTCACTTCTTCTGCCCATTTCTTCACTGGATTATTTGTTTCTTGGATGTGTTGACCTTGGGTGTAACAACAGCTTGACCTGTCTCTGGAGGCAAGGGAAATAAAAGCAAAAATGAAGTATTGGTATCTCATCAAGATAAAAAGCTTCTGCACAGTAAAGGAAATAACCAACAAAACCAAAGAGAAACTGATGAATGGGAGAAGTTATTTGTAAATGACATATCAGATAAAGAGTTAGTATCCAAAGTCTATAAAGAACTTACCAAACACAACACCCAAAAGACTAACTAGATTTGAAAACAAATACTGTAATAAAAGATGATGAAGGGCACTACATCATAATAAAAGGGTCTATCCAACAATTATAAATACTTATGCCTCAACCTAGGGACACCCAAATACATAATAATAAAAAAGTAAACACAACTAATTGATAATAATACAATAATAGTAGGGGACTTTAACACCCCATTTTCAGCAATAGACAGATCATCTAAGCAGAAGATCAAAAAGGAGACAATAGCTTTGAATGACACCCTGGACCTGATGGACCTAACAGATATGTTCAGAGCATTTCACCCTAAACTAGCAGAATACACTTTCTTTTCAAGTGCACATGGAACATTCTCCAAAATAGATCACATATGGGTCACAAATCAGGCCTCAACAAGTACAAAGAGATTAAGAATGTACCAAACATATTTTCAGACCACAACACTATGAAACTTGAAGTGAAGCACAAGAAAAAATTTGGAAAGACCACAAATACGTGGAAGTGAAAGTGTATCCTACTAAAGAATCAATGAGTTAACCAAGAAATTAAGGATGAAATAAAAAGAACATGGGAGCAAAGGAAATGAAAACAAATCCATTGGGATGCAGCAAAAGATATCATAACAGTGAAGTATACAGCAATTCAAGCCTTTATCAAGAGGGGAAAAAAGTATCAAATAACACAACTTACACCTAAACAATATTGAGAAAGAAAAGCAAATAAATCACAAAACCAACAGAAGGGAAATAATGAAGATTAGAAAATAAATGAGCCACATAGAAATGAAAACTAACAGTAGAACAGTTCTGACTTCAGCTCAGGCTATGATCTCACAGTTTGTGGGTTCAAGCCCCATGTTGGGCTCTGTGCTGACAGCTCAGAGCCTGGACCCTTCTTTGGATTCTGTGTCTCCCTTTCCTCTGCCCCTCTACACTTGTATTCTCTCTTTCTTTCTCTCTCTCTCAAAAATAACATTTAAAATTTGAATAAAAAAGAACCAAGACTACAGAAATACAAACAGTTGTAACACAATATTGTGAGCAGTTATATGCCAACAACTTGGGCAATCTGGAAGAAAAGGATAAATTCCTAGAAATATATAGACTACCACAACTGAAACAGGAAGAAATAGAAAAATTGAATAAACTCATAAGCCACAAAGAAATTGAATCAGCAATCAAAAATCACCCAACAAACAAGAGTCAAAGGCAAAAATTGATTCCCATGGGAATTCTACCAAACATTTAAAAAATAATTAATACCTATTCTTCTGAAACTCTTCCCAAAAATAAAAATGGAAGGAAAATTCCAACCTTATCCTATGAAATCAGCATTACCTTGATTCAAAAACCAGGCAAAAATCCCACTAAAAAAGAGGATTTCAGGCCAATATACCTAATGAACAAGGATGCAAAAATTCTCAATAGGGATGGCTGAGTGACTCAGTCAGTTAAGCATTTGACTTTGGCTCAGGTCATGATCTCCCAGTTCGTGAGTTTGAGGCCCGTTTTGGGCTCTGTGCTGACAGCTCGGAGCCTGGATCCTGCTTCAGATTCTGTCTCCTCTTTCTGCCCCTCCCCCACTTGTGCTCTGTATGTGTGTCTCTCTCTCAACAATAAACATTAAAAACATTTTAAAAAATTCTCAATAAGAGACTAGCAAATTTAATCCAACAGTACATTAAAAGAATTATTCACCATGATCAAGTGGAATTTATTCCTGGGCTGAAGGGGTGGTTCAGCTTCCACAAACTGATCAAAATGATACACCACATTAATAAAATAAATGACAAGAACTGTATGATTCTCTCAATAAATGCAGAAAAAGCATTTGGCAAAATACAACTACTTTCTTGATAAAAACATTGAAGTAAGGATAGTCGGAACATACATCAACATTATAAAGGTCATATACAAAAGACCCACAGCTAATATCCTAAATGGGAAAAAAAGTGAAAGCTTTTCCTATCAGGTCAGGAATATGACAGAGATTTTCACTCTCACCACTGTTGGCCAACATAATAGTGGAAGTCCTAGCTTCAGCAATCAGAGGACAAAGAGAAATAAGATGTACCCAATTAGGCAAGGAAGAAGTCAAACTTTCACTATGAGCAGATGGCATGATACTCTACATGGATAACCCAAAAGGCTCCACCTAAAAATTGCAAGAACTGATAAATGAATTCAGCAAAGTTGCAGGATAAAAAATCAATGTTCATAAATTGGTTACATTTCTATATACCAGAAATGTAGCAGCAGAAAGAGAAATCAAGAAATCAATTCCATTTACGATTGCACCATAAGTCATAAGATACCTAGGAATAACCCAAACCAAAGAGGTAAAAGATCTGTACTCTGAAACTTATAGAACACACATAAAAGAAACAGAAGAAGCAACAAAGAAATGGAAAAATATTCCATGCTCATGGAGTGGAAGAACAAATATTGTTAAAATGTCAGTACTACACAAAGCAATCTACACATTCAATGCAATTCCTAAAAAATAACACAAGCGTTTTGAAGAGCTAGAACAAGCAATTCTACAATTTGTATGGAACCATAAAAACCCCAAACAAAGTAACGATGAAAGGGATAGCAAATCAGGAGGCATCACAATTCCAGACTTCAAGCTGTATTACCAAGCTATAATCATCAAGACAGTTTGGTGTTGAAACAAAAACAGACATATAGAACAATGGAACAAAATAGAGAACCAAAAAATGGGCCCAAAAATGTCTGGCAAATAATCTTTAACAAAGCAGTAAAGAATATCCAACGGAAAAAAGACAGCTTCTTCAACAAATGGCTGTGGGAACGCTGGGCAACAACATGCAGAAGAATTAAACTGGGCAACTTTTTTTTTTCTCTATACACAAAAATAAATTCAAAATAGATGAGGCAAGGGAAATGAAAACAAAAATGAAATTTTGGGACCTCATCAAGATAAAAACCTCTGCACAACAAACGAAACAATCAGCAAAACTAAAAAGTAATAGGCAGAATGGGAGAAGATATTTGTTAATGATATATCGGATAAAGGGCTAGTATCCAAAATATATAAAGAACTTACCAAACTCAACACCTGAAAAAAAAATAATCCAGTGAAGAAATGGGCAGAAGACATGAATAGACACTTTTCCAAAGAAGATATCCAGAGGGTTAACAGACACATCAAAAGATGCTCTACATCATTCATCATCAGAGAAATAAAATCAAAACCACACTGAGACACCACCTCACACCTGTCAGAATGGCTAAAATTAACAACACAAGAAACAACAGATATTGGCGAAGATGCAGGGAAAAGGGAATACTTTTACACAGTTGGTGGGAATGCACACTGGTGCAGCCACTCTGGAAAACACTATGGAGATTCCTCAAAAAGTTAAAAATAGAATTACTTTATGACCCAGCAATTTCAAATACGAGGTATTTAACCAAAGGATACAAAACTAGTGATTTGAAGTGGCACATGTACCCCAATGTTTAGAGCAGCACAAAAAACAAAACAAAACAAAACAATAGCCAAATTATGATAAGAGCCCAAATGTCCATCAAATGATGAATGGATAAAAAAGTGGTATGTGTAGGGGAGCCTGGATGGCTCAGTTGGTTGGGCGACTGACTTCAGCTCAGGTCATGATCTCACAGTTTGTGAGTTTGAGCCCCACGCCAGGCTCTGTGCTGACAACTCAAAGCTTGCAGCCTGCTTCTGATTCTGTGTCTCCCTCTCTCTCTTCCCCTGACCCACTCTCATTGTGTCTCTGTCTCTCTCAAAAATAAATAAACATTTAAAAAATTTAAAAAAGAAGTGGTATGTGTAAATATATATAATTGACATCATTCTGCCATCAAATGGAATGAAATCTTGTCATTTTCAAGGATGTGGATAGAACTAGAGTGCATTATGCTAGGCCAAATCAGTCAGCTAGAGGGAAAAAAAATACCATGATTTTTCTAATATGTGGAGTTAAGAAACAAAATAGATGAACATAGGGGAAAGGAAGGAAAAATAAAATAAGGTAAAAACAGAGAAAGAGGCAAACCACAAGAGACTCTTAACTATAGAGAACAAACTGAGAGTTGCTTGAAGGAGGTGGGTCAGGGGATAGTCTAAATGGGTCATGGGCATTAAGGAGGGCACTTGTTGGGATGAGCAAGCACTGGGTATTATATGTAAGTGATGAATCACTAAATTATACTACTGAAACCAATACTACACTATATGTTAACTTACTTGAATTTAAATAAAATCTTTGATGAACAAATGAAAGAAAATTTAATTTTACAAAGTGAGAGTAGACTTAGGGAACTCAGGAAATATCCAGTGTAATAAAATTTTCATTGTATGGGTACCAGAAGTAGAAGACAGAAAAGAGGGAAAGAGGGCAGAACATTTATTTGAAGAAATAATAGATAACTTCTCTAATCTGGGGAAGGAAAGTGATATGAAAATCCAGGGGGCACAGAGGTCCCGCAAACAAAGGGAGCCACGGATCTATACCAAGACACATAGTAATCAAATCGGCAAAAAGTAGTGATAAAGAAAAAACAATCAGCAAAAGAAAAGAAAACAGTTACATTGAAGAGAAACTCCATAAGATTATCAAAAGATTTTTCAGCAGATTTTTTTTCTAGCCAGAATTCAGTGGCAGGGCATATTCAAATTGCTGAAAGGAAAAAAATCTACATCCAAAAATATTCTATCCAGCAAGGTTATCAGTCAGAACAGAAGGAGAGATAGTGAGTTTCTCAGACAAACAAAAACTCAAGGAGTTCAAGATCACTATGCCAACCATGCAGGATATATTAAAGGGGACTCTTTGGGAAGAAAGGAAAAACCTCAAGTATGAGTATGAAAAGTAGGAAACACAAAAGCAGTAAAAATAAGAATTCCTTTAAAAAAATAGTCCAGAGATTAAAAGAAAGGAAGGGTGTAAAATATGACACAGTATTCCTACAATGTGGAGAAAAGAATAGTATAGAATGAGTTCATACTTAAATGACCATCAACTTAATATAGACTGTTATATGCAGATGATGTTATATAAAAACAAAATGATCATTATAAATGAAAAAAAAACAGTAATAGATAAATATTTATGTACCCAATATGAGAGCACCCAAATACATAAAATAATTATGAAGAAACATAAAATAGCTAATCAATGGTAATACAATGACAATAGCACCCCCACTTACATCTGTGGACAGATCATTCAATAAAAACATCAATAAGGAAACAATGGCTTTGAATGATACACTGGACCACGTGGATTTAAGGCAGACATTTAGAGCACTGCATCTTAAATCATCAGAATATACTTTACTTTTAGGGGCACGCAGAGCAGTCTCCAAAATAGATCACATATTAGGCCACAAAACTAGTCTAAAATACTGCAAAAAGTCGAAGAATACTTTGCATCATTTCTGGCCACAGTGTAATGAACGTAGAAGTCAACTACAAGAAAAATATCTGGAAGGACAGCAAATATATGGGGGTTAAATAAATGCTAACATGCTACTAAATAATGAGTAGGTTAACCAAAAAAAAATCAAAGAAGAAATCCAATATTACCTGTAAATAAGTGAAAATGATGGCCCATAAGCTTTGGGATGCAGCAAAAGTGCTTCTAAGAGGGAAGTTTACAGCAATAAAGGCCTATCTCCAGGAGCAACAAAAGTCTCAAATAAAGAACCTACCCCTAAACTGAAAGGAGCAAGAAAAAGAACAACAACAACAACAACAAAAAAAAAAAAAACCAGCAGAAGAAAGACTATAATAGACATTAGAAATAAAATAGAAACAAATAAATAGCACAATGAAATGAAACTTGCTTCTATGGAAACATAAACAAAGTATATAAACCTCTAGCTGAACTCATCAAAAAAAAACAACTTAAATAAACAAAATCACAAATTAAAGAGGAGAAATACCAAAAAAAGATGGAAATACAAACAATTAGAGTATTATGAAAAATTACTTGCAAACATATTAGGCAAACTACAAGAAATGGATAAATTCCTAGAAACATACAACATACATAAACTGAAGCAGAATAAAATAGAAAATTGTAACAGACTGATTACCAGCAAGGGGACTAAATCAGTAATAATAATAATAATAATAATAAACAATAACAATTAATAATAACAATAACAATAACAATAACAATAAAGAATAATAAAGACCCTCACAACAAACAAAAGCCCGGGACCAGACAAATGTGCAGGCGAATTCTACCAAACATTTGAGGAAGAGTTAATACCTATTATTCTTGAATTATTATAAAAAATGGAAAAAGAAGGAAAAAAATCCAAATTCATGCCATGAGGCCAGTATCACCAATGATTCCAAAACCAGATGAAGACACCACAAAAATATAGAACTACAGGCCAATATCTCTCATGAATATGCATGTAAAAATCCTAAACAAAATAATAGCAAACCAACCCAACAATAATTAAAATAATTAGTCACCACAATCAAGTAAGGTTTATTCCCAGGATGCAAGTGTGGCAATATTTGCACTTCAATAAACATGACACATCACATCAATCTGAAAAAAGACAAAAAACATATGATCATTTCAATAGAAGCAGAAAATGCATTTGACAAAGTACAACATCCATTTCTCATAAAAGCCCTCAACAAAGTAGGTTTAGAGGGAACATACCTCAACATAATTTTCATATATGCAAAACTCAAAATAAACATCATACTCAATAGGGAAAAACTAAGAGCTTTCTCCCTAAGGTCAGGAAAAAGACAAGTACTTCTATTCTCATCACTTTTGTTCAACATATTACTAGAAAATTAGCAAAAGCAATCAGACAAAAAAAATAATTAAAAGGCATCCAAACTGATAATGAAGAGATAAAACTTTCACTATTTATACATGACATGATACTCTGCATGGAAAACTGGAAAGACTCCACCAAAAAACTGCTAGAAGGGATAAATGAATTCAGGAAGTCAAAGATATTAAATCCATGTGCAGAAATCTCTTGAATTTCTATACACCAATAATAAAGCAGCAGAAGGAGAAATTAAGGAATCAATCCCATTTACAACTGCACCAAAACCATAAGATACCTAGGAATAAGCCTAATCAAGGAGGTGAAAGGCCTATATTCTGAAATCTATAAAACATTGATAAAAGAAATTGAGGATGTCATACAAAAATGAAAAGATATTCCATGCTCATGGATTAGAAGGACAGATATTGTTTAAAAATCTATATAATCCAGAGGTTGAGGGGAAGATGGTGGCGTAGGAGGACGCTGGGCTCACCGCGCGTCCTGCTGGTCACTTAGATTCCACCTACACCTGCCTAAATAATCCAGAAAACTTCCAGAGGATTAGCAGAACGGAGTCCCCAGAGCCAAGCGCAGACGAGAGGCCCACGGAAGAGGGTAGGAAGGGCAGAGAGGCGGTGCGTGCTCCACGGACTGGCGGGAGGGAGCCGGGGTGGAGGGGCGGCTCCCTGGCCAAGCAGAGTCCCCGAGTCTGGCTTGCAAAAGCGGAGGGGCCTGACGGACTGTGTTCTGACAGCAAGCGCGACTTAGCGTCTGGAAGGTCATAAGTTAACAGCTCTGCTCAGAAAGCAGGAAGGGTGGAGGACAAAGGGAGGGAGAGCTGCTGAGCCCCCGGATGACAGAGCTCAGTTTGGTGGGGAACAAAGGTGCTCTCCAGCACCATCTCTTTCGCCCATCCCCCAGCCAAAATCCCAAAGGGAACCGGTTCCTACCTGGGAAATTGCTCCATCCACGAAAACACACAACTCTGTGCTTCTGCGGAACCAAACCTCCTGCAGCAGATCTGACTCCCTCCTGCTGCTTCAGGGCCCCTCCTGAAGTGGATCACCTAAGGAGAAGCGAGCTAAGCCTGCCCCTCCTGCCCCCGTGCACCTTGCCTACCCACCCCAGCTAATACACAAGATCCCCAGCATCACAAGCCTGGCAGTGTGCAAGTAGCCCAGACGGGCCACGCCACCCCACTGTGAATCCCACCCCTAGGAGAGGGGAAGAGAAGGCACACACCAGTCTGACTGTGGCCCCAGCTGTGGGCTGGGGGCAGACATCAGATCTGACTGCGACCCCGCCCACCAACTCCAGTTATACACCACAGCACAGGGGAAGTGCCCTGCAGGTCCTCACCACGCCAGGGACTATCCAAAATGACCAAGCAGAAGAATTCCCCTCAGAAGAATCTCCAGGAAATAACAACAGCTAAAGAGCTGATCAAAAAGGATTTAAATAATATAACAGAAAGTGAATTTAGAATAATAGTCATAAAATTAATCGCTGGGCTTGAAAACAGTATACAGGATAGCAGAGAATCTCTTGCTACAGAGATCAAGGGACTAAGGAACAGTCACGAGAAGCTGAAAAACCCTTTAAATGAAATGCAAAACAAAATGGAAACCACCACGGCTCGGATTGAAGAAGCAGAGGAGAGAATAGGTGAACTAGAAGATAAAGTTATGGAAAAAGAGGAAGCTGAGAAAAAGAAAGATAAAAAAATCCAGGAGTATGAGGGGAAAATTAGAGAACTAAGTGATACACTAAAAAGAAATAATATACGCATAATTGGTATCCCAGAGGAGGAAGAGAGAGGGAAAGGTGCTGAACGGGTACTTGAAGAACCCCTGAGAACTAGCTGAGAACTTCCCTGAACTGGGGAAGGAAAAAGGCATTGAAATCCAAGAGGCACAGAGAACTCCCTTCAGATGTAACTTGAATCGATCTTCTGCACAACATATCATAGTGAAACTGGCAAAATACAAGGATAAAGAGAAAATTCTGAAAGCAGCAAGGGGTAAACGTGCCCTCACATATAAAGGGAGACCTATAAGACTCGTGATTGATCTCTCTTTTGAAACTTGGCAGGCCAGAAAGAATTGGCACGAGATTTTCAGTGTGCTAGACAGAAAAAATATGCAGCGTAGAATCCTTTATCCAGCAAGTCTGTCATTTAGAATAGAAGGAGAGATAAAGGTCTTCCCAAACAAACAAAAACTGAAGGAATTTGTCACCACTAAACCAGCCCTACAAGAGATCCTAAGCGGGACCCTGTGAGACAAAGTCCCAGAGACATCACTACAAGCATAAAACGTACAGACATCACAATGACACTAAACCCGTATCTTTCTATAATAACACTGAATGTAAATGGATTAAATGCGCCAAACAAAAGACTTAGGGTATCAGAATGGATAAAAAAAACAAGACCCATCTATTTACTGTCTACAAGAGACTCATTTTAGACCTGAGGACACCTTTAGGTTGAGAGTGAGGGGATGGAGAACTATTTACCATGCTACTGGAAACCAAAAGAAAGCTGGAGTAGCCATACTTATATCAGACAAACTAGACATTAAATTAAAGGATGTAACAAGATGAAGAAGGACATTATATAATAGTTATAGGGTCTATCCATCAGGAAGAGCTAACAATTATAAATGTCTATGCGCCGAATACCGGAGCCCCCAAATATATAAAACAATTACTCATAAACATAAGCAACCTTATTGATAAGAATGTGGTAATTGCAGGGGACTTTAACACCCCACTTACAGAAATGGATAGATCATCTACACACATGGTCAATAAAGAAACAAGGGCCCTGAATGAGACATTGGATCAGATGGACTTGACAGATATATTTAGAACTCTGCATCCCAAAACAACAGAATATACTTTCTTCTCGAGTGCACATGGAACATTCTCCAAGATAGATCATATACTGGGTCACAAAACAGCCCTTCATAAGTTTACAAGAATTGAAATTATGCCATGCATGCTTTCAGACCACAATACTATGAAGCTTGAAATCAACCACAGGAAAAAGTCTGGAAAACTTCCAAAAGCATGGAGGTTAAAGAACACCCTACTAACGAATGAGTGGGTCAACCAGGCAATTAGAGAAGAAATTAAAAAAATATATGGAAACAAACGAAAATGAAAATACAACAATCCAAACGCTTTGGGATGCAGCGAAGGCAGTCCTGAGAGGAAAATACATTGCCACCCAGGCCTATCTCAAGAAACAAGAAAAATCCCAAATACAAAATCTAACAGCACACCTAAAGGAAATAGAAGCAGAACAACAAAGGCAGCCTAAACCCAGCAGAAGAAGAGAAATAATAAAGATCAGAGCAGAAATAAACAATATAGAATCTAAAAAAACTGTAGAGCAGGGGTGCCTGGGTGGCACAGTCGGTTAAGCATCCGACTTCAGCCAGGTCACGATCTTGCGGTCCGTGGGTTCGAGCCCCGTGTCAGGCTCTGGGCTGATGGCTCAGAGCCTGGAGCCTGTTTCCGATTCTGTGTCTCCCTCTCCCTCTGCCCCTCCCCCGTTCATGCTCTGTCTCTCTCTGTCCCAAAAATGAAAAACAAAAACAAAACAAACAAACAAACAAACAAACAAAAACTGTAGAGCAGATCAACGAAACCAAGAGTTGGTTTTTTGAAAAAATAAACAAAATTGACAAACCTCTAGCCAGGCTTCTCAAAAAGAAAAGGGAGATGACCCAAATAGATAAAATCATGAATGAAAATGGAATTATTACAACCAATCCCTCAGATATACAAACAATTATCAAGTAATACTATGAAAAATTATATGCCAACAAATTAGACTACCTGGAAGAAATGGACAAATTCCTGAACACCCACACTCTTCCAAAACTGAATCAGAAGGAAATAGAAAGCTTGAACAGACCCATAACCAGGGAAGAAATTGAATCGGTTATCAAAAATCTCCCAACAAATAAGAGTCCAGGACCAGATGGCTTCCCAGGGGAGTTCTACCAGACGTTTAAAGCAGAGATAATACCTATCCTTCTCAAGCTATTCCAAGAAATAGAAAGGGAAGGAAAACTTCCAGACTCATTCTATGAAGCCAGTATTACTTTGATTCCTAAACCAGACAGAGACCCAGTAAAAAAAGAGAACTACAGGCCAATATCCCTGATGAATATGGATGCAAAAATTCTCAATAAGATACTAGCAAATCGAATTCAACGGCATATAAAAGAATTATTCACCATGACCAAGTGGGATTCATTCCTGGGATGCAGGGCTGGTTCAACATTCGCAAATCAATCAACGTGATACATCACATTAACAAAAAAAAAGAGAAGAACCATATGATCCTGTCAATCGATGCAGAAAAGGCCTTTGACAAAATCCAGCACCCTTTCTTAATAAAAACCCTTGAGAAAGTCAGGATAGAAGGAACATACTTAAAGATCATAAAAGCCATTTATGAAAAGCCCACAGCTAACATCATCCTCAACGGGGAAAAACTGAGAGCTTTTTCCCTGAGATCAGGAACACGACAAGGATGCCCACTCTCACCGCTGTTGTTTAACATAGTGCTGGAAGTTCTAGCATCAGCAATCAGACAACAAAAGAAAATCAAAGGCATCAAAATTGGCAAAGATGAAGTCAAGCTTTCGCTTTTTGCAGATGACATGATATTATACATGGAAAATCCGATAGACTCCACCAAAAGTCTGCTAGAACTGATACATGAATTCAGCAAAGTTGCAGGATCCAAAATCAATGTACAGAAATCAGTTGCATTCTTATACACTAACAATGAAGCAACAGAAAGACAAATAAAGAAACTGATCCCATTCACAATTGCACCAAGAAGCATAAAATACCTAGGAATAAATCTAACCAAAGATGTAAAAGATCTCTTTGCTGAAAACTATACAAGCTTATGAAGGAAATTGAAGAAGATTTAAAGAAATGGAAAGACATTCCCTGCTCATGGATTGGAAAAATAAATATTGTCAAAATGTCAATACTACCCAAATCTATCTACACATTCAATGCAATCCCAATCAAAATTGCAACAGCATTCTTCTCGAAACTAGAACAAGCAATCCTAAAATTCATATGGAACCACAAAAGGCCCCAAATAGGCAAAGGAATTTTGAAGGAGAAGAGCAAAGCAGGAGGCTTCACAATCCCAGACGTTAGCCTCTACTACAAAGCTGTCATCATCAAGACAGCATGGTATTGGCACAAAAACAGACACATAGACCAATGGAATAGAATAGAAACCCCAGAACTAGACCCACAAACGTATGGCCAACTCATCTTTGACAAAGCAGGAAAGAACATCCAATGGAAAAAAGACAGCCTCTTTAACAAATGGTGCTGGGAGAACTGGACAGCAACATGCAGAAGGTTGAAACTAGACCACTTTCTCACACCATTCACAAAAATAAACTCAAAATGGATAAAGGACCTGAATGTGAGACAGGAAACCATCACAACCGTAGAGGAGAAAGCAGGAAAAGACCTCTCTGACCTCACCCGTAGCAATCTCTTACTCGACACATCCCCAAAGGCAAGGGAATTAAAAGCAAAAGTGAATTACTGGGACCTTCTGAAGATAAAAAGCTTCTGCACAGCAAAGGAAACAACCAACAAAACTAAAAGGCAACCAACGGAATGGGAAAAGATATTTGCAAATGACATATCGGACAAAGGACTAGTATCTAAAATCTATAAAGAGCTCTCCAAACCACCAAACTCCACACCCGAAAAACAAATAACCCAGTGAAGAAATGGGCAGAAAACATGAATAGACACTTCTCTAAAGAAGACATCCAGATGGCCAACAGGCACATGAAAAGATGTTCAGCATCGCTCCTTATCAGGGAAATACAAATCAAAACCACACTCAGGTATCACCTCATGCCAGAGTGGCCAAAATGAACACATCAGGAGACTATAGATGCTGGAGAGGATGTGGAGAAACGGGAACCCTCTTGCACTGTTGGTGGGAATGCAAATTGGTGCAGCCACTCTGGAAAACAGTGTGGAGGTTCCTCAGAAAATTAAAAATAGACCTACCCTATGACCCAGCAATAGCACTGCTAGGAATTTATCCAAGGGATACAGGAGTACTGATGCATAGGGGCACTTGTACCCCAATGTTCATAGCAGCACTCTCAAGAATAGCCAAATTATGGAAAGAACCTAAATGTCCATCAACTGATGAATGGATAAAGAAATTGTGGTTTATATACACAATGGAATACAACGTGGCAATGAGAAAAAATGAAATATGACTTTTTGTAGCAACGTGGATGGAAGTGGAGAGTGTGATGCTAAGTGAAATAAGGCATACAGAGAAAGACAGATACCATATGGTTTCACTCTTATGTGGATCCTGAGAAACTTAACAGGAACCCATGGGGGAGGGGAAGGAAAAAAAAAAAAGATTTTCGAGTGGGAGAGAGCCAAAGCATAAGAGACTGTTAAAAACTGAGAACAAACTGAGGGTTGCTGGGGGGTGGGAGGGAGGGGAGGATGGGTGATGGGTATTGAGGAGGGCACCTTTTGGGATGAGCACTGGGTGTTGTATGGAAACCAATTGGCCAATAAATTTCATATATATAAAAAAAATAATAAATAAATAATAAATAAATAAATAAATAAATAAATAAATAAATAAATAAAATAAAAATCTATATAATCCAAAGCAAGCTAGACATTTAATACAATTCCTATCAAATACCATTGGCATTTTTCAGAGAACTAGAACAGTAATTCTAAAATCAATATGGAAACACAAAAGACCCTGAATTGTCAAAACCATCTTCAAAAAGAAAAGCAAAGCAGTACGTATCACAGCTCCAGACTAGAAATTATATTATAATGCTGTAAAATTAAAACAGTGTGGCACTGGCATTAAAATAGACATATAGATCAATGGAACAGGATAGATAACCCAGAAATAAACCAACAAGTATATGATAAATTAATATTTCAAAAATCAGGAAAGAATATCCAATGAGAAAAAATACACTCCCTTTAAAAAATTATGTTGGGAAACTCGGACAGTAACATGGAAGTGAATGAAATGGCACTAATTTTTTACCATACCAAAAATAAACTAAAACTTGATTAAAGACCTAAATGTGAGACCTGAAACCATTAAAATCCTACAGTAGAGCTCAAACAGTAAGGACTCTAATATTGGCCATAACACCTTCTTTCTAGATATATCTCATGAAACAAGAGAAACAAAAGCAAAAATAAACTATTGGAAGTACATCAAAATAAAAAGCTTCTGCACATTAAGGAAACAATCAACAAAACTAAAAGGAAACCTGTTGAATGGTGGAAGGTATTTGCAAATGACATATCCAATACAAAGTTAGTACCCAAAATATATAAAGAAATCTTTCAAATCCACACCCCCTGAATATAATTGAATTTCGATACACCAATAATAAAGCAGAATAAAGAGAAACTAAGGCATCAGTCTCATTTATAATTCCTTCAAAAACAACATACCCCGGAAAACCTAGAGAAGGATATAAAAAACCTGTACTCTGAAAAGTGTAAAACTCTGATTAAAGAAATTGAAGATGACACACAAAAAATGGAAAGATATCCCATGCACATGTACTGGAAAAAGAAATACTGTGAAAATATCAACGCTACCCAAAGAAATCTACACATTTAATACAATCCCTACCAAAATACCAACAGTGTTTTTCACAGAGGTAAAATAAACACTCCTAATATTTTTATGGAGCCACAAAGACCCCAAATAGCAAAAGTAAAATGAGAAAAGAAAAACAAAGCTGGAGACAACACAATTCTAGACTTCAAGTTATATGACAAAGCTGTAGTGACCAAAACACTATGGTACTGCCAAAAAAATAGAAACAGATCAATGGAACAGAATAGAAAACCCAGAAACCAGCCCACTACTCTATGGTCAATTAATCTTAAACTAAGCAGGAAAGAATATTCAACGTGAATAAGACAGTCTTTTCAACAAATGGTGTTTGGAAAACTGAAAAGCAACATGCCAAGGAATGAAACTGGACCACTTTCTTACACCATACACCAAAATAGACTACAAATGGATCAAAGACTTAAATGAGAGATGTGACACCATCAAAATCCTAGAAGAGAATACAGGCAGTAAGTTCTGTAAAATCAGTCATAACAGCTTCTTGTTAGATATGTATCCTGAGGCAAGGAAAACAAAAATAAATTATTGGAACTACATCAAAAATAAAATGTTTCTGCACATTGAAGGAAACAATCAACAAA
Source organism: Prionailurus viverrinus (assembly GCF_022837055.1). Taxonomy (NCBI): domain Eukaryota; kingdom Metazoa; phylum Chordata; class Mammalia; order Carnivora; family Felidae; genus Prionailurus; species Prionailurus viverrinus. Next base: position 60,194,324 of record NC_062579.1, read on the forward strand.
ATTAAAGGAAAGCAATGAAATGGGAGAAGATATTTACAAATAACATATATTATAAAAGGTTAGTACCCAAAATATATAAAGAACTTATAGAAGTGAACACACACAAAAACAAATAATCCAATTTAAAAATGGGCAGAAGACATGCATAGACATTTTTCTAAAGAAGACATCCAGATGGCCAACAGACACATGGAAAGATGCTCAACATCACTCATCATCATGGAAACACAAATCAAAACTCCAATAATGTATCACTTCATACCTGTCAGAATGACTAAAATCAACAATACAAAAACAACGAGTGTTGATGAAAATGTGGAAAAAGGTGAACCCTTTTACACTGTTGGTGAGAATGCAAACCGGTTCAGCCACTCTGGAAAACACGATGGAATTTCGTCAATAAGTTAAAAATAGAATTACCATATGATCCAGCAATTGCACTACTAGGTATTTATCCAACGTATATAAAAATACTGATTCAAAAGGACACATGCAGGGCACCTTGCTGGCTCAGTTGGTTAAGTGTCCGACTCTTGACTTCAGCTCAGGCCATGATTTCATGGTTCATTATTTCAAGCCCTGCACAGTATTCTGTGCTGTCAGCTCTGTCTACTTGGAATTCTCTCTCTCCTCTTTCTCTGTCCCTCCCCTGTATCAAAAAAGATAGATGCACCTTGATGTTTATAGCAGTATTATCAATAATAGCCAAATTATAGCAAGAGCCCTAATGTCCATCAACTGATGAGTGGATAGAGGAGAGGCTGTATATATATTCAATGTAATATTACTCACCCATCAAAAGAACGAAATCTTGTCATTTGCAACAACATGGGTGGAACTTGAGTGTGTTATGCTAAGAAAAATAAGTCAGTCAGAGAAAGACAAATCCCATATGATTTCACTCATATGTGGAATTTAGGAAACAAAACAAAACAGATGAAGATGATGGAAAAAAAGGGACAGGCAGACCATGAAAGAGATTCTTAACTATAGAGAACAAACTGAGTGTTGCTGGAGGGGAGGCGAGTGGGGAGATGAGTTAAATAGGTGATGGATATTGAGGAGGGCACTTGTTATGAACACTGGGTGTTTTATGTAAGTGATGAATCACAAAATTCTACTACTGAAACTAATATTACACTATTTATTAACTAACTGGAATTAAATACAAACTTAAAAAGAAAAAAAAACACTAATTCAAAGGGAATACATGCACCCTGATGTTACAGGCGATTTATCTACAATAGCCTAATGATTAAAACAGCCTGTGTCCATCAACTGATGATTAGATGAGGAAGAGCCAGCATATATGTATGCATATATGTATATATAGTATAGACAACCCAAAAATAAACCCACAATTATATGATCTGTTAACCTTTTAAAAAGCAGGAAAGAATATTCAATGGGAAAAAATAGTCTATTCAAAAAATGATGTGGGGAAAACTGGACAGTAACATGAAAATGAATGAAATTGCACCACTTTCTTACCATACATAAAAATAAACTAAAATATATTTATATGTTTATATTTTTATTTTTAAATATCTATACATAATAATATGTATTATTATATATAAATAAACTATATATAAAGGAATATCACTATATTACTGTGTATTATATATAACTATATAATGTGTATAATGGGATATTAATCAGCAATAAAATCAATGTAATCTTGTCATTTGGAATGACATGGATGGAGCCAGAAACATGCTAAACAAAATAGTCAAAGACAAATACCATATGATTTCATTCATTTGTGGAATTTACGAAACAAAACAAATGGGCAAAGTGACAGAGGCAAACCAAAAAACATTCAACCATAGAGAACAAATGGATGGTTACCATAAGGATGATGGGTGGGGATGGGTTAAATAGGTGATGAGGATTAAGGAATGAATTTGTGATGGGCACCAGCTGTTGTATGGACGTGATGAATCACTATATTGCTTACTTGAAACTAATATTACACTCTATGTTAACTAAGTGGAATTTATATAATAACTTTGAAAAATCCAACTGTAAAAAAAAAAGGAAAAAAATGGCACATTTTTAATGAAAATCCACCCAGTTGTATAGGGAATTTATCTTTGTCCTCTGATATAACTTTTGCACAAGCAAATGCAAGTTGAGACAGCAAATATATTAAAAGAGTAAAAAGAATATGCAAATTAAAATTAATCATTGGAGAACTGTGGACTCTCCATCAAAAGGCTTAGGTAGCCAAATCTAAACAACAACAACAACAACAAGAGTAACAAAAAAGGTGTGTAGTGTGTAGTTGATAAAAGTAAGTATGGCAGAATGGCTTTAAAATCCCAAATTTCCAGTATCCAATGAAAAAAGACAGTCTCTTTAACATGGTGCTGGGAGAACTGGACAGCCACATGCCGAAGAATGAAACTAGACCACTTTCTTACACCAGTCACAAAAATAAACTCAAAATGGATGAAAGACCTAAATGTAAGACAGGAAACCATCAAAACCCTAGAGGAGAAAGCAGGTAACAACCTCTTTGATCTCAGCTGCAGCAATTTCTTGCTTGACACATCTCTAAAGGCAAGGGAATTAAAAGCAAAAATGAACTCCCGGGACCTCATCAGGATAAAAACGTCTGGACTGCAAAGGAAAACAATCAAAACTAAAAGGCAACCAACAGAATAGGAAAAGATATTTGTAAATGACATATTGGATAAAGGGCTAGTATCCAAAATCTATAAAGAACTCACCAAACTCCACACCCTAAAAACAAATAATCCAGTGAAACAATGGGCAGAAGACATGAATAGACACTTTTCCAAAGAAGACATCCAGATGGCCAACAAACACATGAAAAGATGCTCAATGTCACTCATCATCAGGGAAATACAAATCAAAACCACACTGAGATATCACCTCATGCTGGCCAGAGTGGCTAAAATGAACAAATAAGGGGACTATAGATGCTGGAGAGGATGTGGAGAAATGGGAACCCTATTGCACTGTTGGTGGGAATGCAAACCAGTGCAGCCACTCTGGAAAACAGAGTGGACATTCCTCAAAACCTTAAAAATACAACTACACTATGACCCAGCAATAGCACTGCTAGGAATTTACCCAAGGGATACAGGAATCATGACGAATAGGGGCACATGTGCCCCAATGTTTGTGGCAGCACTTTCAACAATAGCCAAATTATGGAAAGAGCCTAAATTTCCATCAGCTGATGAATGGATAAAGAAGATGTGGTTTATATATACAATGGAATACTACTTGGCAATGAGAAAGAATGAAATCTGGCCATTTGCATTAATGTGGATGGAATTGGAGGGTATTATGCTAAGTGAAATAAGTCATAGAAAGAAAGAGAGATACCATACGTTTTCACTCATAGGTGGATATTTAGAAACTTAACAGAAGACCATGGGGGAGGGGAAGGGGAAAATTACAGAGAGGGAGGGAGGCAAACCATAAGTGACTCTTAAATACTGAGAACAAACTGAGGGTTGATGGGGGGTGGGGGAGAGGGGAAAGTGTGTGATGGGTCCTGAGGAGGGCACCTGTTGGGATGAGCACTGGGTGTTGTATGGAAACCAATTTGATAAATTATATTAAAAAAATAAAATAAAATCCCCAGTTTCCTATGGCACAAGAAGAATTGAAATTAAACACCTGCTGGTAATATTTTCCTTTCATTTGTCTTTCCTAAAACATGTATTGACATATTGTCCATTAAATATTTATCAGAAGACATTGGTGATCATATTTTTGATATAAAAATTCAGATGGATCTTTTCTGCAATGAGACGAAATTGTTAGAAAGGAATGGGAGATATAGTCTTCCAGTTATGGGATTAAGAAATCATGAGAATAAAAGGCACAGCATAAGGAATACAGTGAGTGCTATTGTGATAGAGTTGTTTGGTGACAGATGGTAGCTACACTTGTGGTGAACATAACATATTGTATGGAAAAGTATCACTATTTTATTCATGTGAAACTTTTAGAACATTTTGTGTCAATTGTACTCAAGTAATCGAAAAATAAAAGTTAATTTAAAAAAGAGACATCTTTCTAAATCTAGTAAGCACCTTTACGTATACAGTAATCTGTTATATTTATTACACCTTAAAAAGTTGAATCAATGGCTCATGGGTTGCTCAGTGAGTTGAGTGCTGGACTCTTAATTTCAGTTGAGGTCATGATCTCAGGATCATAGGATTGAGCCTTAAATTGGGCTTCACACTGTGTATGAAGCCTGCTTAAGATTACCTCTCTCTCTGCCCCACTTGCACTCTCTCTCTCAAAAAAAAAAAATGAAAAAAAGGTAAATCAGATTCAAGATTAATTTAAAGCCTATCTGAAAGCCTACTACATTTGGGGATCATAAAGGAAGACTTGGATAAGAGATCTATGATGAACTTCCTGACTTCAATAAGTTTAAATCAGATGATGTATTCAGGAAATGGAAATGAACCAAATGTATGGGATATGGAGGGATTTAATAAAAAATATATTAGGGCAAGTACTTGAATCCAGTATTTGGAGAGCCTTCGATTACTGCTTGAGGATTGAAATTTAGTCTTGAATCAAAGAAGAACCAGTGGAGGTTTTAGAGTTGAGTATCATGATTTAAACCATGAAAACATAACCTTGTTATCATTGTGAAGAATTGATTAGATACAGGATTGGAAATGAAAATAATCAGGAGGCCATTTTTTTCTTTAAATGTTTATTTATTTATTTTCAGAGAGAGAGAGTGCGCACAGGGGAGGGGCAGAGAGTGATGGGGAGAGAGAATCCTAAGAAGGCTCAATGTTGTCAGTGCAAAGCCCAATTCAGGGCTCCATCTTAGAAACCATGAAATCATGAACTGAGCCAAAATTGAGTTGGATGCTCAACCCACTGAGCCACCCAGTCATCCCATGAAGCCATTTGATAGTCTAGAGACTATATGAAAGTAATTGAGACATACATTTGAAATAAAGTAGAAAAAGAAAAAGAGAACAAAGAGAGCAAAATATTTTGTAGAGATTTTCTAAGGAATATGTAGTGAAACATTTTATTCTGAAAACCTTCCCATTTAGAGGGGACTTCTCGTTATTATTCTCTAGGCCATTCACAGTCAAATGTAAGTGTTCATCTGGAATCCCAAAGTTTTTTTAATTAATTAATTAATTAAGTTTGAGACAGAGAGAAACAGAGCACTAGCGAAGGAGGGGAAGAGAGAAAGACACACACAGAATCCAAGGCAGGCTCCAGGCTCTAAACTGTCAGCACAGAGCCCAGTGTGGGGTTAGAACTCACAAACCATGAGATCATGACCTGAGCCAAAGTTGGACGTCTGACTGACTGAGCCACCCAGGCATCACTGGAATCCCAAGTTTTCATCTTTAATATAAACTGGATTTTGAATTGGGATTTAAAACTGGGATTCACAAAATCACCTAAAATTAATTTCATTAATTTTTTTCCATATAAATTCTTCTTAATATATCTATGTGTCTCACTTCTTCACTGAAGTCTCTTTTCACAATCAGAGGGATCTTACTCAGTCACCCAGTAGAAAATTCCAAGCTCTGTTATCTCACTCTGTTATACTTTATTTCCTAAACTATGTTTTTTTCATTAGTTTTTTTTTAAATTTATCAATATCTAACTACTTACTTCTAATCAAACTCTCCCCTTCCATTATAATAATTTAAGTTTCATGAAGGCTTTTTCTGTTGTCTTCACCACTATATTCCCAGGGCCTAATTTAATGTCTGACACTGTGTTGGTGCTCAATAAATATTTGCTGAATAAGTGATTAAATAAGTGTATATATGTTTTTGAGTTCGTTAAACATAATAGTGATGAGGACAGTGCACATATACTTATGTTTATTCCTCAGTGAATAACTGAATGACTGCATGGTAGAGTGTTAAATATTAGAATCTATGAAATTTCACATCTTTAGTTATAATCCTGACTCCATTATTTATTAGCTCCATGATCTTAGATAAATTAATTTCTCCATGAGTTTCATTTTCTTTACCTATAAATTGGGGACAATAGTACCCACTTATAAGGGGATTATAAGAATTACATGAACTAAATACAAGGGGATTATAAGAATTACACGAACCAAATACAGTGACTAGTACATGGTTTGGCTTGACCAGGTGACATTTTTTGACAAGTAGATATAATTAGAAGTAAAAATCTTAGTTCTTAAAAAATAATGTCTGGTATTGCTGGCTTTCTTAAATAATGATGAGATATCTATAAGAAAAGCATTTGCAGGGTAGTTACTGCTATCTCAGTCTGACCTCAAGAATGAAAAATGTGAAGCAAACTAAACCTGACCACAAGTCCAGAAAGAACCCATTTGATCTGTAGCCTACATACAGCTATGGTTAAACTATAGATATGTGAGCAAGAAAATGGAATGTTTGCTATTTAAGGTGTTTTTTTTTTATTTTTTGTGTGTGATAACAGCTGCATAATAGTAACAGTCTGCATGTTAACTAGCATTATCTTTAACAAAATATGGAATGGCAATTCCTGTTAATGAAATGGTTTTTGAGCAAGGACAGAATCAGAGTAGATTTGGTGGATAAAGATATAAAGATGAGTTAAGGTTTTTGCCCTCATCACTACTATCTGTTATTGAAAACAGGACAAAGGTACAGGTAGCTATATGCAGGCATCATGGCATGCAGAAGTCACAAAGAAAATGCCATTCAATTCAGAAGAAAACACTAGTTGCAAACAAGTGAATATGGAGAAAGTTTGGGATTGGGCATTTAAGATGAGGTTTGAAAAGAGAGTAAATATTTTAGTACAATCAGTGTGATTTAAAGCCAATTTTCCTATACTTTGAAGCACTATATTTGATTTAAAAAATCATTTATAATATTCAAAGACCAAAACACCATATATTAATTTATTAAGTAGTTTTCTGCCTTATACATGGTGCCAAGTAGATATTTATGTGTATCCTCATCCGTATTTATAAAAAGTAAAAGGGCCTAAAACAACATAGTGATCTTTATACATGTTTATAAAGCTACTTTTGCTATTGCTAGATTAACTATAGGAATAAAACCCTATGTGTTGGTGTTTATATGTATGTATATACATGCATACATTCATACATACATAGATGCATACAGAAGGAAAGGGAACATTTGGAGTTTGGTGTTTGGTTTTCTGAGAGTTAACACAGTTCAATATTTTTTTTTTAAGCTGAAAATGAAAGATCAGTATTCATTCTTGCATCTGCATTTTATTTGCTTCCTCTCCATGGTTTTGTAAAGAGTTTGTCCTTTTACAAATGCATCACCCATATGGCTTTAATTTAACTAGTCTAGGAGCTGCTTACTATAGAACATATGTCCTGCCTCTTTGAAATGTCTGAAGTCTACTGGGAAAATTTCTAGCCCATATCCCTTGTGCTTGAAGAGATGTTAAACATGTTTTGGAAATCTGACACTATTACCTGGTGTCTATGCAAGTGTGTGTGTGTGTGTGTGTGTGTATGTGTGTGTGTGTGTGTGTGTGTGTGTGTGTGTATGTAATATATTCATGTTGTGGGCATGGGAGAAAGTAGAAACAGAGAATGTTATATTCTGCCCATTTCAAACTCTTATGTGGCTTGTATTATCTAAATATTCTACAAGAATTATAACACCATAGGGGTTTTTTGTCTTCCTACTACAACAGTTACTTCTTAGAACATCTTTATCATCATCTGCATCATTATTAGTATAACTAACATTTATTAATTAGTTGTCAAGTGCTTTACATGGGCTATTTTCTTTAATAGTTAAAACACTGTAATGAGTGAAATACTATTACTTTATTCACTTTACAGATGAAGAAATAGATGATACCTGGAACAGTTAGGCAACATGCTCCAAGCTACACAGCTAATAATTTTCAGAACTAAGATTCATAGTCAGATCTGTCTGACAGAAGAGCCCATTTTTGTTCCCCTTCTTCTATACACTTCAGTTTGTTATTCAGAGGACAATGAGAGTTTCTTATTTGACTCAGTATAATATTTAAATAAATATTTAGTAGTTAAATATTGAATAAATGGCAGACTGGAAAAAAAATAAGTTGGCTTTGTAATGGAAAAGCTCTATCCAATTACTTGCTGGTCTTTCTTTGGGGTGGAGTAATGTGAAATAACACAGCTATCATTTTCAAGTAAATCTTGGGCAATTTTGGAAGTTATATTAATGAACTGAGTACACAGCTTCTAAAATTCTTCATATCTGTCAATGAGATAAACTTACACTCTGGGAGAAAAATGATACATTATGTATTTAATATTATTTCTTAGTCACTGTGCATCTGTGTCATCCAGTATGCCACCATCAAGTATGCCATATATACATTTTGATTTATAAACTGTGTATTATATATTCTTCACAACAGTCTCAGGAAATAGAAATTTACTTTGGTATTCCTTTAAAAAAATGAGAGAAGCTTTGGCGCACTGGTGGCTCAGTTGGTTAAATAACTGACTCTTGATTTTGGCTCAGGTAAAGATCTCACAGTTAGTGGGATTGAGCCTTGTGTTCAGCTCTGCACTAACAGCATGGAGTCTGCTTGGGGTTCCCTCTCTTCCTCTTTCTTTTCCCCTCCCCTACTCTCTCTCTCTCTCTGTCTCTCTCTTTCTCAAAATAAATAAAAACTTTTTAAAAATCAAAGAAAGTTTAATATGTTGCAATGGCATCATATAAAAATTTATGTCCAACACCCATGACTTTTATATTGTCCTTTGTTGCAGATTAATTGTGCCAGAATTTCACTCCATAGAGGAAGGGTTTAGTGGTTAAGAACTTGCACTGCAAAATTAGATATGTTTAAGCTCAAGTACAAGCTTGCTGTATGAGCTTGAGAAAATTAATTATCCTCTCTTTACTTAATTTCTTATGTAAAAATAATAATTGATACACACATGTTGAACACGATTATTAGCTTGGTACTGTACTAGACACTGGTGGTATTTGGAGATAACAAAAATGCAAAATTAAAATTATGATATGTATCAAAAACTTGGATACATAGTGTTGTAAAAGCATATAACACAGGAAATTTATCTAGTCATGGAAGTAAAAGAAACCTTTCTTGAAAAAGTGATGCTTTAGCTAAAAATCGTGGATGAATAAACAATAGCTAGATTAAGAAAATGACTGAAGATTGTTGTATTAAATGACATCATGCATGGAAAGTTACAATGCCTAACACATAGTAAGTAGTTAATAAGTGTTATTTTGATTAATAATACTACTTTTTTTTGCATGTGTTTTGATTATCTACTGCTGAAGAACAAATGACCTCAAAACTGGCTACTTAAAACAAAGAACTATTTTATTATATTGTCTGGTTTTAAGGCTGTCAAGTTTCGAGAAAAAATATCCAGGCTGTTGGGCCCTGATCCATGTGGCATCAAATCAGACATATGAATCTGAAGGATTTACTTCCATGACAACTGATTTTACTTACCCATTTATCTGGTGCCTTGGTGCACATGGCACCACATCCACTACTTCCACTACATGTGGCTTGGACTTCTAATAGAACAGCACTCTCAGCATAGTCATACTTTTATGTTAGCTCACATCTCTCTAATAGTGAATGTACCAAAACACAGGAAGTAGAGACATCCAGTCTCTTAAGATCCTCACCTGTAACTGCTACACTGTCACTTCTAACATATTCCATTGGTCAAGAAATCAGAAAGTGCATAGATTTAAGAGGAAATGTTGACTACAACTTTCAGTGAAGACATTCAAAGAAATGGTGGTCATCTTTAACCTACTTCAAAATTGAAAAATTTAAGTTTATTATATGCATATTAAATTTGTGACAATAGCTACTATGATTAGGACCATTTATGTAACTATCTTGAAAAATTAGTCATTGAGCATCAGGAGATGTGGTTTCTGGCCCTAGCTCTCTCTAAATGCTCTTGTGACTTTGGGCAAGCCAATTACCATCTCAGGGCTGCCAGTCATAAATTATCACTTGTTGCATATCTTCTAAGGTCAAGACTCTAAACCAAAAATTAAGATACATTTGAAAAAAGAGAAGATAACTGATTACAGTTGAAACAAATTGTTTCTAAGCTACATAATCTCTTCCAGCTCTGAAAAAGTTTATGATTTGAACAGATTTATTAACTTTGGCAGAAGACTAAGAATAATGTTTGCGTCAGATATAAAATTCATCACAATTCAGGTCACATCTTTGTACTTTTAATGGTCACAGAAGTTGACCCATATAGAACAAGAATAAAAGCTCTTTAAACAGTTCTCACTTATTAAGTGTTTTCCTGCATGATAAAGATATGTCTTGGGGTGGATATATACTATATATATATACACACACACATATATGTATATATATACATTATTTTACATTTTTCTAGAATGTTTGAGCAGTTTTAAAGATTCTATTCAAAATAATTGTTTCAAGTCATTTTCATTTTCATTAGTTGGCATGTACTTTTTAAAATTTCTTCTTTTATTTCCTGGTAAATCAATTCATTGTTTAGTAGCATGTTGTTTAAATTCCATGCATTTGTGATCTTTCCAGATTTTTTTCTTCTGGTTGACTTCTAGCTTCAGAGTGTTGTGGTCAGAAAAGATGCATGGTAAGACTGCAATTTTTTGTATTTGTTGAGGCCAGTTTTGTGACTTAATATTTGACCTATTTTGGACAATGTACTCTAGGCACATGAAAAAAATATGTATTCTGTATTTCTTGAGTTGATCTGGTCCAGTGTGCCATTCAAAGGCATTACTTCCTTGTTTATTTGCTCTTTAGATGATCCTTTCATTGATGTAAGTGGGATGCTAAATCCCCTGCTATTGTTGTATAGTTATCAATTAGTTCCTTTATGTTTGTTATTAATGGTTATATATATTCTATATGCTAAAGTCCACTGCTGGGTGTGTAAATATTTACAAGTGTTATATCTTTTTGTTGGATTGTCAACATTGTGATTATATAATGCCCTTCTTTGCTTCTTGTTAGAGCCTTTGTTTTAAAGTCTAGTTTGCCAATATAATTATTCCTATTCTGTTTTTCCTTTCACACCTATTTGCTTGATGAATGTTTCTCCATCCCCTCAATTTCGATCTGTACGTGTCTTTTGACTTAAAATGAGTCTATTGTAGGCAACATATAGATGGGTGTTGCATTTTTATCCACTCTGTCACCTTATATCTTTTCAGTGGAGCATTTAGTCAATTAGTCAATTTACATTAAAAGAAATTATTGATAAATATTTACCTATCGACATTTTATGACTTGTTTGTCATTTTTTTGGAGATTTTTTTTTCTGTTCCTGTCTTGACTTTCTCACTTTTGATATCTCCTTTGCACTCAAAGTATTCCCTTTAATATGTACTGCAGGGCTGGTTTAGTGGTCATGAAATACTTTGGTTATTGTTTGTCAGAAACTCGTTATCACTCCTTCTATTCTGAATAATAGCCTTCCTAGAGTAGTCTTGTTGCAGATTTATACCATTCAGCACTTTGATATATCATGCCACTCTATTCTGTTTCACCAAGATTCTGTGGAGAAATCTCCAGGTAGCCTTATGGGTTTTCCCTTGTAAGCAGATAAATGATATAGCCACTAAATACACAAGAAAAGAGATCAATGGAACCAGGATCTGATTCTTTGAACAAATTAATACAATTGAAAAACCTCTACCTAAACTTATTAAAAAGAAAAGAAAAAGTGCCCACAAAAATAAAATCACACAAGAGAGAAAAATAACAACCAACCCCACAGAAATACAAACAAGTATAAGTGAATATTGTGAAAAACTATATGCCAAAAAATGGACAACATGGAAGAAATGGACAAATTCCTAGAAAAAATATAAACCACCAAAACTGAAACAGGAAGAAATAGAACAGTTGAAAAGACTGATAACCAACAAAGAAATGGAATTAGTAATCAAAAAATTCCCAGGGTCAGATGACTTCACAAGTGAATTCTACCAAACATTTAAGGAAGAGTTAATATCTATTCTTCTCAAAGTATTCCAAAAATAGAAAAGGAATGAAATTTTCCAAATTCATTCTATGAGGTCAGCATTGCTCTGATAATATATCACATAAATATTCCACAAAAAAGAAAACTACAGGCCAATATTCCTCATGAAAATGGATGCAAAAATTCTCAATAAGATGCTAGAAACCCAAATCCAAAGCGCATTAAAAATCATTCACCATGGTCAAGTGGAATTTATTCCTGTATAGCAAGTGTGGGTCACTATTCAGAAACCAATCAACATGACACACCACATTAATAAATGAAAGGATGAAAAACATATGATCCTCTCAATAGATTCAGAAAAAGCATTTAACATATTACAGCATCATTCTCAATAAAAATTCTCAAGTAAGTAAGGATAAAGGGAACAAACCTCAACATCATAAAAGCCATATATGAAAGACCCACAGCTAATATTCTCAATGGGGAAAAACTGAGAGCTTTGCCTCTACAACCTGAAACAAGACAGAGATATCCGTTATCACCATTGCTATTTAACATAGTACTGAAAGTGTTAGCCTTAGCAATCAGATAACAAAAAGAAATATAAGATATCCAAATTGGCAAGGAAGAAGTCAGACTTTCACTACTCACAGATGAAACACTACTCTATGAAAAAACCTGAAAGATTCCAACAAAACATTGCTAGACCTGATACACGAATTCAGTAAAGTTGCAGGATACAAAATCAACATGCAGATAGATATCTGAGGCATTTCTATTTTCAATAATGAAGCAGCAAAGACGTCCAGGAATCAATCTCATTTACAATTGCACAAAAAACCATAAAACACTTAGGAATAAACCTAGCCAAAGAGGTAAAATATTTGTACTCTGAAAACTATAGAACACTGATGAAACAAATTGAACATGACACAAAGAAATGGAAAAAACCTTCCATGTTCATGGATTTGAAGAACAAATATTGTTAAAATGTCTATACTACCATAATCAATCTACACATTCAATGCCATAACAAAATAGTGCCAACATTTTCCACAGTGTTAGAATAAACAATCCCAAAATTTGTGTGGAACCACAAAAGACTCTGAAAAAGAAAAACACAGCTTGAAGCTTCACAATTCCGCGCTCCAAGTTATATTACAAAGTTGTAATCAAGACAGCATTGTGCTGGCACAAAAACAGACACATAGACTAATGGAACACAATAGAAACCCCAGAAATAGATCCACAACTATATTGACAACTAATTTTTGACAAAGCAGGGAAGAATATTGGAAAAAAAGACAGTCTCTTCAGCAAATGGTGTTAGGGAAACTGGACAGCAACTTGCAGATGAATGAAACTGAACCACTTTCTTACAGCAGACACAAAAATAAATTCTAAATGGATGAAAAACCTAAATGTAAGATAGGAAACAATAAAATACTAGAGGAAAACAAAGACAGCAACTTCTTTGACATCAGCCATAGCAACTTCTTACTAGACAAATCTGAGGCAAGAGAAACAAAAGCAACAATGGACTATTTGGACTTCATCAAGCTAAAAAGCAAAGTGAAGGAAACAATCAACAAAACTAAAAGGTAGCCTACAAAATGGGAGAAGATATTTGCTAATGACATATCAGATAAAGGGTTAATACTGAAATCCCTAATGAAATTATCAAACTCAACACCCCTCCCAAAAAAAATCTAGTTAAGAAATGCACAGAAGACATGAAAAGACTTTTTTTTCCAAAAAGGACATACATATAGCTAAAGACACATGAAGAGATGCTCAACATCACTTATCATCTGAAATGATGGGAAATGCAAGTCAAAACTACAAATAGATACCACCTCACACATGTTAGAATGACTAAAATTAACAAAACAGAGAACAACACATGTGGGCAAAGATGCAGAGAAAAGGGAAACTTCTAACACTGTTTTGAGAATTCAATGGTGTAGCTACTCTGGAAAACAGTATGGAGTTTCCTCAAAATGACAAAAAATAGAAATACCTTACAGCTCAGCAATTGCATTACTAAGTATTTTTCCAAGGGATTCCAAAATACTGATTTGAAGGGGCACATGCACTCCAATGTTTATAGCAGCATTATCAACAATAGCCAAATTATGGAAAGATCCCAAATGTCCATCAAGTGATGAATGGTTATAGAAGATGTTGTATAGATATACAATGGAATATTACTGAGCCACCAAACAAAAGGAAATCTTGCCATTTGCAACTATGTGAATGGATCTAGCGTGTAGTTTGCTAAGTGAAATAAGTCAGTTAGAGAAAGATAAATACCATATAATTTCACTAACGTGTGGAATTTATGGAACAAAACGGGTGAACATAGGGGAAAAGAAAAAAAAAAGAGACAAACCATAAAAGGATACAAAAATACTGAATGAAGGGGCACATGCATTCTGATGTTTATAGCAGCATTATCAACAATAAGCAAATTATGGAAATAGCCCAAATATCTATTGACTGATGAAGGGATAATGAAGATGCAGAACATATATACAATGGAATATTAGTCATCAAAAAGAATGACATCTTGCCATTTACAATGACATGGATGGAACTAGAGTGTATTATGCTAGGTGAAATAAGTCAATCAGAGAAAAACAAATACCATATGATTTCACTCATGTGTGGAATTTAAGAAACAAAACAGGGGCGCCTATGTGGCTCAGTCAGTTAAGTGTCCGAATTTGCTTCAGGTCATGATCTCATGGTTCGTGGGTTTGAGCCCAGTGTCAGGCTCTGTGCTGACAGCTCAGAGCCTGGAGCCTGCTTTGGATTCTGTGTTTCCCTCTCTCTCTGCCCCTGCCTGCCTCCTGTTCTGTCTCTTCCTGTATCTCAAAAATAAATACACATTAAAAAAATAAAACAGAAACCAAAAAAAAAACCACAGATGAACAAAGAGGAAGGAGGTTAAAAGAGAAGGAGGCAACCCCTAAGAGACTCTTAAGTATAAAGAACAAACTGCGGGTTCCTAGAGGAGAGGTGGGCAGGGGGATGGCCTGAATGGGTGATGGATATGAAGAAGGGCACTTGTTGTGGTGAGCACTGGGTGCTATATGAAAGTGATGAATCACTAAATTGTACTCCTAAAACAAAACAAAATATTATAAAGTTCAACACCCAAAAAACAAATAGTCCAATTAAAAATTGTTAGAAAACATGAATAGACATATTTTCCAAAGAAGACATACAGATGCCCAACAGACACATGATAAGACACTCATCATTTATCATCAAGGAAATTCAAATCAAAATTACAATGAGATATCACCTCATGCCTGTCATAATGGCAAAAATCGACAAGACAAGAAACAACAGGTTTTGGCAAGGATGCGGAGAAAAAGGAACTCTCTTGTACTATTGGTTTTATTGCAAACTGGTGCAGCCTCTCTGGAAAACAGTATGGAAGTGCCTCAAAAACTTAAACATAAAACTACCTTATCATCAAGCAAATGACATTTGTGGGTATTATTCAAATAATACAAGAAGACCAATTCAAAAGGATATATGCATCACTATGTTTATAGCAACATTACTAATAATAGCCAAGAATATGGAAGAAGCTCATTGATTCATGAATGGATAAAGCTGTGATGTGATGTGTGTGTGTGTGTATATATATATATATATATATATATATATATATCAGAATAGAAAGTTATTCAGATTATTCAGTCCTTCAAAAGAATGAAATCTAGGGTCACCTGGGTGGCACAGTTGGTTAAGAGTCTCACTTTGGCTCAGGTCATGATCTTATGGTTCATGAGTTCAAGCCCCACATCAGGCTCACTGCTGTCAGCACAGAGCCCACTTCAGATCCTCTGTCTTTCTCTCTCTCTCTCTCTGCCCCTGCTCCACTTGTTCTCCCTCTCTCTCAAAATAAATAAATATTGGGGGCTCCTGGGTGGCTCAGTTGGTTAAGATTCGGTTCGACCCTCACATCGGGCTTTGTGCTGGCAGCTCAGAGACTGGACCCTGCTTCAAATTCTGTGTCTTCTCTCTGCCCCTCTCCCCACTCACACTCTGTCTCTCTCTCACTCAAAAATAAATTAATTTTTTTAATTAAAAAATAAATATTACAAAGAAAGGAATGAAATCTTGCCATTTGCAATGACATGAATGGAGTCAGAGTGTATAATGTAAAACAAAATAAGTCAGTCAGAGAAAGACAAATACCATATGATTTCACTAATATGTGGAATTAAAAAAAGTGAAGGGGAAAATAAAAGAGAGAGTTCTGAGTTGCCTGGTTGGCTCAGTCAGTTAAGTATCCAACTCTTAATTTCAGATCAGGTCATAATCTCACAGTTTGTGAGATTGAGCCTACATCAGTTTCTGCACTGACGACCCAGAGTCTGCTTGGGATTCTCTCTCCCTCTCTCTTTGCCCCCTCCCCTGGTCTGTCTCTCTCAAATTAAATAAATCTACTTACAAAAAAGAAAGACGGAGAGAGAAGGAAATTAAGAAACAGACTCTTAATGAAAAAGAACAATCTGACGTGGGGTGCCTCGATCGCTCAGTCGATTGAGCATCCAACTCCAGATTTTGGCTCAGCCCATGACCCAAGATTCATGGGATCCAGCCCCACTTTGGGTTCTGTGCTGAGAATGGAACCTGTTTAAGATTTTCTTTCTCTCCCTCTGCTCCTCTCCTGCTCTCATGCATGTTATCTCTCTCTCTCTCTCTCTCTCTCTCTCTCTCTCTCTCTCAAATTAAACAAAGAAACAAACAAACAAACAAAAAACTAATGATTACCAGAAGGGAAGTGGTTGGGGGGACAGGGTAAGTAGAAAATGGGGTTCACTCATTTAGATGAGTACAGTATGATGTTTGGGATTGTTGAATCACTGTATTGTACACCCAAAACGAATATAACACGATGCAAACTGACTGGAATTTAAATAAAAACTTTAAAAGGTAAAAATTTTAAAGGATATTACAATTATAAACATATCCCGACTCAGAAAAAAAAAACAGAATCTTAATATAAGAGCAAACATTGGCAAACTTGAGGAAAGAAACAACCAGTTCTAAAATAATATTTGGAGTCATAAATACACCATTTTCAATATTAGGTAGAATATCTATATAAATCAGTAAGAGATAGAGGAATTGATTAAAACTATAAACTACATCAAACTAATAAAAGTTTATAGAACACTACACCCAATAACAGAAGAATGCACTTCTCAATTGGACATAGAATATTATCAAGAATAGTTTATACATGGGCCAAAAATGAGTTTCAAATATAAAAATGTTGAAACCACACAAGCTCTCTTCCAAAACACAATGGAGTGATGTTAGATGTCAGTTAGATATTAAAGTTTTACCAAACTCTCTTAAACAGTGAGTCAAAGAGAAAATCAAAAGTGAAATTAGGCAATATGTTTAAATGAATTAAAAGAAAAATAATACATAAAAAAACTTATGAGGACTGATAGCAGTGTCCAAAGTGAAAAATACTACATAAATGTTTACATTAAAAACTAAGAAAGATTTCAAATCAGTAACGCAACATTGCAACTTATGAAGCTAGAAAACAACAGAAAACTAAACCCCATACTAGCAGAAGGAATGAAATAATGAAGAGATAAATAAAAGATATTACAAAAAGTAGGTAAAATTAATAAAACTAAGACTATTTTGAAAATATTAACAAAATTGACAAATGCTTAGCTAAATTGTCTGGGAAAAAAGACTCAAATACCTAAAATAAGGCATGAAGGGGATAGTATTGATACTGATTTTACAGGACTAATTGATTAAAACACAGTACAATGAACAATTGCACACCAACAAATTGTATATTCTAGTTGGTGTGAACAAATTCCTAGAAACACAGCCTAGCATGTAGAATCATGAAGAAATAGAAAGTGTAAATAGACTTATATGTAGTAAAAACATTGAATCGATATTCAAAAACTTCCCAAAAATGTAAAGGCCAAAACCAGATAGAACTGGTGAATTCTATCAAACATGTAAAAAAGTAAATAAATAACCCCAATCCTTCTCAGAATCTTCCAAGCAATTAAAGAGTAGAGAACACTTCTTAATTTAATCAACAGGGGCAGAATTAGCCTAATAAGAAAGCCAGACAAAGTCACTTCAAGAAAAGAGAAGTAGAGACCAATATTCCTTATAAATATCGAAGCAAAACCCCTCAACAAAATACTATTAAAACAAATTCAACAGCATATTAAAAGGATTATATACTACAGGCAAGTTGCATTTATTCCTAGAATGCAAAGATGGTCTAACATATGAAAATCAACGAACACAATTAGTTTACCACATTAACAGAGTGAAGGGGAATAAATCATCTCCATGTAGAAATGCTTTTGACAAACCTAATACACTTTCTTAACATAAAAAAAATTAAAAAAAACTAGAAATATAGTTTTCTGCCCCTATTCACATGGGATACATTCCAAGACCCCCAGTGGATGCCTGAAATCATGAGTAATATTAAATCCTATATATGTTATGTTTGTGCCTACACTTGCATACATACACACCTATGATGAAATTTTGATATATAAATTAGTAAAAGTAAAATATTAGCAATAACTAATAATAAAATAGAACAATTATAGCAACATTCTGTAATAAATGTTATGTGAATGTGAGCTCTCATTCTCTCTCAAAATATCTTATTGTACTGTGCTCACACTTCTTGTGATGATGTGAGATAATAAAATGCCTATGTGATGAGATGAAGTGAAGTGAATGTCATAGGCTATGTAACATAGTATTAGGCTACTATTGACCTGACTATACATCAGAAGGAGGATTATTTGCTTCTAGACTGTGGCTGGCCATGGTAACTAAAACCATAAAGTGAAACCCTGGATAAGGAGGGACAACTATAGAAAAAAATTACTTCAACGTAAGTAAGGACAAATATGAAAAACTCACAGATAACATCATACTCAATAGTAAAAAGCTAGATTCTCCTCTAATATTAAGAACAAGAAAAGGATGTAGACTTTTGCCACTTCTACTCGAGTATGTAATTTCTAGATAGAGCATTTGGGCTAGAAAAAAAAATAAATGTAACCAAATTAGAAAAGAGGAAGTAAAATTATATCTATTTGCAGACAACAGGATCTTAAATGTAGAAAACTCTATAGATTAAGGGCTTACAAAAGTTGTTAGAATAAACAAACCTATCACAGTAGTTGGGGAAAAAATCAATATTTGCATCGTTTCTATACCAAAAAGAATAAAATTCATAAGAATAAATTTAACCTGGGGAGGAAAACAGTTGTACATTGAAAACAACAAAATATTAACGAATAAACAAATAAATGAAAAAGTATTTTGTGTTCATGGACTGGAAGACTTAACACTGCTAAGATATCAATGGGCTCCATGCTGTCCATGCCTGCTTGGGATTCTCTCTCTCCCTCCCTGTCTCTGGCCCTCCCTGCTTGTTATCTCTCTCTCTCTCTCTCAAAATAAATAATTGGAAAAATAAAACGGAAAAATCTGTCCCAAATTCATGTTGAATCAGAAGGGATTTCAAATAGTCAAAATAATAAAAGAAAAACAAAAGGAAGGTATTATATTTCCTGATTTCAAGACTTAATACGAAGTAATGTTAATAAAATCATTGTGATACTGACATTAAACCAGACATATACACCAATGGAATAGTATAGAGAACTCTCCACAGAACTCTCACATATATAGTCAAATGACTTTTTACCAAAGGTGTCAAGATAACTCAATGAGAAAAGGGCAGTCTTTTAAGCAAACATCATTGGTAAAACTTTACTGGTAAAACTGAATATCCACTTGTAAAACATGAAGTTAGACCCTTGCCATAAAAAAATTAACTCAAAATGGATAAAAACTTCTAGAAGGAAATAGTAAAATATTCATGGTCAAAAATTTGGCAATGATTTTATGAATATGCAAACAAAAGAAAAGGAAACAAAAAAATAGATAAATTGTACTTCATCAAAAATAGGCACTTTTGTGCATCAAAGAGCACTATAAACAGAGAAAAAAGCAACCCAGGTGTGATGTAAGAAAATATTTTCAAGTAATACATTTGATAAGAAATTAATATTCAATAACTATAAATAATATATACAGTCAGCAACAACAGAACAATTTAAAAAGGGCAAAAGAATAGAACATACATTTTTCTGAAGATATAAAAATGCCCAACAAGCCCATGATAAAATGCTGAACATCACTAGTCATTAGAGAAATAAAACTAAAACTGCAATTATATATCATTTCACGTTGTATGGTCAGTATTATGAAATAAATTAAATGAAAAATTGTTGGCAAGGATATGGAGAAATTGGGACACCCACATTGCTAGTGAGAATGGGAAATGGTATACCTGCTATGAAAAATAGAATGGCAGGTTCTCAAATAATTACACATCGCATAAAATTTCACTTCTGGATATATACCTAAAATAACTGAAACCAGAGACTAAAACATATATTTGTATACAATGTTTATACCAACATTACTCAGAATAGTAAGATGGTAGCAACTCAAGAGTCAATTGACAGAAGAAGGAATAAAGAAAATATGATTGTATTTGTCTACCTGGGCTTCCATAACAGAATACCATAATCTAGTGGCTGAAACAACAAAAATTTATCTTCTCACGGTTCTGGAGATGAGAAACCCAATATCAATATCAATATCAATATCAATATCAATATCAATATCAATATCAAGGTTAGGGATCTCTCCTTGGTTACAGATGACATCTTTCTTCCTATGTACTCACACAGCAGAGAGAATGAGATCTCTCTTCCTCTTTATATAAAGGCCACAGTCCTATATCATTAGAGTCCTACTTTATGGATTTATTTATGTTTCATTACTTCTTGACTTTATCTGCAGATATAGTCACATTGGAGGTTAAAGATTTAATACATAAATTTGAGAGGACACTTTTCAGTCCATAGAAGCAATATATACATAAATAGAATACTATTTATTCTTTATTTTTATTTTTTATATGAAACGTATTGTCAGATTGGTTTCCATACAACACCCAGTGCTTATCCCAACAGGTGCCCTCCTCAATGCCCATAACCCACTTTCCCCTTCCTCCCACCCCCATCAACCCTCATATTTATTATTTAAAGTAAAGGGAATTCAGAACACTGCTGCAAGCTACAACGTAGGTTAACCTTGAAGACACTATTCTAAGTGAAATAAGACACTCACAGAGGGACAAATATTGTGATTCCACTTAAATGATATATCTAGATGAGTCAAATTTATAGAGGCAGAATGTAGAAAGGTGATTGCCAGAGGCTGTGAAGAGGAAAAAGTTGAGAGTTAGTAATAAATGACAACTGAGTTTCAGGGGTGTAAGATGAAAAAATCTGGTGATGGAGGGTAGCCAACGTTGCACAACTATGTGAATGTACTTACTGACACAGAATGCTAAATGTTATGTTATATATGTTTAAGTGCAATGGAAAAACAGATTTCAGGACATTTAAATTATCTCTGTGCTAGAGAACCATTAATGAGAGTCAAAGGAAAGAAAAACTGGGTCTTTGAAAAGAGAAACAAAATTGACAAATCTTTATACTGACAAAGGAAAGATAAGAAACAACTGAAAGCAGAAAGAAAAATAAAGAGATCACTAACAATCTCACAGAAATTAAAATGATAAGAGAATATGATTAACAATTACACTTAAAAATTAGTTAACCTAGACTGAATTGGCAAATTGGCATATTCCTAGAGACATACCAACAACCTAAAATTACTCAAAAAGAAAATCCCAACAGACCTATAACTAAAAAAGAGAATGAATCAGTAATCAAAACCTCCCAAGAAAGAAAACTCCAGGACCAGATGAACTTACTGATAAATTCTACCAAACATTTAAATAATTATCACCAATCTTTCTTAAACTCTTCTGAAAAAAAGATGAAGAGAGACAATTCCTAATCCCTTCTATAAGAATAGCATTACTCTGATACCAAAGCCAAACAAGGCATCACAAAAAAGGATATACCAATATTCTTGATAAATATAAATACAGAAATCCTTAACAAAACACTAACATATTTAATTCAGCAGCATATTGGAAGGATTATACACCATGTCCAAGTGGGATTTATCCCAGAAATGCAAAGTTAGCTCATCATAGGAAAGTCAATTAATGTAACATAGTACATTAATAAACTAAAAGGAGGAAACATGATTATTTCAATGGACACAAAAATGTCATTTGAAAAAATTCCACACCATTTCACAATAAAAATACTCATAAAACAAGGAAAACAAGGAAACTTCCTCAACATAATTAAGCACATACATTAAAAAAAACACATAGCAAACATCAAATTCCAAGATAAAAGCCTGTGACTTTTCCCACAAAGGTCAGGAATACAAAGATGCCACTTCACTACTGTTATTCAACATTGCACTGGAAGTTCTAGCCAGGGCAACTAGAAAGGAAAACAAATAAAAGATATCAAATTTGAAAAGAAAAAAAGAATATTGTCTTCACAGTTTACCTGATCCTACAAAAAGATAATACCAAAGAATGCACAAAATTGATGCTAGAGTGAAGGAATGAATTGTGCATAGCTAAAAGTTACAAGATCAATACAAAACTGAGCTGTGTCTCTGTACAGAAACCAGGAATAAACAATATAAAAAGATTAAGAAAGATTTTTGAGGTAATTATATTTACAGTGATAAGCAAAAGACTAAAATAACAAGGAATAAATTTAAGAAAAGAACAAGTCCTGTGAACTGAAAACAAAATACAGTTGAAAAATATCTTAAAAACCTAAATAAATGGAAAGACATCCTGTGTTCATGAAATGGAAAGCCTAATATGCTGAATACAGAAATAATACCCAAAGCAATATACAGATACAATGCCACCCTTATCAAAAATTAAAAAACCTTTTTTGCAGAATTTGAAAAGCTGATCCTCAAATTCCTATAAAATTGCAAGTAATTATGAATAGCCAAAACAATTTTGAGAAAGAAAAACAAAAGTGGAAGACTCATACTCCCCAATATCAAAATTACCTCAAAGCCAATGTATTCAAAACATTGTGGTATTGGCATTACACTAGACATATAAAATAGAATAGAAATTAAAGTCCAGGAATAAATTAATATATCTAATATATAGATATAAACCATAAAATAGAATTGACTTTATCATGATAATCTTTTTTTATAGTGATAAAATTTACAATTTTAACTATGTTAATTGTGTAATTTAGTGACATTGAGTGCATGCACAATGTGCACCCATCACAACTATACACCCCCAGAATATTTTCATCATCCAAAACTGGAATTTCATATATATTGAACAATAACTCTGTATTATTATCCCTTCTTTCCAGTCAATGGTAATCACTAATTTACTTTGGACTTATCCTAGGTACTTCATATAAATGTAATATCATATATGTCCTTTTGTGTCTGGGTTATTTCACTTAGCATGATTAATTTCAGGGTCCATTTATATTGTATCATGTACCAAGTTTTCACTACTTTTTATGACTAAAATGTATTTTATTGTATATATACACTGCATTTTGTTTATCCATTCATTCATTGATGGGCATTTGGACTGTTTATACTTTATGGCTACTATGAATAATTCTGCTACAAACATGGTTTTGTAAGCGTCTGTTCAAATCCCTACTTCAAATTCTATTGGCTATATATGTTCAAGTGGAATTGAATTAAATGGCATGCCATGCTTTAGTTTTGACAAACTGTCATGCCATTTGATACAAAACCTGCATCATTTTACATTCCCACCAGCAATGCACAATGGTTCTAGTTTTTCCACATCCTCAACAACATTTACTATTTGTTGTTGTTATTGGTGGTGGTGGTGGTGGTGGTGGTTGTCATAGCCATAGTATTGAATCTAGAGTAGTACTTCATTGTAATTTTGATTTATGTTAATTTCCCTAATAACTAGTGATGTTCAGCATCCGTTCCTGTGCTTACTGACCATCTGTATATCTTCTTTGTGGAAATATCTGTTCAAATTCTTCCCTATTTTAAAAATTGGGTTGTGTATTAATTTTCTAGGCCTGACATAACAAATGCCACAGACTGGGTGGCTTAACAGAAATATATTTTCTCACTTCTGGAGGCTAGATCGAAGATCAAGGTGTTTGCAGAGTTGATATTTGTTTTTCTGAGGCCTCTCTCCTTGGTTTGTAGATGACCATTCTCTGCTACTGTCATGAGATGCTCTTTCCTCTGTGTGCCTCTTTCCCAATCCCCTTGTTTTATAAACACACGAGTAATATTGGACTACAGCTTACTCTAATGACATAAGTTTACCTTAATTACCTCTTTAAAGAGACTATTTTCAAATAGAGTCATATTCTGAGGTACCGGAAGTTAGGACTTCAACATATAAATTTTGGGACATACAATTTAGTCCATAATACTCCATTCCCTGGGGCCCCAAAATTCATATTCTCCTCACATGCAAAATACATTCACCCCATCCCAACATCCACAAAATATCTTAATACATTCCAACATCAACGCTAAATCTAAAATATCATTTAAATATTATTTAAACCACATATGGGTGTGTCTATAGATGTGATTCATCCTGATGTAAAACTCCTCTCCAGTTGTAAACCTATAATACCAAATAGTTATTTGCTTTTAAACTGAAGTAGTGTAACAAACATAGCATAGACATTTCTACCCCGAAATGGAGAAATTAAAAAGAAGAAAGGGGTCATTAGTCTCAAGCAAATTCCTAGCAGGCATATATTAAGCCTCCAGAATAATCCTCTTTGGCTCAATGTTTTGTTCTCCAGGCCCAGCAGCGTGTCCCTGTCTTCTGTGCACACCAGACTTGTGGCCCTAATGCCTCAGCCATGTCTGGCAGCCACAAAACCTCAGCCCTGTGAGTCATCCCTGACTGCTTTTGAATCAAGGAGGAGACAGATCCCCTGGTCTCTGCCTTCTGGGCTCCTGCTGGTGGTAGCAATTCTACCAATCTGTAAAACATCTTTGGGGTTATTATTCCCTTTTCTTGAGATATAGCACATGTTCACAACTATATAGCTCTATTGTCCCATCTCAAAGAATACCAGAAGTCCAACAACCTTCCTTCATTCTGTTTCATCTTTGTCTCCTTCCATCAAAACTGGCAGTGTTTCTGCTGGTATAACCATATTTCTGTTCTGGCTTTTGCTGAGATGGTTTATTGAATCCATAAGTAACAAGCCTATAATCTATGTATAAGATTTTGTCTAGCCATACATTTAGTGTTTTCTCCAGAGCATTCTTTTGTTGTTGTTGTTGTTGTTTAATTTTGAGAGAGAGAGAAGTGAAAAGAGGGGTGGTGCAGAGAGACAGAGGGAGAGAGAGAGAATCCCAAGCAGGCTCCACACTGCCAGCACAGAGCCCAACATGGGGATCAAACTCATGAATGTGAGACCATGACATGAGATGAAACCAAGAATTGGATACTTAACCGATTGAGCCACCAAGATGGCCTTCTCCAGAGCACTCTTTACCATTTTCTGAAGTATGGGTAGGCTGAGAATTTCTCAAATCTTTCTGTGTTTGTTTGTTTATTAACAACCCCCCCTCAGTTTATCTATTTTGTTTTGCATTGTTAAGGAGAGATCAGGCCATGCCTTCAACACTTTGCTTAAAAAAACCTTCTCATTTCAATGTCTAAGTTTATTACTAACAAGGACTATTTTCCAAAAACTAGAACTCAATTTTTCCAAGCTACTCTCCACTTTATGACAAGGATCAATTTTCCCACAGTTTTCAATAATGTGTTCCTCATTTCTGCCTGAGATCTCACCAGAAGCACTTTTAACATTCATATTTCTACCAACATTCTCTTCATTATGGAATATCTATGTTTCTAAGATGTTAGAAGCTTTCTTTAGAGTTGTCTCTCACTTATGAGCCTTTCAATAATCACCTACAGTTCACATTTCTATCAACAGACACTTCAAGAAAATATCAGCTTTTTTAACATACACTTCAAACCTATTTTTAAAGTAAAAGGGTATTACTTTTATTTTTTTTAAGTTTTTATTTAAATTCCAGGTAGTTAACATACAGTGTAATATTAATTTAAGATGTAAAATATAGTGATTCAACCCTTCCATACAACACATTGTTCTCATCACAAGTACATTTTTTAGTCATCATTATCTATTTAAACAATCTACCCACTCACTTCTACTCTGGTAACCCATCAGTTTGTTCTCTATAGTTAAGGGTCTGCTCTTTGGTTTGTCTCTTTGTTTTATTCTTTCCGTTTTGCTCATTTGTTTTGTTTCATTTCTTAAAATCCACATATGAGTGAATAATATGGTATTTGTCTTTCTCTGACCTATTTAAGCTTAGCATAATACTCTCAAGCTCCCTCCATGTCATTGCAAATGGCAAGATTTCATTCTTCTTTATGGTTGAGAAATGTTCCATTGTATATACGTATCACATCTTCTTTATTGATTCATCAGTCGATGGACACTTGAGCTTCTTCCATAATGTGCCTATTGTAGGTAATGCTGCTATAGACATCAGGGTACATGTATCCCTTTGAATTAGTATTTTTGTATTCTTTGTGTAAATACCTAGTTTTAGATTCTATCCAATATCTATTTTCAAAATTGCTTTTACATTTTTTAGGTATTTGTTACATAAGCACCTCACCTTCTGGTACCAAAATCTCTATCATTTTGCTAGTATTTCCATAATAAATACCATATACTGGGCGACAACTAACAGTAATCTAAGGTCTCATGGTTCTGAAAGCTAGAAGTCCAAGATCAATGTATAAGTAGGGTTGATATGTTTTGAGCTCTTTCTTGGCCATCTTCTTTAGGTATCATGACATCTTCCTATAGTATGTGTATGTGTTTTAATTTCTTTTACTTATAAGGACAATAGTTTTATTGAATTAGGGCCCATCCTAGTAACTATATTTTACCTCAGTTACTTCTTTAAAGAGTTGTTTCCAAATACATTCTGAGTTACTGAGGTTAAGAATACAACATGTAAATTTTAAGGAGACACAATTCTTCCCATAGAATGTTTTCTCCCATTCTGAGTGTTGACATTTTAATCTCTTGATAGTGTCCCTTACACACTAAAGTTAATTTTTATGGACTCTACTTTTTTCTTTTGTTGCATGTGATTTTGTTATCATGCTCATGAAATAAATGCCAAATCCAAAGTTTGGATAAAGCTTTGAAGGTTTTTCTTGAAGTATTCATTTAAGAGTTTAATAATTTTAGCTTCTAACGTTGGGTCCTTCATTTTGAGTTAATTTTTGTATACACTGTAAAATAAGGGTCCAACTACTGTGTTTTGCATGTGGACATCCCGTTTTCCAGGTATTATTTGTTGAAAACAATGTCATTTTCCTATTGAGTGGTGTGTGCATCCTTGGCACACATCATTTGACCATACACATGAGGGTTTTACCTGTTTTTTCTAATCTAATCTATTAGTCTTTGTACTTGCCTTTATTCCTGTGCTACATTTTTTTAATTACTGTACATTTGCATTAAAATCTGGAATGAGAAAGCGTAAGTTCTCCATTTTTTTCTTTTTCAAAATTTTTTTTTACTAAATGTCTATTAAGATTGCATATGAATTTTAGGATGGGTTTTTCTATTTCTGTAATTGGAATTTTGATTGCAGTTGTATTAAATCTATAGACCACTTGAGTGATATTGGCATCTTAAAAATATTATCTTCTGATGTATAAACATGAGATATATTTCCATTAATGTGTGTTTTCTGTAATTTGTTTCAGCAGTTTTGTAGTTTTCAGAGTACAGTTTTTTTTAATCTTAAGTATTTTATTATTAAGTATTATTCTTAAGTATTTCATTCTTTTCTATTATAAGTGGAATTATTTTCTTAACTTACTTTTTGGAGTGTTTAATGTTAGCGTACAAAAACAAATGATTTTTCAGTATTAAATTTGTGTCCTGTACCTTTGCTAAATCTGTTTCTTAGATCTAACAGCCATTTTTTCCAAATATAGTGTTTTCTACATAAAAGATCATGTATTTTTTAAGCAGAGATAATTTTACTTTTTCATTTCCAAATTGTATTCCTTTTCTTTTCTTTTCTTAATGTTCTAACTAAACCAGTGGCCACCAATCCCACTGATGAGTGCTCTGTTTTTATGAACTAATCATCTAATAATATCCCACCTCCGAAAACCATTATATCTGGGTTTAGGATTGCAACACACAAATTTTGGGGGATACAGAAATATTCAGTAGGTAATACGTTGTTAAGTTAGACTGTTGAATTGAGATCTTTGTTCCATAAGCATTTAAAGTTATAATTTTTCTTTTTGGTATTGCTTTTGTATATCACATATCTCTGGTATACCTTTTAAAAATATTCCTTTGTATCAAGGTATTTTTAAATTTTCCTTATAATTTCTTTTGTAACCCATTGGTTAGAGATTTATTAATTCCCATATACTTGTGGTTTTATCCAGTTTTTTTTCTGTATTTTAATTCTAGTTTTATTCTACTGTAATCAGAAAGATCCTTTGTATGTTTTCAATCTTTAAAATTATTGAAGACTTCTTTTGTGGCCTAATATATGAGCGATTCTGGAGGATATTTTATGTGCACTTGAGAATAATATGCCTTATGCTGTTGTTGGATGAAATGTTCTATTATTGTCTGTTTGATGCAGATGGATTAGAGCATTAAGTTCCTCTATGTACTTTCTAATTGTAATGGTTAATTCTATGAGTCAACTTGGTTGAATCAGGGTGCCCAGATATTTGAACAAATATTATTCCATATCTTTTGGTAAAGGTGTTTTTGGATGAGATTAATATGTAAAATGGAATATTCTGACCAAAGCAGATTACACTACAAATGTGGGTGGACCTCATCCATCAGTTGACTGCCTTAATACAATAAGACTAGCCTACACAGAGGAAGGAGGAATTTTGCCAGAACACTGCCTTTGGTCTTGAACGTTGGTTCTGCTTCTCTGGAGAACACTAACACATAAATCTTCTCTGTGTCCTTTTACAGTTATTTTTCATGGATCAAATAACATATAATTTAGTTTCATTTGATATATAATTGACATAAAACATTGTGTAAGTTTAAGCTATGCAACATGTTTTATTTTATACATTTATATATTGCAATATGGTCACCACCATAGTGTTAAATTTCTGTCATTTTGCATAATTATCATTTCTTTAGTGTGTGTGTTGAGAACATTTAACAACTAGTCTCAGAAACTCTTAAGTTTATAGTACAATATTGCTCGTTAAAATCACTATGCTACACATTAGATCTACAGAACTTATTTATCTACTAGTTGCACATTTTTACCATTAAATAAATCCCATTTTCACAACACCCCAGGCCCTGCTAATCACCATTTTACTCTGATTTTACAGGTTTTCTTTTAGATCTTACATTACATGTAAGTGAAATCATGCAGTATTTTTCTTTCTCTGTCTGAACTCATCTCAGATTAATACCCTCAAGGTTTAACCATGTTGTTGCAAATGGCAGGATTTCCTTTTTTCCCCTCATGATTAAATAATATAATAAATATTATTTGTAATTATATTTGTAACAATTATATAATAATATAACATATAATAGTTATGTAGCACAATACTATCTATACCTGTATCTACATATCTTTATCTCTATCTATCTGTCATCTATTTATCCATTTTTTTTAAACCTGAAAATTGTTTTCCATAGTGACTACACCAATTTACATTTCCACCAATGGTGCACAACTGTTCCTTTTACTCCATCCACATCCATGTTAAACATTGTTGTCTCTTCCCTTTTCTAGGACAGTTATTCTAACTGTTGTGAGGTGACATATCATTGAAGTTTTTATTTAAGCTTCCCTGAAGATTAATGATGCTGAACATTTCTTCATATACCTGATGACCATTTGGATATCTTTGGAAAATGTCTATTCAGTTCCTTTGCTCATTTTTTAATCAGACTTTTTGTTATTGACTTATATGAGTTCTTTATTTATATAACTATATTAAAATATATTTGAAAATTAATATTAGTTAATATTAATATTATCTTATTTGATATATGGTTTGCAAATATTTTCTTCCATCCCCTAGGTGCTCTATCATTTTGCAGACTTTTTTCTTTTTTTTTAATGCTTATTTATTTTTAAGAGAGACAGAGACAGAGTGTGAGCGGGGGAGGGGCAGAGAGAAAGGGAGACAGAATCTGAAGCAGGCTCTAAGCTCTGAGCAAGCTGTCAGCACAGAGCCTGATGTGGGGCTTGAACTCACAAACCGCGAGATCGTGACATGAGCCGAAGTCAGATGCTTAACCAACTGAGCCACCCAGGCACCCTGGACTTTTTTCTTTTGCTGAGCAGTTCTTTATTTTTATTTGTTTGTGTGTTTGTTTGTTTGTTTGTTTAAATTTGATGTAATTGCACTTGTTGATTTCTGCTTTTGTTGCTTATGCTTTTGATGTCATATCCAAAATATGTTTGTCTAAATCAATGTCAAAGTGCTTCTTCCCTAAATTTTCTTCTAAGTGTTTTAGAGTATTTGGTCTTATGTTCAAGTTTTTAATTTATTTTGAGTTAATTTTGTGTGGGTGGTATAAGACAGGGCCATAATTTCATTGTTTTGCATGTGGTTATCCAGTTTTCACAACATCATTTGTTTAAGAGATTATTCTTTATCTATTAAGTTGATATGAGTTCCTTGTCAAATATTAGTTAACCATAGATTCATGGGTTTATTTCAGGGATTTCTATTCTATTTAATTGGCATATGTGTATATTTTTATGCCATTACCACACTATGTTAATTACTTTAGCTTTGAAGTATAGTTTGAAATCAGAAAGTGTCATGCCTCCAGCTTTGTTCTACTTTCTTATGCTTTCTTTAGCTATTCGGGGTCTTCATAGTTCCATACAAATTTTAGGTTTTTTTTTTCCTATTTATATAAAAATAACCTTGGAATTTTGATAGGAATTTCATTGAACATATAGATAGCTCTGGGTATTATGGGCATTTAAACAATAGTAATTCTTCCAACCCATGAATTCAGGATTTGTTTACATTTGTTTGTGTTTTCTTTAATTTCTTTCATCAAAGTCTAGTATTTATGTTGCTCTCATCTTTCACTTTCTTGGTTACATTTATTGCACAGTATTTTTGAATTTGATATTATTGTTGACAAGACAGCTTACTTTTTTACTCGTGATGATTAACACAAAGTGTTATATTAGTTTCAGGTATAAATATAATGATTAAACAATTCTATACATTATTCAGTGCTCATCACAATAAGTGTAACCTTAATTTCCTTCATTGATTTTACCCATTCCTCACCCACCTCCCTCTGGCAATTGTCAGTTTATCATCTATATTTATGTGTCTGTTCCTTTGTCTCATCTTTCTTTTTTTCATTTTTTCTGTTTCTTAAATTCGACATATGAGTGAAATAGCATCATACCATCTAGATCCATTCATGTTGTTGCAAATGGAAAAAATTTATTCTTTTTTTATGAATAATATTCCAGTGTGTTTTTGTGTGTGTATGTCCAGTGTGTTTGTGTGTGTATATCATATATATATATATATATATATATATTTATATATTTCACTTCTTTATCCATTTGGGATAGTTCTCATTTGTGATTTTTTTCAGATATTTCATTTTTAGTAAATAGAAACACAACTGGTTTCTTAATGGTGATTTTATATTCTGAAACTTTGCTGAATTTGTTGGTTAAGTTCTGACAGCTTTTTTGTTGACACTTAAGGTTTTCTATATATAGGGTTATAACATATATAAATAAACACAATTTTGCTTCTTCCTTTCCAATGTATATGCTTTTTATTTCTTTGTCGTCCATAGTTGTTCTAGCTAAAACTTTCAAGACTATGTTGCATAAAAGTATTGAGACAGGGAACACTTGTATTTTTGTTGCTTTTAGAAGAAAGCTTTAAATCTTTCAAGTTTTGAGTATGAAGTTGGTTTTAAGTCTGTTATATGTGACCTTTATTATTTTTTAATGTTTATTTATTTTTGAGAGAGAGAGAGAGAGTGTCAGGAGGGGAGGGGTAGAGAAAGAGGGAGACACAGAATCCAAAGCAGGCTCCAGACTCTGAGCTGTCAGCACACAGCCCAATGCAGGGGTCAAATGCATGAACTGAGAGATCATGACCTGAGCCAAAGTCGGATGGTTAACCGACTCAGCCACCCTG
Organism: Prionailurus viverrinus; assembly: GCF_022837055.1. Lineage (NCBI taxonomy): Eukaryota > Metazoa > Chordata > Mammalia > Carnivora > Felidae > Prionailurus > Prionailurus viverrinus. The sequence continues at coordinate 60,226,609 of NC_062579.1, forward strand.
GAGCCCCTATGTGACCTTTATTTTTGAGGTATGCTCCTTCTAAATCAAATCTTTGAGAATTTTTGTCATGAAAGGATGTTGAATTTTGTAAAATACTTCTGCTTTTACTCAGATGATGACATGGCTTGTCTGTTTTTATTTTTCATCCTATTAATGTGCTGTGCCACATTTGTTGATTTGCATATGTTGAACTACCTTGCTTTCCAGGGATAAATACCTCTTGGTCATGGTGTATATATTAGTTTTAGTGTGTTGTTGAATTCAATTTGCTAATATTAGTTGAGAATTTTTAATCTGTATTCATCACATATATTGATCTGTAGTTTACTTTTTACATGGTGTCCTTTTCAGGCTTTAGTATGAGGAAAATAACAGCCTTGTAAATTACTTTGGAAGTGTTCTCTCCAATTATTGGGGAAAAGTTTAAGAAGAATTGGCATTAATTTATAGCGTTGTGATCTGAAAATATGCATGGTATGATCTCAATCTTTTTGTAACTATTGATACCTGATTTGTGAACAAATATGTGACCTATTTTGGAGAATGTTCCATGTGCGCTTCTGCTGCTTTAAGATAAAATTTTTTGAATATATCTATTAAGTTATCTGGTCCCATGCGTTATTCAGAGCCATTGTTCCCTTTTTGATTTTCTGCATAGATGTTTTGTCCATTGCTTAATTTTTGTTAATTTTTAAAAAAATATTTATTTTATTTTGATACAGAGACAGAGAGAGAGAAAGAGAGAGAGAGAGAGAGAGAGAGAGAGAGAGAGAGAGATGACTAGTGTGGGAGGGCCAGAGAGAGAGGGAATCACAGAATCTGAAGCAGGCTCCAGGCTCCAGGCTCCAAGCTGTCAGCACAGATAGCACCTGATGTGGGGCTCGAACTCATGAACCATGAGATCATGACCTAAGCCAAAGTTGGATGCTTAACCAATTAAGCCACCCAGGGCCTCCCTTTACTTAAATTTTTTTAATGTTAATTTTTTTCTGAGAGAAAGAAAGAGTGCGAGTGGGGGGGGGGGTGCAGAGAGAGAGGGAGACAGTATCCAAAGCAGGTTCCAGGCTCTGAGCTATCAGCACAGAGCCCGACATGGGGCTTGAACTCACGAACAGCAAGAGCATGACCTGAGCTGAAGTCGGACACTTAATCAATTCAGTCACCCAGGCACCCCCCCTTTACTTTAAATTGAGTATTAAAATCTCCTATAATTATGGTATTCTTATCAGTAAGTTTGCTTATGTTTGTGAAAGTCGATTTACATATTTGGGTGTTTCACTTTGGGGGCATAAATATTTACATTTGTTAGCTCTTCTTAAAGGATAGACCGCTTAATCATTATATGATGCTTTTCTTCATCTCTTGTTACAGTCTTTGTTTTAAAATCTAGTTTGTCTGATGTAAGTATGGCTACTCTGGCTTTCTTTTGACGTCCACTAGCATGATAGATGATCCTCCATCCACTCCCTTTCAATCTGTAGGTGTCCCCAGGTCTAAAATTGGTCCCTTGTAGGCAGTATATAGATGGATGGTTTTTTTTATCCATTCTGATATCCTATGTTTTTGATTGGAACATTTAGTCCATTTATTTCCACATTGATTATTGAAATGTATGAATTTAGTGCCATTGTGTTATCTGTGGATTTTGTGTTTGTGGTGATGTTCCTTGGTCCTTTGTAGTCTTTGCTGGTTTGCAGTCAGAGAGTTTCCATTAGGCTCTTTCCAGGGCTGGTGTAGTGGTCACAAAATCTTTTAGTTTTTGTTTGTCTGGGAAAGTCGTTATCTCTCCTTCTATTCTGAATGACAGCCTTGCTGGATAAAGGATTCTTGGCTGCATATTTTTCCTATTCATCACATTGGATATTTCTTGACACTCCTTTCTCACCTGCCAAGTTTCAGTGGACAGTTCTGCTACTAACCTTATGTGTCTACCTTTGTAGGTAAAGGACCTTTTGTCTCTAGCTGCTTTCAGAATTCTCTCTTTGTATTTTGCAAGTTTCATTATGATATGCTGTGGTATTGATATGTTTTTGTTGATTTTGAGGGGAGTCTTCTGTGCCTCTTGGACTTGAATGCCTGTTTCTTTCCCCAGATTAAGGAAGTTCTCAGCTATAATTTGTTCAAATAAACCTTCCGCCAATTTTTCTCACTCTTCTCCTTCTGGGACTCCTATGATATGGATATTCTTTTATTTCATGGAATCACTTAGTTATCTAAATCTCCCCCTCATTATCTAGCAATTCCCTTTCTCTCTGTTTTTCAGCTTTATTATTTTCCATAAATTTACCTTCTATTCAGACTATTATCTCCTCTTCTTCTTCCATCCTCCCTGTCGCTGTATCTAATTTATTTTTCATTTCAGTCATAGCATTTTTAGGGGGGTATAAACATTTTATTTTTTATTTTATTTTTTTAATATAATTTATTGTCAAGTTGGTTTCCATTCAACACCCAGTACTCATCCCAACAAGTGCCCTCCTCCCTACCCAGCACCCACTTTCCCCTCTCCCCCACCCTCAATCTACCCTTAGTTTGTTCTCTGTCCTTAAGAGTCTCTTATGGTTTGCCTCCCCCCCTCTCTCTGTAACTTTTTTCCCTCCCTCCCTCCCCCATGGTCTTCTGTTAAGTTTCTCCAGATCCTCATATGACTGAAAACATATGGTATCGGTCTTTCTCTGCCTGGCTTATTTCACTTAGCATAATACCCTCCAGTTCCATCCACATTTCTATAAATGGACAGATTTCATTCTTTTTCATTGTCAAGTAGTATTCCTTTGTATATATAAACCACATCTTCTTTATCCATTCATCAGATGATGGACATTTAGGCTTTTTTCATACTTTGGTTATTGTTGAGAGTGCTGCTATAAACATTGGGGTACATGTGCTGCTATTCATCAGCATTCCTGTATAGTTATAACATTTTGAAAAATTCATCTTGACTAGTCCTTAAGTCTTTGATCTCTACAGCAATTGTTATGCTGCTGACTGCTATGCTTTTTTTCAAGCCCAGCTATTAGTCTTAGAACTATTATTCTAAATTCTTATTCAGATGTATTGTTTTAGCTTTTGGGGGGCAATTTTCTTGTTGTGATTTCTTCTTGACCTTTCTTTTGGGGGAAATTCCTCTGTCTTATCATTTTGGCTAAGTTTCTGTCTTTTGTGTGTTTTAAAAGTTTGTTATGTGTCCTGAGATTACTGAGATTACTACTATATTAAGAAGGGGTCATACACTCTTCAGGGCCTGGCACTCCAGGAAGTGTTCCTGGTGTATGTTGTGTACACTCTGCTGTTGTGTTTTGGCTGTTCTACTCACTGGTCAGTTTTCTGCAGACCTTCTCCTTGATTGCAGTGGTGGAGTGTTTGGATCTTAACTAGGTGTGCTTTGATTGGTTTGTTGAAGTATCCCTGGAAAAAAAGTTCAGGGAGGGGGGGTGGGGGAGCCTGATAGTATAAAAAAAAAGAAAAGGGAAAAGGGAGAAAGGAAAACTAACCAGAGAGTCAAAAAACTATAAGGCTAATTCCAGAAAAAGAGAAAGGAAAATAAAGAATTAGAAGGAGAAAAGATGGAAAAAAGAATAGAAAAGAATAAAATAAAATAAAATAAAATAAAATAAAATAAATAAAAGTAGAATAAAAGTGCCTGAATATATATATATATATATATATATATATATTCTCCAAAAAACCCAGAAACTATGGGCCTAATTCCAAAATAAAAACAAGAAAAGAGAAGAAAGAAAAAGAAAAAAAAATAAAGATTTGTCTGTTGGTTCCTGGGCCTGGTGGCTGTGCTGGTCTGGAGGAGAGACTGGCTGTGTTGGGTCAGACTTTCTCTAGAAAATAAGCAGTTGCCAGTCATGGATGGGCAACTTTGTTGCAAACTTATCCCCACCCTCCACTGGGAGCTGCTGTGCTGCTCTCTGGAGTCCTACTATGTTGGTATTCTTGTGAAAAATGGCATCAATGCACTCTCTCCTCCCTACACTGAGAATCTCAACCCACGCTGTTCAGGTAGTCCTCAAAGAATAGTGAGGGCGGTCAGCTTTCCCTGAACCACATTTCTCCTGCACCTTCTTCTTGGCACTAGGCTGAGATTCAAAACCCCATGTCTTAAAGTACCCGGCTCTATATAGATCTTCTTCCCTGCTCCAGAATAGAACCTCTCCACCCTGCTGATGAAAGGCCTCTCTGCCTGGCACCTGCAGGATCTTTAGTCTTTCGAGAAACAATAAGCCCTCTTCCTAAAGTACTCTAGGAAGAGAACAATTCTTTCTCAGCTACACCACACCATGTAATCCTGGGCAAGCTTCTTCCTCCCCAAGAGCATACACCACAGTCTTGCTCTGTAGAAAGTCACACACTTCAAAAGCCTCTGAGTTTTAGCTCCAAAGCCTGTTTGCAAAAGTCCATGGTCCAGAGATATTTTTCTCTTGTGCTAACTTGGTACCACACTTTCACAACCCCTCTCTCTTTCTTTCCTTTTTGTCTTTCCACGTATAGTGTTCTTTCTCCTTTGTACCTCCATTTTTTTTTCTAACACATATACATGCACCTTGATCCTGCTAAGTTGTCTCTCTTCAGCTATGGAGATCCTTTTACACCTCCAAAGATCTATTTCCTGGGTGTTCCAAGTGATCTGACCTCAATACGGCTGTGTTTGAGGGACAGAGATAATCTATGTACCCCTATTTCTCTACCATCTTAACTCCCTCCCCCTGCTTCCAGTTTTTTTAATTGATTTTTTAAATGTGTATATATACATATATATAGTTAAAGAATTACATATATATGTGTGTATATATATATATATATACACACTTTTTCAGTGCTTGCAGAATGCATTTATGCCATGCTAGACCTTCACTAGTAAACTATGATTTCTCTTAGCCTAGGTATCAGTCAAAGGTAAAAGCATAAAATCTTCATTCTTGTTTGAGCATGCACCATTCCTAGGACTGTTTAATTTTATGTTTCCACATGAATATGATTTATTTTAATAGTCTTAATTTCCCACAAAGTTTTACCACAGTTCTCCTTGAAACCTTATGTGTTCTATTATATTTTTTTCATCTGTAATCTCTTTCCCCAGATACATTCAGTTCTGTAGTCTTGCCACAGTGTTCACAAGCAGTGTCAATCAGTTTTGTTTGGCTGACACCTGAGTTAAGCAAGACAGGCCATTCCTTCAGTCATCTCACAGGGTAGAACACTGCAAAAAAAAAGGTATGCTCTGATACCTCTTGTTTCAGGGCTAAGGGCAAATAAAAGTTATTAAGCTTTCTACTGTTTTGAAAGTGGCTTTTTCTTTATTGTGTAGTCATTTGGTTTCTAAAGACTTGAATGTTTTCTAGAACTACAATAAAGAGAGTTCAGCCAGTTTTTGGTTGTTGTCTTTTGTTTTTAATGCTTCCATAGGTGAACAGGAGTTCAGATCTTTTCAGTCTTTGATTTTGCTGAAATTACTGTCTGGCCAATTGACTTTCCATTAATTTTTAAAATTCAGCAAGGGAAAGACAAGTTTCTTTAACAAGTGGTGCCAAGACAACTGCATATACACATACAAAATAACAAAACTGCAATTCCATATCACACTATATAAACAAAACTAAAAACATATCAATGACCTAAATTTTAGAGCCAAACTATAAAATTGTTAGAAGTGAACATAAGGATAAATCTTCATAACCTTGCATTGGATATAGATTCTTAGATCAGACAACAAAAGCATAATCACTAAAAGATAAAATAGATACACAAGACTGCATCAAAAGTAAAATCTTTGTGTGTCAAAGGCATTGTTAAGAAAATGAAAAGATGGAGAGGAAGATGGCAGCAGAGTAGGATGTTAGGCTCTCCTTATGCATACAAATAAATAACTATCAAGTGATCCTAAATACTGAGAAAATTACTGGATGACTGGCAGAACAAATTCCACAACTAAAGGTACAGAAGATGACACATTGAAGAGGTAAGAAGTGTGGACATGTAGTTTGGTGGAGAAAAAAATCATGGCCCCTGTGGTGGGTAAGGAGCAATGGTTGCAGAGAAATTCTGAATGGGAAAAATTTGTAGCAAAAAATATCCTATCCAACAATGCTATCATTAAGAATAGAAGAAAAGATAGAGTTTACTAGATTAACAAAAACTAAAGAAATTTATGATCACTAAACCAGCCCTGCAACAAATATTAAAGGGAACACTTTGAGTAGAAAGGACAGGAAAAAAAAGTGACAGTATGAAGGTATAAAACACAAAATTAATAAAAGTGAATATCTTTGTAAAAAAATCAGAGTTCACAAAATGAGAGGATGTAAAATATGATGTTATATACCTAAAACATGAAGAGGTGATGAATAAAGAATGAGTTCAACTTTAAAATATCATCCACTTAATATAGACAACCATATGCAGAATAATTTATTTACAAACTTGATGGTAACCATAAATCAGAAACTAATAATATGCAAAGAATAAAGAGAAAGAAGTCTAAATATATCACTAAGGAAAATAAGCAAAACATGAAAGAGAGAAAGACAAGAAAAAATAAGAGAAAAACTTCAGAAACAACCACAAAACAAGCACTAAAATAACTATATATATATATATATATATATATATATATATATATTACTTCGAATGTAAATAGACTAATGCCCTAAACAAAAGATCTAGGGTGAAAGAATGGGTAAAAAAAAAACCAGACCCCTTTATATGCTGCCTACAATAGACACGTTTTACACCTAACGATACCTACAGATTGGGGTGCCTGGGTGGCTCAGTCAGTTGAGCATACAACTTCGGCTCAGGTCATGATCTCATAACTTGTGGGTTCGAGCTCTGCATGGGGCTCTGTGCTGACAGCTCAGAGCCTGGAGACTGCTTCGGATTCTGTGTCTCCATCTCTCTGCCTCTAACCCACTCGCATTCTGTCTCTGTCTCAAAAATAAATAAACATTAAAAAAATTTAAAAAAGACACCTACAGATTAAAATATAGGGGGTGGAGAAAAATATATAATGCAAATGGATGTCAAAAGAAACCCATAGTAGCAATAACTCTACTGAACAAAGCAAACATTAAAACAAAAACTGTAACAAGAGACAAAGAGGGACACAATATACAATAATTAAAAGGACAATCCAAAAAGAAGATAAAACAATTGTAAACATTTATGCACCCAGCAGTGTAGCAACCAAATACATAAAATAGTTAATAAAGCAAAATGAGATATTTCCATCTGAAGCAATGTGGATGGAACTAGAGTGTATTAGGCTAGGCGAAATAAGTCAGTCAGAGAAAGAAAAATCTCATATAATTTCACTCATATGTGGAATTTAAGAAATAAAATACATTAATATAGGAGAAGGGAAGGAAAAATAAGATAAAAACAGAGAGGGAGGCAAATGATAAGAGACTCTTAACTATAAGAACAAACAGGTTTGCTGGAAGGGGGGTGGGTAGGGGATAGACTAAATGGTTGATGGTCATTAAGGAGTGCAGTTGTGATGAGAATTGGGTGTTATATGTAAGTGATAAATCACGAAACTCTATGCCTGAAACCGTTATTACACTATATGTTAACTAACTTGAATTTAAACAAAAACTTGGAAGATAAAAACAATACAATAATATTAAAGGACATTAACACCCTATTGACATCAATGGACAGATGATCTAAACAGAAAAAACAAGGGAACAATGACTTTGGTTGACAAACTAGACCAGATGGACATAACAGATATATTCAGAAGAATACATCCTGAAAGAGAGGAATACACATTCTATTTTTTTAATTTTATTTAAATTCCAGATAGTTGACATACAGTATAATATGAGTTTCATACATAAAATATAGTGATGCAACACTTTCATAAAACACCTGGTGCTCATCACAACAAGCACACACCTTAATCCTCATCGCCTATTTAACCCATCACTCTACCTACTTTGTTTTTCATTGTCATTGGTGTCTTCTATAGAGTTAGGAGTCTATATCTTGGTTTGCTTCTCTCTTATTTTCCCCTTTGCTCATTGGTTTTGCTTCTTAAATTCCACAAATGAGTGAAATCATATGGTATTTGTCTTTCTCTGACTGACTTACTTTGCCTAGCATAATATTATCTCTATCCACGTGGTTGCAAATAGAAAGATTTTATTCCTTTTTTTTTGAAGCTGAATAATATTCTGCTGTGTATATATACCACTTCTTTATGCACTCATCAGTCCATGGACACTTGGGCTATTTCCATAATTTAGCTATTGTAGATAATACTACTATAAACACTAGGATACATGTGTCCCTTCAAATCAGTATTTTTTGTATTATTTGGATGAATATCTAGTAGTGCAATTGCTGAATAATAGGATAGTTCTAATTTTAACCTTTTGAGGAATCTCCATACTATTTTCCAGAGTGGCTTTGCCATTTTGCATTCCCACAAACAGTGCAAGATGGTTCCCTTTTCTCCATATCCTTACCAACACTTGTTTCTTGTGATGTTGATTTAAGTCATTCTGACAGAGGTGAGGTGATATCTCATTTTAGTGTTGATTTGAATCTCCCAGCTGATCAGTAATGTTGAACATGTTTTCACGTGTCTTTTGGCCATATCAATGTCTTCTTTGAAAAATCTGTCTATTCACGTACTCTGTTGATTTTTTTAAAAAAAGTATTATTCATTTTTTTTGGCTGTGGAGTTTTATAAGTTCTTTATATATTTTAGATACTAACCCTTTATCATATATGCCATTTGCAAATCTCTTCCCCCACTTCGTAGGTTGAATTTTAGTGTTGTCAATTGTTTTCTTTGTTGTGCAGAAACACTTTATTTTGATGAAGTCTCAATAGTTTAGTTTTGCTTTTATTTCTTTCACCTCAGGAGACATATCTAGAAAGAAGTTGCTATGGTCCATATCAAAAAAGTTACTGACTGTGATCTCTTCTAGGATTTTTATGGTTTCAGGTCTCAAATTTAAGTCTTTAATAATTTTGAATTTATTTTTGTGAATGGTGTAAGAAAGTGCTCCAGTTTCATTCTTTTGCATGTTACTGTTCACTGTTCCCAACACCATTTGTTGAAGAGACTGTATTTTTCCCATTGCATATTCTTTCCTGCTTTGTAAAAAATTAATTGACCATATATTTGTGGGTTTGTTTCTGGGTTTTCTATTCTGTTTTGTTGATCTATGTGTCTATTTTTGTGCTACTACAATACTATTTTGATTACTACAACTTTGTAATATAACTTGAAGTCTGGAATTGTGATGTTTCCAGGTTTGTTTTTCTTTTTCAAGATTTCTTTGGCTATTCTGATTATTTATGGTTTCATAAAAATATTAGGATGTTTTATTCTACCAGTGTGCAACAGGCTTTTGGTATTCTGATGGGGTATTCAATCTTGCATTGAATGCGTAGATTTCTTTGGTTAGTATAAACATTTTAACAATATTTGTACGTCCAATCCATGAGCATGGAATGTCTATTTCTTTGTGTCACTTTCAATTTCTTTCATCAGTGTTTTTTATTATTTTCGGAGTACAGGTCTTTCACCTCTTTGGTTAAGATTATCCCTAGGTATCTGATTGTTTTGGTGCAATTATAAATGGGATTATTTCCTTATTTTCTCTTTCTGCTGCTTCATTATTGTTGTATAAACATAACAGATTACTTTTTTAAAAGGTATTAATTAATTAATTAATTTATTTATTTATTTATGGAGCATGTCAGCTGGGGAGGGGCAGATAGAAGGAGAGAGAGAATCCCAAGTAGACTCCAGGCTTCCAACACAGAGCTGGACATGGGGCTTGATCTCATGAATCACAAAATCATGACCTGAGTTGAAATCAGGAGTCTGGATCCTTAATTGACTAATTCACCCAGGTACTCCAAGATCTTTTTCTTTTTTGAGAGAGAGAGAGAGAGAGAGAGACAGAGAGAGAGAGAGAGAGACAGAGACAGAGACAGAGAAAGCACGGGCTTAATCTCCCAGCTGTGAGACCATGACCTGAACTGAAATCAAGAGCCAGAAACTTAACCAACTGAGACACCCAGGTGCCCCCGAAATGCAACAGATTTCTGTATATTGATTTTTATATTCTGTGAATTTACTGAATTTGTGTATCAGTTCTAGCAGGACTTTTTTGGTGAAGTCTTTGGGGTTTTCTATATATAGTATCATGTCATCTACGAATGGTGAAAGTTTTATTTCTTCCTTATTGATTTGAATTCCTTTTGTCTATTTTTGTTTTCTGATTGCTGTGGCTAGGACTTTCAGTACTATATTAATTAAGGGTGATGACAGTGGACAGCACTGTCTTGCTCCTGACAGTAGAGGAAAATTCTCAATTTTTCCCCATTGAGATGATATTAGCTGTGGGTTTTTCAAATATGGTCTTTATTATGTTGAGGTATTTTCCCTCTAAACCTACTTGTTCTAAGTATTTTTTTTCATTAATGGATGGTGTACTTTATCAACTGCTTTTTCTGCATGAATTGAAACAATAATATAGTTCTAATTCTCTCTTTTATCAAATGTGATCCATCATGTTGATTCGTGAATATTGAACTTCCCTTGCAACCAAGGAATAAATCACACTTAATTGTGGTGGGAATGATTTTTAGTGTATTGTTAGATTCGGTTTGCTAGTATTTTATTTAAAATTTTTCATATGCATGTTCATCAAGTATATTGTCATGTAGTTATCGTTTTAGTGGTGTCTTTATCTGGTTTGGCATCAGGGCAATCCTAGCCTCATAGAATTAACTTGGGTTTTCCTTCCTTTTTTATTTTTCCAAATAATTTGAGAGATCTGTATTAACTCTACTTTAAATGTTTGGTAGAATTTGCTGTGAAGTCATGTCACATAGTTCTAGACTTTTGTTTGGTGGGAGTTTTCTGATCACTGATTCAATTTCATTGCCAGTTATTGGTCTGTTCAAGTTTTCTATTTCCTTCTACTTTAGTTTTGGTAGTTTATATGTTTCTAGGAATTTGTCCATGTCTTCCTGGCTAATTTTTTGGCATATATTTTTTTCATAATAGTCTCATAATTATTTTTTATTTCCTGGTGTTGGTTGTTATTTCTCCTTATTTTATTTTATTTTATTTTATTTTATTTTATTTATTTATTTACTTTCTTACTTACCCACTTACTTACTTACTTGTTGGATCTTATCTCCTTTCTTTTTGACAAGTCTACTTTGAGGCTTATCAGTTTTATTAACTTTTTTTTTCCAAAAACTCAGCTCCCACTGTCATTGATCTATTCTATTGTTTTCTAAGGTTCTGTAACATTTATTTATGCTCTAAATTTATTATATCCATCCTTCTTTTGGTTTTAGTCCTTTTGTGTTCTGTTTTTAGCTCTTTTAGGTTTACAGTTATACTTTTTATTTAAGGTTTTTCTTGCAACTTAAAGATCAGTATTGTTATATAGTTCTTAGGGCAGCTTTTGATACATCCCAAAGGATTTATACTGTGGTGTTTTCATTTTCTTTTGTCTCCATGTATCTTTGTTTATTCATTGATTTCCTGGTTGACCTATTAATGTTTAGTAACATGTTGTTTATCCTCCATGTATTTGTAGTCTTTCCAGATATTTTTTTGTGGCTAACTTCAAGTTTCATAGTTTTGTGGTCACAAAAGCTGCACTGCCTGACTTTAATATTTTTGTACTTGTTGTGGACTGTTTTGTGACCTAATGCGTAATCTATTCTGGACAATATTCCATGGGCATTTGAAAAGGATGTGTATTCTGTTCTTTCAGATAAAATGTTCTGAGTACACCTATTAAGTCCATCTGGTACAGTTTGTCATTCAGAGCGACTGCTTTCTTGTTTATTTTCTGCTTAGATGATCTGTCCTTTGATGTACATGGGGTGTTAAAACCCCCTACTATTATTGCATTATTATCAATTCGGTGCTTTATGTTTGTTATTAACTGCTTCCTATATTTTGGTACTTCAATGATGGCTGCATAAACATGTAAAATTGTTATATCTTCTAGTTGAATTGATACATTTATTATATAATTACCTTTTTTTACTCATTAGATTCTTTGTTTTAAAATTTTCTTTGTGTAAGTATTGGTACTATGGCTTTCCTTTGACACACATTTGCATGATAAATATTTCTCTGTCCCCTCACTTTCAATCTCCAGGTGTTTTTAGGTCTAGAATGAGACATTTGTAGGCAGAAAATAGATTAGTATTATTTATTTATCCATTCTGAAACTATGTTTCTTTTGATTAGAGCATTCAGTCCATTTACATACAAAATAATTATTGCTAGATATGTACTTAGTGCCATTTTATTATTTGTTTTGTCATTGTTTCTATTTATTTCTCTGATCCTTTCTTGTATTTGTCACTTTTGTTCTCGGTTTCCATTCAAAGAGTTCCCTTTAAATGTTTCTTGCAGGACTGGTTTTGTGGTCAAGGACTGCTTTTTTTTTTTTTTTTTTCTCTGTCTGGGAAACTTTTTCTCTCTCCTTGTATTCTGAATGATAGCCTTGCAAATATATTATTAATTCCTACAGGCTTTCCCATTCAACACTTTGGATATAGTATACTTTCTCCTACTAGCCTTATAAGTTTCTGTTGATAAATCTCCAGCTAACCTTATGTGTCTCCCCTTGTAAGTTAAGGACTTCTTTTGCTTTGTTGCTTATTTTTTTTAATATGAAATTTATTGTCAAATTGGTTTCCATGCAACACCCAGTGTTCATCCCAGAAGGTGCTCTCCTCAATACCCATCACGCACCCTCCCCTCCCTTCCACCCCCCTCCCTTCCCCCCCCATCAACCCTCAGTTTCTTCTCAGTTTTTAAGAATCTCTTATGCTTTGTCTCTCTACCTCTCTAACCTCTTTTTTTATTCCCATCCCCCATAGACTTCTGTTAAGTTTCTCAGGACCCACACAAGAGTGAAAATGTATGGTATCTGTCTTTCTCTGTATGACTTAATTCACTTAACATAAAACTCTCCAGTTCCATCCACGTTGCTACAAAGGGTCATATTTCATTCTTTCTCATTGCCACGTTGTATTCCATTGTGTATATAAACCACAATTTCTTTATCCATTCATCAGTTGATGGACATTTAGGCTCTTTCCATAATTTGGCTATTGTTGAGAGTGCTGCTATAAACATTGGGGTACAAGGGCCCCTATGCATCAGCACTCCCGTATCCCTTGGGTAAATTCCTAGCAGTGCTATTGCTGGGTCATAGGGTAGGTCTATTTTTAATTTTTTGAGTCACCTCCACACTGTTTTCCACAGCAGCTGCACCAGTTTGCATTCCCACCAACAGTGCAAGAGGGTTCCCGATTCTCCACAACCTCTCCAGCATCTATACTCTCCTGATTTGTTCATTTTAGCCACTCTGACTGGCGTGAGGTGATTTTGAGTGTAGTTTTGATTTGTAATTCCCTGATGAGGAGCGACGTTGAGCACCTTTTCATGTGCCTGTCGGCCATCTGGAAGTCTTCTTTAGAGAAGTGTCTATTCATGTTTTCTGCCCATTTCTTCACTGGGTTATTTGTTTTTCGGGTGTGGAGTTTGGTGAGCTCTTTATAGATTTTGGATACTAGCCCTTTGTCTGATATGTCGTTTGCAAATATTTTTTCCCATTCTGTTGGTTGCCTTTTAGTTTTGTTGCTTGTTTCCTTTGCAGTGCCGAAGCTTTTTATCTTCATGAGGTCCCAATAATCATTTGTGCTTTTAATTCCCTTGCCCTTGGGGATGTGTCAAGTAAGAAATTGCTGTGGCTGAGGTCAGAGAGGTTTCTTCCTGCTTTCTCCTCTAGGGTTTTGATGGTTTCCTGTCTCACATTCAGGCCCTTCATCCATTTTGAGTTTATCTTTGTGAATAGTGTAAGAAAGTGGTCTAGTTTCATCCTTCTGTGTGTTGCTGTCCAGTTCTCCCAGCACCATTTGTTAAAGAGACTGTCTTTTTTCCATTGGATGTTCTTTCCTGCTTTGTCAAAGATTAGTTGGCCATACTTGTGTGGGTCAACTTCTGGGGTTTCTATTCTATTCCATTGGTCTATGTGTCTGTGTTTGTGTCAATACCAGGCTCTCTTGATGATTACAGCTTTGTAGTAGACGCTAAAGTCTGGGATTGTGATGCCTCCTGCTTTGGTCTTATTCTTCAAAATTACTTTGGCTATTTGGGGCCTTTTGTGGTTCCATATGAATTTTAGAATTACTTGCTCTAGCTTTGAGAAGAATGCTGCCGTAATTTTGATTGGGATTGCATTGAATGTGTAGATAGATTTGGGTAGTATTGACATTTTAACAATATTTATTCTTCCAATCCATGAGCATGGAATGTTTTTCCATTTCTTTATACCTTCCTCAATTTACTTCAAAAGCTTTCTATAGTTTTCAGCATACAGATCTTTTACATCTTTGGTCAAGTTTATTCCTAGGTATTTTATGCTTCTTGGTGCAATTGTGAATGGGATCACTTTGTTGATTTGTCTTTCTGTTGCTTCATTATTAGTGTATAAGAATGCAACTGATTTCTGTACACTGATTTTGTATACTGCGACTTTGCTGAATTCCTGTATCAGTTCTAGCAGACTTTTGGTGGAGTCTATCGGATTTTCCATGTATAATATCATGCCATCTGCAAAAAGTGAAAGCTTAACTGCATCTTTGCCAATATTGATGCCTTTGATTTCCTTTTGTTGTCTGATTGCTGATGCTAGAACTTCCAACACTATGTTAAACAGCGGTGAGAGTGGACATCCCTGTCGTGTTCCTGATCTCAGGGAAAAAGCTCTCAGTTTTTACCCATTGAGGATGATATTAGCTGTGGGCTTTTCATAAATGGCTTTTATTATGCTTAAGTATGTCCCTTCTATCCCGACTTTCTCGAGGGTTTTTATTAAGACAGGATGCTGAATTTTGTCCAATTCTTTTTCTGCCTCGATTGACAGGATCATATGGTTCTTATCTTTTCTTTTATTAATGTGATGTATCACATTGATTGATTTGCAAATGTTGAACCAGCCCTGCAGTCCAAGAATTAATCCCACTTGATCATGGTGAATAATTCTTTTTATAACCTATTGAAATGATTTGCTACTATCTTATTGAGAATTTTTGCATCCATATTCATCAGGGATATTGGCCTGTAGTTCTCTTTTTTTTGCTGAGTGTCTGGTTTAGGAATCAAAGTAATGCTGGCTTCATAGAATAATTCTGGAAATATTCCTTCCCTTTCTATTTTTTGGAATAGCTTGAGAAGGATAGGTATGATTTCTGCATTAAATGTCTCATAAAATTACCCTGGGAAGCCATCTGGTCCTGGACTCTTATTTTTTGGGAGATTTTTGATAACTGATTCAATTTCTTCACTGGTTATTGGTCAGTTCATGCTTTCTATTAATTCCTGTTTCAGTTTGGGGAGTTTATGGGTGTGTAGGAATTGTCCATTTCCTCCAGGTTGTCCAGTTTGTTGGCATATAATTTTTCATTGTATTCCCTGACAATTGTTGGTCTTTCTGAGGGATTGGTTGTAATAATTCCATTTTCATTCATGATTGTATCTATTTGGGTCATCTCCCTTTTCTTTTTGAGAAACCTGGCTAGAGGTTTATCAATTTTGTTTATTTTTTCAAAAAACCAACCCTTGGTTTCATTAATCTGCTCTACAGTTTTTTTTTTTTAGATTCCATATTGCTTATTTCTGCTTTGATCTTTATTATTTCTCTTCTTCTGCTGGGTTTCGGGTGTCTTTGATGTTCTGCTTCTCTATCCTTTAGGTGTGTTGTTTGATTTTGTATTTGGGATTTTTCTTGTTTCTTGAGGTAGGCCTGGATTGCAATGTATTTTCCTCTCAGGGCTGCCTTTGCTGCACCCCAAAGTGTTTGGATGGTTGTATTTTCATTTTCATTTGTTTTCATATATTTCTTAATTTCTTCTCTAATTGCCTGGTTGACCCATTCATTCTTTAGTAGGGTGTTCTTTAACCTCCATGCTTTTGGACGTTTCCAAGACTTTTTCCTGTGGTTGATTTCAAGCTTCATAGCATTCTGGTTTGAATGTATGCATGGTATGATCTCAATTTCTTGTATACTTTTGAAGGGCTGTTTTGTGACCCAGTATGTGATTTATCTTGGAGTAGGTTCCATGTGCACTCGAGAAGAAAGTATATTTTGTTGCTTTGGGATGAGAGTTCTAAATATATCTGTCAAGTCCATCTGATCCAATGTCTCATTCAGGGCCCTTGTTTCTTTATTTATCCTGTGTCTAGATGATCTATCCATTGTTGTAAGTGGAGTATTAATGTCCCCTGCAATTACCACATTCTTATCAATAAGGTTGCTTATATTTGTGATGAATTGGTTTATATATTTGGGGGCTCCCATATTCGGTTCAGAGACATTTATAATTGTTTGCTCTTCCTGATGGATAGACCCTGTAATGATTATATAATTCCATTCTTCATCTCTTGTTACAGCCTTTAATTTGAGGTCTAGTTTGTCTGATATAAGTATGTCTACTCCAGCTTTCTTTTTGACTTCCAGTAGCATGGTAGATAGTTCTCCATCCCCTCACTTTCAATCTGAAGGTGTCCTCAGGTCTAAAATGAGTGTCTTGTAGACAGCAAATAGATGGGTCTTGGTTTTTTTTGTTTTTGTTTTTTGTTTTTTGTTTTTTTATCCATTCTGATACCCTATGTCTTTTGGTTGGAACATTTAATCCATTTACATTCAGTGTTATTATAAGGATAAGGATTTAGAGTCATTTTGATATCTGTGGGTTTCATGCTTGCAGTGATGTCTCTGGTACCTTGTCTCACAGGATCCCCCTTAGGATCTCTTGTAGGGCTGGTTTAGTGGTGACGAATTCCTTCAGTTTTTGTTTGGGGAGACATTTATCTCTCCTATTCTAAATGACAGACTTGCTGGATAAAGGATTCTTGGCTGCATATTTTTTCTGTTCATAACATTGAAGATTTCCTGCCATTCCTTTCTGGCCTGGCACGTTTCAGTAGATAGATCCATCACTAGTATTATCGGTATCCCCTTATATGTTAGGGCATGTTTGTTCCTAGCTGCTTTCAGAATTTTCTCTTTATCCTTGTGTTTTGCCAGTTTGACTATTATATTTTGTGCAGAAGATCAATTCAAGTTATGTCTGAAGCGAGTTCTCTGTGCCTCTTGGATCTCTGTGCCTTTTTCCTTCTCCAAATCAGGGAAGTTCTCAGCTATGATTTCTTCAAGTACAACTTCAACACTTTACCCTCTCTCTTCCTCTTCTGGAATCCCAATTATGCGTATGTAATTACACTTAACCGTGTCACTTAGTTCTCTAATTCTCCCCTCATACTCCTGGATTTTTTTTATCTCTCTTTTTCTCAGCTTCCTTTTTTCCACAATTTTATCTTCTAATTCACCTATTTTTTCCTCTTCCTCTTCAACCTGAGCTGTCGTCGCCTTCATTGTATTTTGCAGCTCATTTATAGAATGTTTTAGCTCCTCCTGACTTTCTTGGTCCCTTGATCTATGTAGTAATAGATTCTCTGCTGTCCTTTATACTTATTTCAAGCCCATTGATTAATTTTATGACTATTATTTTAATTCATTTTCTGTTATATGCTTAAATCGTTTTTGGTCAGTTCATTAGCTGTTACTACTTCCTGGAGATTCTTTTGAGGAAAATTCTTCCGTTTTGTCATTCTGGATAGTCCCTGGAGTGGCACGAACTGCAGGGCTCTTCCTCTGTGCTGTCTGGATTAACTTGCGTTGGTGGGTGGGGCTGCAGTCAGACCTGATGTCTGCCCCCTGCCCAGCGCTGGGGCCACAGTATCTTCCCCTCTCCCAGGGGCAGGACTCACTGTGGAGTGGGGTGGCCCCCGTCTAGGCTACTTACACACTGCTAGGCTTGTGGTGCTTCTTCGATTGGATCTGGTGTATTAGCCGGGGTAGATACACAAGGTGCACAGGGGCGGGAGGGGCAGGCTCAGCTCACTTTGCCTTTGATGGTCTGCTTCAGGAGGAGCCCTGTGGCACCAGGAGGGAGGCAGACCCGTCAGAGAGATGGATCCACAGAAGCACAGTGTTGGGTGTTTGCATGGTGTAAGCAAGTTCGTGACAGAACTGGTTCCCTTTGGGATTTTGGCTGGGGGATTGGCGAGGGAGATGGCACTGGCAAGCTCCTTTGTTTCCAGCCAAGCTGAGGTCTGTCCTCCGGGGTTCAACAAATCCCCCTCCCATTTTCCTCTACCCTCCCACTATCCCAGCAGAGCTGTTGACTTATAACATTCCAGTTGTTAAGTCCCACTGGCTGTCAAAAGACACTCCATCTGGCCCCTCTGCTTTTGCAAGCCAGACTCGGGGGCTCTGCCTTGCCAGGCAGGCTGCTCCTCCACCACCCCTGCTCTCTCCTGCCAGTCCGTGTAGCATGCACTGCCTCTCCACCCTTCCTACCCTCTTCCATGGGCCTCTTGTCTATGCTTGGCTCCAGAAAGTCCATTCTACTAGTCTTCTGGCATTTTTTCTGGGTTATTTAGGCAGATGTGGGTGGAATCTACAGTATCAGCAGGCTGTGGTGAGCGCAGTGTCCTCCTACGCCGCCATCTTCTGTTTTCTCTCTAAAAAATACTCTTCTCAGGACTAAATAGACTGACCTGATGACACAGGAAACACCAGGACTGCAGGGCAGGTCCAACCGTGTTTATACCACATGCCCCAGGGCCTGTGAGCCTCAGGTCACTGACCTTACCTCCAGTTTCTCAACTGGGACAGGAAGACTGGGCCACAGGGGAGAGAGAGCCAGGCTCTGTGGTGAGAGAGGACACTCACGAGGCTGTTGTGTGTTGTCCCTCCACTGTGGGATCCAAGATCGCTTTCTTGCTTTTTTTTTTTAATTAATTAATTTTGAGGGTGGGAGAAGGAGAGAGAGAATCCCAAGCATTCTCCATGCTGTCAGTTCAGAGCCCAAAGTGGGGTTCAATTCCATGAACCATGAAATCATGACCCGAACTGAAATCAATAGACACTCAAGTGACTGAGCCACTCAGGCACCACTGTCTTGCTGCTTTTAAGTTTTTTGTATGTTTGTTTTTGCTATCACTATATCTTACAAATGTACTTAACATATGTCTTAGTGTTGGCCTGCTTTGGTTGATTTTGATGGGAGTTCTCTATGCCTCCTAGATCTAGAAATCTGTTTTCTTCCCCAGATTAGTGAAATTTTCAGCTTTATTTATTTCAGTAATTTTTCTGCTTCCTTTCTCTCTTCTTCATCTGGGACTCCTAAAATCTTTATTATGTTTGATGGATTCACTGAGTTTCCTAACTCTATTCTTGTTTTGCATGATTCTTTTTCTTTTTTGTTCAGCTTCATTACCTTCCTTTTTTGTGTGTTATAGGTCACTAACTTGCTCCTCTGTTTCTTTCAGCTTGCTGTTCATTAAATAAAACTTGTTTCTAATCTCATTTATTGCACTCTTTATCTCTTATTGATACTTTTTAAAGTTTTGTCTCTGTGGTAAGGATTGTCCAGATGTTTTCTATTCTTGTCTCAAGCTCCATGACCATTCTTATGCTTGCTGCCTTAAATTCTCCACCACACATGTTGCTTAGGAAATCCTATTATGTCTCCTGTTCCTAAAGTAACCAGATAAATTTACCACTGAAAAAGATAACTGCAGGTCAATGTCTGATAGACACAGATGCAAAATTCATCAGAAAATTCTAGAGAGCTGAATCTAACAACAAATTAAAAAAAATTATTCACCATGATCAAGTGTGATATATTCTTGGGTTGCAAAGGTAGTTCAATATTCACAAATGAATCAATATGATACACCAAATTATAAGAGAAAGGCTAAGAACCATATGTTCATTATAATAGACACAGAAAAAGCATTTGACAAAGTAAAACAAACATTTATGATAAAAATCCTCAAAAAAGTAGGTTCAGAAGGGACATACCTCAACATATAAGTATTTGCCCCAAGATACAAAAACATTAACTCAAAGGGTATACATTCACCCCTCTGTTGTGGCAACATTATTTACAATAGCCAAATTATAGTCCAGGCCAAGTTTCCATTGATTTTTGAACAGAGTATATATATATATATATATATATATATATACTGTATATTCCCTAGCTTTCAGCCATGAAAAAGAACCAAGTCTTAACATTCCATTTGCAGTGTCATGGGTGAAGCTAGAGAATATAATAAGTGAAATAAGTCAGTAAGAGAAAGGCACATACCATATGATTTCTCTTATATGTGGAATTTAAGAAACAAAACAAAGGAACCAATGGAAAAAAGACATACACAGAGAGAGAAACCCAGGAATAGACTCATAATTATAGAGAACAAAGTGATGTTTACCAGAGAGGAGGTGGGTGGGGAGATGGGTTAAAAAAGTGATTGGAATTATGGAGTACACTTTTTGTGATGAGCACCGGATGATGTATGGAATTGTTGAATTCTATATTGTACACCTGAAACTAATATAATAGTTTATGTTAACTAAAATAAAAATTTTAAATAAAAGAAAATTAAAAGCCATCTTGGACAATACATGAAAATATTTGGACATGATATATATGATAATGGTTTAATATCCAGAATATACAAAGACCCCTACAACTCAATTAAAATGTCAAGCAATATATTTAAATTATGGGGAATTGCTTGCATAATTATGTCTTTTAACAAAAAAATACAAATGACCAGCACACACATGTTAATATACTCAGCATCATTATTGTTAGTGAAATGAAAAATTCATATCAAAATGAGAAACTACTTCTTGCCCATTATGATGGCTATAATTTAAAAAAAGAAAGAAAAACAATTTTAATGAGAATGTGGAGAAATTATAACTCTTATATACCATTTGTTAATGTGAAATAATATTGCCAGTGAATAAAACAGTCTGTTGGTTTCATACAACCCAGTATTTGTATTCCTAGGAATACAGTAGTCCCTTTATCTATGGGTATATGTCCTATGACCCCAAGTGAAAACACAGATGGTATTTAACCATATATATATATATATATATATAGTTTTTTTTATTATAAATACATACCTTTGACAAAACTTAATTTATAAATTAATAACAGCAAATGATTAACAATGATAATATAATACATTAATTATATCAATTTACTGTCATTAAAGTTATGTGAATATGGTCTGTGTCTCAAAATACTGTAGTGTACTTTCTCTCTTCTTTTTGTGATAATATGAGATGGTAAAATGCCAATGTAATGAGATGAAGTGAAATGAATGATGTAGGCATTGTAACATAGTTTTAGAGTAATATTGACCTTTTGATGATACATTAGAAGATATATTATCTGTTTACAGACCACAACTGACTGTAGATAACTGAAAATGTGAAAAACAAAACTGCAAAAAATGAGGACTACTGTATATCCAAAGTAATTGAAAAGTAACTCAAAAAGATACTTGTGCACCAATGATCTTTGCAGCATTATTCACCATAGCTAAATTGTGGAAACAATGCATGTGTCCATCAAGAAAATAATAGATAAATAAAAAATGTGGTATATATGTAACAGGGAATATTATTCAGCCATAAAAAAGAATCATGATCTTACAATGTTACAATATAGATGACCCTTGAAAACATTATGTTAAATAAATAAGCCAGATTCAGTGGGAGATAAGATGGTGGCATAGTATAAGGACCTTAGTCCCTCAAACACAACTGGATAAGTATCCAATCATTCTGAATACACAAGAATTCAATCCGAGAACTGATAGAATGTACTACACAATCAGAGGGAGAGAAGAGTCCACCTCAAGGAAGGTAGAAAATGTGCAGATATGGTTTTGGGAAAGAAATGGATAGCAGGTGCTGCAGATTGTAGGGAGCCCTGGTTGTGGAGACAAGCAAAAGAAAGTGGATTTCACAGGGATAAGCCCAAGGGGACACTACCTTAAAGCTATAGGCTGGGAAAATGAGACAGGCTGAATTTCCTGAGTTTTTGCAACCAGTGTGGCTCAAAGACTGGAGTTTTAGAGGTCCCCAGGCTTGGCTTGGATAGACACTTGAGGATGATGCACAGCTTCTGGAGAAGATGCAAGCAAACACAGTGCAGATTGCATGATCTGTGAATCCCCTATGGGGCATTTTAGAGCATATACTGTTTATACATTTTAAAGCATATCTGTGAGAAATGGCATTGTCTCTATGGGGATAAAAGAAGTGGAAGGTGCCATTTTGCTCCCCTTCCCATTATGTGGGTACATATATACCCACATAAGAGCAGAGATATCTGCTGAATGCTGTTAACCAGGACATTGACTGTTTAGCTTCCTTATTCCAAATCCCACAGCCTTGTGTAATGGTGTAACTTCCCTTCTGTGGCAAACCTGAATCAGTCACAGTGAGCCAAGAACCTTTACCAGAAGATAATCACAGATCCCTGCTACACCAGGACCCTGAAGATTGGAATTTTAAGTCAGGCCTGGCTAGGGTAGTGCCACAGGTGTCCTGTGTTGCTCCAGGTAGGCAAGCAACCCAGATACAGATAGTGTGAAATCAGCCATCTGAAAAATGCCTGTGATGTATGAAGGGAAAGTATATACTCCTCTGAAAGTGCTTTACTAAAAGCAACAAGCACAGATTCCCCTCTCTGGGGACAAAGAAGTGGGCTGACACTATTTTTCTTCTCCACCCTTCACCATAAGCCAACTTCAGTAAACAGCACAGTGCCAAAACTGGCTACCTAACTTGCTCACATCAAGTCCCACCCCACTGAATTCTGCTGTGACTTCTTTTATCTGTCAAGTGGGTACCTCAGTGGGCACCTCCTTGAGAAGACCAAGAGATACTCAAGCATGCAGCACATCTACTGACCATAGAGTTATGCAAAGCCTCAGCTCTAGTGGAAATAGCATCAGGTTTCTTCAGGAAAGCAGATCAGGACACAGCTATTTAAAATTTACCACACTCCAGACAAGGTCCAAACACTCTGTGATGCAGGCAAAGAGAAACTGCACACAAGTGGCCTGAGGGATATAACAGTCAAAATACAGCAACATAGTTCATGCAGTACACACTAGAGACACCTCCTGAAGTTTCAGGCCCTGGTTACTAAGTGATTTACTCTTTACAAAGTCATTACTCTCAGGAGCAGGGAACATAACAGGCTTTCTTCACAAGAGAAGAAGACAGAGACCTAGGCAAAATGCTGAGACACAGGAATTGATACCAAAAGAAACAACAAGAAAAGTTCATGGCCAGAGATCTAATTGAAACAAACAAACAAAAGGTGTATCTGGGTGGTTCAGGGGCACGTGGGTGTCTCAGTCAGTTAAGCATCTGACTCTTGATTTTGGTTCAGGTCATGAGCTCATGGTTTCTGGGTTTAAGTCCTGTATTAGGCTCTGTGATAACAATATGGATTCTACTTGGGATTCTCTTTCTCCTTCTCTGTCTTCCCCTCCCCCTGTTTGTGCTCTCTCTCTCTCAAAATAAATACATAAATAAATTTAGAAAAAAATAATTGAAACAGAAGTAATATGCCTCATCCAGAATTTAAACAGTAATTGTAAGGATACCAACAGGCATGGAGAAAAGCATATAACACATCAGGGATACTTTCAACACAGAGATAAAATCCAAAAACCAGTCAGACTGAAATGAAAAATGCAATAACCAAGATTCTAACTGACTCAATGTAATGACCCCAAGGATGGAAGAATCAGAGGAATGAATAAGTGATATAGAACATAGAGAATTATGTAAAATAATGAAGCTAAACAAAATAAGGAATAAAAAATCTTGGATGATGATACTAGACATTGGGAACTCAGTGAATCCATCTAATGTAATAACATTTGTACTACAGGAGTCCCAGAAGAAGCAGGAAGAGAAAAGGAAACAGAAGGCTTATTTGAGCAAACTGAAGCTTTAAACTTCCCTAATCTTGGGAAAAAACAGCCATCCAAGACCAATATTCACAGATATCTCCCATGAAAATCAACATAAACAGGTCAACACCATGACATATGATAATGAAACTTTAAAAATATAAATACAGGGGCGCCTGGGTGGCGCAGTCGGTTGGGCGTCCGACTTCAGCCAGGTCACGATCTCGTGGTCCGTGAGTTCAAGCCCCGCATCGGGCTCTGGGCTGATGGCTCAGAGCCTGGAGCCTGTTTCCGATTCTGTGTCTCCCTCTCTCTCTGCCCCTCCCCCGTTCATGCTCTGTCTCTCTCTGTCCCAAAAAAATAAATAAACGTTGAAAAAAAATTTTTTAAATATAAATACAAAGAGAGAATCCTGAAAGAACAAAAGGTCCTTAACCCAAAGGGTAGACATATAAAGTTAGTAGCACACCTGTGCACTGAAACATGGTAGGCCAGTAGGGAGGAAGTGGCAGGAAATTTCAATGTGCAGAATAGGAAAAATATGCAGCCATAAATCCTGTACCAGAAAGACTGTCATTCAGAAAAGGAGAGAAAAATACTTTCCCAGACAAGCAAAAACTAAAGGAACTTGTGACCACTAAACCAGCCCTGCAAGAAATTTTAAGGGGGACTCCCTGAATGGAAAGCAGCAAAGACTACAAAGTACCGGATAACATCAGCAGAGACACCAAATCTACAGGTAATACAGTGATGGAAACAGAAAATCACAGGTAATACAGTGGCACTAAATTCATATCTTTAAATAATCACTCTGAATGTAAATGGACTAAGTGCTCCAATCAAAGGACATAGGGTAGCAGAATGGATGAAACAAAAACAACTACAACAAGAGACTTTTATATACAGCTTACAAGGGACACATTTTAAACCTAAGGACACCTGCAGATTGAAATTGAAGGGATGGACAAGCATTTATTGTGCTAATAGATGTCCACAGAAAGCCAGAGTAGCCATACTTACAACAGACAAACTAGATTAAAGACAAAGACTGTAACAGGAGATGAAGAAGGGAATCATATCATAAATAAGGTGCCTATCAGTCAAGATCTAACAATTGTAAATACTTATACCACCAAACTGTGAAACCCAAATATGTAAATCAATTAATCACAAACAAAAGAAACACACTTATAATAATACTATTATAGTAAGAGACTGTAATACCTCACTGACAACAAAGGACAGATTAAGTAAGCAGAAAATGAACAAGGAAACAACGGTATTGTATGACACACTGGACCAGATGGATTTAACAGGTATATTCAGAATATTTCATTCTAAAGCAGCAGAATACACATTCTTCTCCAGTGCACATGGAACATTCTTCATAACAGATCACATACTGGATCACAAATCAGTCCACAACAGGTACAAAAATTCGAGATCGTATCATGCATATTTTCAGATCACAATGCTAAGAAACTTGCAATCAACCACAGGAAAAAAAATTGGAAAGTCCTCAAAAATATGGAGGTTAAAGGCCATCCTACTAAAGAGTGAATGGGTTAACCAAGAAATTAAAGAAGGAATTATAAATGGGATCGATTCCTTGGTTTCTCTTTCAGTTGCTTCATTGGTGTATAGGAATGCAACCGATTTCTGTGCAATGATTTTATATCCTGCAACTTTGCTGAATTCATGAATCAGTTCTAGCAGGTTTTTGGTGGAATCTTTTGGGTTTGTCCTATAGACTATCACGTCATCTGTGAAGAGTGAAAGTTTGACCTCATCCTGCATGATTTGGATGTCTTTTATTTCTTTGCGTTGTCTGATTGCAGAGGCTATGACTTCCAATAGTATGTTGAATAACAGTGGCGAGAGTGGACATTCCTGTCTTGTTCCTGACCTTAGGGGGAAAGCTCTCAGTTTTTCCCCATTGAGGATGATATTAACATTATGTCATTCATATATGGCTTTTATGATCTCGAGGTATGATCCTTCTATACCTACTTTTTTCAGTGTTTTTATCAAGAAAGAAGGGATACTGTATTTTGTCAAATGCTTTCTCTGCCTCTATTTAGAGGATCATATGTTTCTTGTCTTTTCTTTTATTGATATGATAAAACATGTTAATTATTTTGTGGATATTGAACCAGCCCTGCATCCCAGGTATAAATCCCACTAAGTTTTGGTGAATAATTTTTTAAATGTATTGTTGGATCCAGTTGGCTAACATCTTGTTGAGGATTTTTGCATCCATGTTCATCAGGGAAATTGGTCCATAGTTTTACTTTTTAGTGGGGTCTCTCTGGTTTTGAAATCAAGGTAATGCTGGCTTCATTGAAAGAGTTTGGAAGTTTTCCTTCAATTTCTATGTTTTGGAACATCTTCAAGAGAATAGGTGTTAACTCTTCCTTAAATGTTTGGTAGAATTTCCCTGGGAAGCCATCTGGCCCTGGACTCCTGTTTTTTGGCTGATTTTTGATTATTAATTTGATTTCCTTACTGGTTATGGGTCTGTTCAAATTTTCTATTTCTTCCTGTTTCAGTTTTGGTTGTGTATATGTTTCTAGGAATTTGGTCATTTCTTCCAGATTACCCATTTTATTGGCCTATAATTGCCCATAACATTCTTTTATTATTGTTTTTATTTCTATGTGTTGGTTGTGATTTCTCTTCTCTCATTCTTGATTTTTTTATACAGTTGCATAAAAAACCATAAAATACCTAGGAATAAATCTAACTGAATAGGTGAAAAATCTATACACTGAAAACTATAGAAAACTTATGAAAGAAATTGAAGAAGACACAAAAAAATGGAAAAAGATTCCATGCTCCTGGATACAAAGAACACATATTGTTAAAATGTCAATACTACAGAAAGCAGTCTACATATTCAATGCAATCACTATCAAAGTAACACCAGCATTCTTTCACAGAGCTAGAACAAATAATCCTAAAATTTGTATGGAACAAGAGAAGACCTTGAATAACCAAAGCAATCTTGAAAAAGAAAACCAGAGCAGGAGCCATCACAATCCTGAACTTCAAGCTATATCACAAAGATGTAATCATCAAGACAGTATGGTACTGGCACAAGAACAATCAGATCAATTAAACAGAATAGAGAACCCAGAAGTGGACCCACAAACATGTGGCCAACTAATATTTGACAAAGCAGGAAGGAATATCCAATGGAATAAAGACAGTCTCCTCAGCAAGTGGTGCTGGGAAAACTGGACAGCGACATGGAGAAGAATGAACCTGGACCACTTTCTTACACCAGACACGAAAATAAAATGGATAAAAGACCTCAATGTAACACAGGAAGCCATCAAAATCCTCGAGGAGAAAGCAGGCAAAAACCTCTTTGATCTTGCCCACAGCAACTTCTTACTCAACTTGTCTCCAGAGGCAAAGGAAACAAAAGCAAAAATGAACTCCTGGGACCTCATCAAAATAAAAAGCTTCTGCAAAGTGAAGGAAACAATTAGCAAGAGTAAAGACAACCGACAGAATGGGAGAAGATATTTGCAAATGACATATCAGATAAAGGGTTAGTATCAAAAATCTATAAGGAACTTATTAAACTCAACACCCCCCAAAAAAAATAAATCCAGTGAAGAAATGGGTGAAAGACATGACTAGACACTTCTCCAAGGATGACATCCAGATGGCCAACTGACACATGAAAAAATGCTCAACATCATTCATCATCAGGGAAATACAATTCAAAACCACACTGAGATACCACCTTACACCTGTCAGAATGGCTAACATTAAAAACTCAGGCAACAACAGGTGTTGTTGAGGATGCAGAGAAAGGGGATCTCTTTTGCATTGTTGGTGGGAATTCAAGCTGTTGCAGCCACTCTGGAAAACAGTATGGAGCTTCCTCTAAAAGGTAAAAATAGACCTATCCTATGACCCAGCATTTGCACTACTAGGCATTTATCCACGGGATACAGGTGTGCTGTTTTGAGGGACACATGCACCCCCATGTTTATAGCAGCACTATCAACAATATCCAAAGTATGGAAAGAGCCCAAATTCCCATCGATGGATGAATGGATAAAGAAAATGTGGTGTATATATAATGGAGTATTACTCAGAAATCAAAAAGAATTAAATCTTGCCATTTGCAACCATGTGGATGGAACTGGAGGGTATTATGCTAAGTGAAATGAGTTAGAGAAAGACAAAAATCATATGATTTCACTCATAGGAGGACTTTAAGAGACAAAACAGATGACATAAGGGAAGGGAAACAAAAATAATATAAAAACAGGGAGGGGGACAAAACAGAAGAGACTCATAAATATGGAGAACAAACTCAGGGTATCTGGAGGGGTTGTGGGACGGGGGATGGGCTAAATGGGTAAGGGGCATTAAGGAATCTATTCCTGAAATCATTTTTGTACTATATGCTAACTAATTTGGATGTAAATTTTAAAAAATAAAAAATAAAATTTAAAAAATAAAGAAGAAATTAAAAAAATACATTGCAGCAATTGAAAATGAAAACACGATAGTCGAAACTCTTCGGGATGCAGCAAAGGCAGTCCTAAGAGGAAAGTACATTGAATTCAGTCTTGTCTCCAGAAGCAAGAGTGGATCTGAAAGTCAGGAAATGGAGAAATATTTAACATCAAATAGATGTTAAAGAGAGCTATAGTAGCAATACTTTTGTCAGACAAATAAGATTTTAAACCAAAGACTGAAACCAAAAATGGATAAGGGCAATATATCATAGAAAGGGGACTATTTTAAAAGATCTAACAAGTATAAATTTTTATGTCCTTAAACTAGAAGCCACAAAATATATTAAAAAATAACAACAAACATAAAGGGACTCATTGATAATAATACAATAATTGTAGGGAATTTTACACATCACTTACATCCACGCACAGATCATGTAAGGAAAAGGATAAGAAGCAAACAATGGCATTGAGTGACACCTTGGACCAGATGGACTTAGTGTACATATTCAGAACATTTCATCCCAAAGCATTAGAACACACATTCTTTTCAAGTACTCATGTGGCATTCTGCAGAATACATCACATACTAGGTCAAAATCAGGCCACAAAAAGTACCAAAATATTGAGATTATACCATGTATATATATGGTATATATATATACATGTATATATATATATTTTATCAAAATGCTATGAAACTTGAAGTTAACCACAAGAAAAAATTTGGAAAGACCACAATTACATGGAGGCTAAAGAATATCCTACTAAAGAATGAATGGTTGCACCAAGAAATTAAAGAACAGATTTTTAAAAACACATGGAAAAAAATGAAAGTGAAAACACGATGGTCTGGATCTTCAAGATGCAGCAAATGTGATCATAAGAAGGAAATATATAGCAATAGTCCACTACCTCAAAAAGAAAGACAGTTCTCAAATAATCAACCTCACCTTACACCTAATGGAGCTAGAAAAAGAACAACAGATGAAGCCAAACAGCAGCAGAATAAGAAAATAATAAAGATTAAAGCAGAAATAAATGATATAGAAACAACAGCAACAAAAATGCATTAAAACAGATCAATGAAACCAGGAACTGGTTCTTTGAAAAAATAAATAAAATTGATAAATCCCTAGTCAGACTTACCAGAAAGAAAAACAAAAGAACCCAAATGAATAAAATCACAAATGAGAGAAAGGAATTAACAACAACACCACAGAAATAGAAACAATAATAAGATAATATCATGAAACATCTTACCACACCAAATTAGACAATCTTAAAGAATTGGATAAATTTCTAGAAACATATAAACTACCAAAAAGGGGCGCCTGGCTGGCTCAGTCGGTTAAGTGGCCAACTTCAGCTCAGGTCACGATCTCGCACTCTGTGAGTTCGAGCCCCGCGTCGGGCTCTGTGCTGACAGCTCAGAGCCTGGAGCCTGTTTCAGATTCTTTGTCTCCCTCTCTCTCTGACCCTCCCCGGTTCATGCTCTGTCTCTCCCTGTCTCAAAAATAAACGTTAAAAATAAATAAATAAATACATAAATACATAAATACATAAACTACCAAAAAGGAAACAGAAACAAATAGAAAACTGGAAGAGACAGATAACCAGCTAAGAAATTGAATCATTAATCAAAAAATCTCCCAACAAACAAAAGTCCATAGCCAGTTTACTTCAATGGCAAATTCTACCAAGCATTTAAGGAAGAGTTAATACCCATTCTTCTCAAACTATTCCAAAAACTAGAAATGGAAGAACAACTTCAAATCTCATTCTATGAGGCTAACATTACCTTGATTCCAAAACTTACCAAGACCCCACTGTAAAAGAGAACTCTAAGTCACTATCCAGAAGAACATAGATGCAATACTTGTCAACAAAATACTAACAAATCGAATCCAACAGTACAATAAAAGAATAATTCACCACAATACAATAAAGTGTAACTTATTCTAGTGCTTCAACTGTCGTACAATATTCACAAATCAATGTGATAAACCACATTGATAAAAAAAGGATGAGAACCATATGATTCCCTCAATAGATGCGTAAAAAGCATTTGACATAGTACTACATCCATTCATGATAAAAAAAAAAGTAAGCCTACAACGAAGTAGGGATAGTGGGAACATACTTCACCATAATAAAGGACATGTATGAAAAACCGCAGTGAATATTACCCTTAATGGGAGGAAAAAAAACTGAGATCTTTTCCTTTATGTTCATGGACAAAACATGGATGTCCACTCTCACCATTACTATTTAACATAGTATTGGAAATCCTAGTCTCAGCAATCAGACAAGAAAAATAAGTAGAAGGCATTCAAATTAACAGGAAAGAAGTCAAATTTTCACTATTTAAAAATGACATGATAGTCTACATAGAAAACACAAAAGACTTCATGAAAAAAAATGCTAGACCTGATACAGAAATTCAGTAAAGTCACAGGATAAAAAATCAACATACCAAAATTAGTTGCATTTCTATACACATATAATTAAACAGCAAAAGGAAAAGTCAAGGGAGGAGCCAAGATGGTGGAACAGCATGGAATTTTTTTGTGTCTTGCATCCATGAAATACAGCCAGACCAACACTAAACCATTCTGCACACCTAGAAAACAGATTTGAGGATTAGCACAACAATCTGCATAACCTGAACCACAGATTTCAGCAGGTATGTGGTGCAGAGAGGTGAACTTGGGGAGAGAGAAGCTGCAGCAGGCAGGGAGCTGCTTTTGTGGGCAGACAGAGGATGAGGATGCGGGGAGAGTATGGGAAAAGCACCACCCTAAAAGCAGCTGGAGAGAAAGTGGAAAATAGGAAACAGCCACAGGGACTAAACTAAAAAGTGAGAAAGGAGAAAGGTGAAAGGTGAAAGGTGAAAGGAGAGGGATTAAATTCCATTAAGACTATAAACAGGGGAGCTCAGAGTCTGCAACTCCGCAGATTGATACCTGACAGTGATCTGGTAGGAAGGGTGAGTCCTCAGGAGCAGAGTGGGGTCTGGGAGGTTCTTAGGCCACACGTGGAAAAGCAATTTCACTGCTGGAAGGCCATCTGGTAGAGACTGTTGAAGCCACCTGGTCCCAGAAGGCCCCAGAGAACGGCCACATTCGCTTGTGCTGGAACAAGGTCATTAAGGATGAAGCCTGGTGCCAGATGTGTGTTGTGATTTTTCCATAATCCCTGAAAAGCTGCTGCTACACTATGTCGTGAACTCTTTCTGGGGCGGGCTGGCATCTGGCCACAGTCTTGGGGCACCAGCAGCATCAGGGTCCAGGAAGCATTCCAGGTGCAGCCGACATTTGGCCATTGCTCAGTGAGACCCTCCTGAAGAGGGGCAGAACAGGTCAAAGCCTCAGTCCTTCAGAGGTAAGGGGCCAGGGAAAACAGCCGCATCTGAGACAATACTCAGGAGAGAGGTACTGCCTGGGGCCTGGTCATGGACAGTGAAAAAGTGGGGAGTGGATGAAAGCTGAAGACAGAGGACGGGTGCACAATTACTGATCGAGGAGAACAGAGTTCCGATACTACAGACTGGGTAGCTGGGTGACGCCATTTTCACCACTCCCGCGCATGCACATATGAACCTATGAGCACCACAACACTCCACCCCAGTAGGCTAGCAGTGCCGAGTAGTGGACAATGGAGCTGTTACACTAAGCCACACCCAACTGGGCCAACATCCCTGTTTAAGAACACAAGTCTCACCTCCTGCTTAGTTTGTGGACAATAAAATTCTTCATAGCCTGACATCTATGGGAAAATGAAGTAATTTCAGTTGTATTTCAATCTGTTAGCAGGCCCATCTATTCAGCTTTCTATTTGTTTTCCCTGTTTCACTTCTTTTCTTTTCCTTGAATAGAGAAAGAGAAAAAATTCATTTTTATTTTCAATTTTCTTAAACCTTTTTTTCTTTAATTTTTTTACTAATTTTTTTACTTTTGTATAAATTTTTTCAAATTCTATTTGACTTCCATCATTTTATTTTAGTCTACTTCATTTTATTTTAGTCTATTTCAAATGATTTTCTTTTTTTTTATTTTTCCCTTTCCTTTTTTCGTTTCTTTTTC
Source organism: Prionailurus viverrinus (assembly GCF_022837055.1). Taxonomy (NCBI): domain Eukaryota; kingdom Metazoa; phylum Chordata; class Mammalia; order Carnivora; family Felidae; genus Prionailurus; species Prionailurus viverrinus. Next base: position 60,259,059 of record NC_062579.1, read on the forward strand.
TTGAATACAGAAAGAGAAAAACTTTATTTTATTTTCAATTTCAAATATTTTTCTTTAAGTTTGAACTATGTTTTTTTTATTTTCTGTAATTTTTTCAAATTCCATGTTACTTCCATCATTTTATTTTAATCTACTACAGTATATTCACTTTTTCAAATTTTCAAATGGTTTCCTTTTTTTTCTTTTTTCTCTTTTTGTTTCTTTTATTTTTCTTGAATACAGAAAGAGAAAAAAATCATTTTTATTTTTAATTTTCATTAAAATATTTTATTTATTTTTTCTACTATATTATTTACTTTTGTGTAATTTTTTTAAGTTCTATTTTACTCCCATCATCTCATTTTAGTCTAATTTACTGTATGCACTATTTCAAATTCTAAAGTGGTTTCTTCCCCCGCTTTTTTCTCTAATCTGTCAAACCACTTTCAACATCCAGACCAAAACACACCTAGGATCTAGAATCATTTATTTTATTTGTGTGTGTGTGTGTGTGTGTGTGTGTTTAATTTTTTTATTTTTAAAATTTTATAATTTTAATGTTGAAGATTAATTTCTCTACCTTATTAATTGATTTTCTCCCTTCAAAATGATGAAACAAAGGAATTCACCAAAAAAAGAGAAGGAAGACACAACACCCAGTTACTTAACCAAAACAGATACAAGCAAAATGTCTGAAACAGAATTTAGAATCACGATAATAAGAATAGTAGCTGGAGTCAAAAATAGATTAGAATCCCTTTCTGCAGAGATAAAAGAAGTAAAAAATAGAATGAAATGAAAAATGATATAACTGAGCTGAAGTCATGGATGGATGCTGCAGCGGCTAAGATGGATGAGGCAGAACAGAGAATCAGTGATATAGAGGAAAAACTTATAGAGAATAATGAAGCAGAAAAAAGAGGGAGATTAAGGCAAAAGAGCACAATTTAAGAATTAGGGAAATCAGTGACTCATTGAAAAGGAACAACATCAGAATCATAGGGGTCCCAGAAGAGGAAGAGAGAGAAACAGGGGTAGAAGGGTTATGTGAGCAAATCATAGTGGAAAACTTTCCAGACTTGGGGAAAGATACAGACATCAAAATCCAGAAAGCACGTTGGGGCGCCTGGGTGGCGCAGTCGGTTAAGCGTCCGACTTCAGCCAGGTCACGATCTCGCGGTCCGTGAGTTCGAGCCCCGCGTCGGGCTCTGGGCTGATGGCTCGGAGCCTGGAGCCTGTTTCCGATTCTGTGTCTCCCTCTCTCTCTGCCCCTCCCCCGTTCATGCTCT